>NC_092761.1:26354412-26690246 GCF_047496795.1 Chiloscyllium punctatum | reverse complement strand
GCTTGCAAGTGTATAATAAATGATACTGATTGCTTCAGATCTTGTCTCAGACTGAAATTGTTGAAGTGAGTGAGCTTTGTTTCTCAAAACTGGGGGCTCGTCCAGGATATTCTTCCATCGCTAGGGTGAGTGGCTGGCCCTGAACACTGGAAGACGTGTCCTGTTCCTGATTGAGGATCAGTCTCGTGTCCCGGTTTGGTCCGCTCCCTTGGGCGACTGGTGTGATTCCCACAAGAGAGACATCTGAATCAGACAGTGATAGGAGGTCGATAGAAAATACGGCACAAAGGGGCCAGGCAACTCTGTGCACAGACCAAGGTAAGAAAACTGACTTTTTAAGTATTGCCTTGGTGGCCGGGAAAATGGGTATTTAATCGCTGAGGGACTGGCGAGGGCCCTGAGAAATGGGGGGTAGGCAGAGTAAGTCAAACTGCGACGAAGTAAAGGAAGAAAAAGTCCCTGGTAACATTGCTCCAGAAACTCTGTTGGGGAGGATGTTGCAGGAACGGACAAGTAACACTTATACAAGGGAAAAAGATAAAAAGACAATGATGAAATATTGTTGTTTATTATGGACCAAAGATCCAATCCATCGTCCGGCTGTCTTCTGGCCAAAGTATGGTTCGGACGAGGATTGGGTCTGTCAGTATTTAGATTTGTATGTGAATGAAAAACAACCTTTTAGTCAAGAGGAGGCAGACTATGCGTCCTGTTGGAAGGGCAGTTTGGGAATGATGGTAGTAAAGACATGGGATTCCCCCTTTACCCCACCGAGTCCCTGGGATCCTCTTGGCTGCATTCCCTCCCCCCCCCCCCCCCACCCCCCACCCCCATACCATAAAATCAGATTGGGTGAAAATGGGGGAGGAGGAAAGACAGACAGACAGGGACAGGGAACGGATGACCCACAAGAGGAGGACAATGGGGCGGTGGACGGGGATGTTGCTGTCCCAGTCCCTCAATCCTCAATGAAAGAAAGGGAAGATAAAGTAGGCGTAGAGGAGGCCTCCGGAGTATCTAAATCAAAGCCTAAGGAGGAGAAACAAAAACAAAAAAAAGGGAAGAAAGTAAAGAGTTATCCCCTTCGGGAGGTACCAATAGGGGACAAAGAGTTTGGGTTTGTAAGTGTCCCGCTCACCAGTGGGGAGGTCAGAACATTTAAAAAGGAAATGAAGGTCCTGGTTGAGGATCCGGTAGGGTTGACCAAACAAATTGGTCAATTTTGGGGGCCCAGTCTATGTACATGGACTGAGTTAATGTGTATTTTGAATATACTATTTACTGGGAAAGAAAGGGGACTTACACGAGGAGCAGCCATTAAAATATGGGACAGGGGACACCCCATTGGACATGTGGATGCTGGAGAGGGAGAGACGAAGTTTTCCCTCTGAGACCCCCAGTGGGAAAATCAAAACCTGGAGCATAGAGAAGAAATGAAGGGATTGAAAGACCTGATTCTAAAAGGAATAAGAGAGGCAGTTCTGAAGTCACAGAATTTGACTCAAGCCTTTGAAGTTAGACAGGAGAAAGGTGAGACTCTTTCAGCTTTCTTGCAAAGATTACGAGACTCAATGTGGAAATACTCTGGAATGAACCCTGAGGACCCAGTGGCACAGGGTCTTTTGAAAGTACATTTTGTGACAAAGGAATGGCCAGACATACAGAGAAAGATACAGAAGATAGAACGGTGGAGCGAAAAACCATTAGATGAATTGTTAAGAGAGGCACAGAAAGTGTTTGTAAAGAGAGAGGATGAGAGACAAAAACAGAAGATGAAAATGACGGTAGCTACGGTTGATGAAGTAGTTAAGAAAAGAATGGAACCAATAGTGAGCAACCGGAGCGGTGGGTGGCAGCATGTAGGACAGAGAGGGAGAGGGAGAGGACAAGGGGGAGCATTTGATAGAGTGTTCGAGCGACAGGGGCAGAGATGGAGGTCTCCACAGGCAGGATGCTATTATTGCAAAAAGATAGGGCACTTTAAGCGGGAGTGTCCTGCTCTGAAAAGGGAAGAAAGTGCAATTCCGCTTATGAATTTTGATGAAGAATAGGGGTGTCAGGGGTTCCTGCCCCCGGGGGCCCACCAGGAACACTTGATAAACCTGAAGGTGGGACCCTGTAGGGAAGAGGTAGTTTTCCTTGTAGATACGGGGGCAGCACGGTCATCGCTGAATGTTAAACCAAAGAAAGCAGGAATGTCAACATGGTCAAGTACAGTTTCCGGGGTTAAAGGGGAAGGATTTACTGTTCCAGTATTTGAACCTATGTCTATAGAAGGTCCTAAGGATAGAGTCACAGGGGAATTGTTGTATATCCCTGATATAGGAAGTAACTAACGAGGGAGAGATTTAAATATCCTTTTAGGACTGAAGATTTGAATTCAGGAAAAAGAATTAGTTGTACAAATGGCAAAGTTGACAGAGGATGTGGAGAGAGAGATAGACCCTATTGTATGGGCTAGGGAAGGGAATTGTGGAAAACTATAGATCCCTCCCCTCGAAATAAGTTTAAAAAGGAAAGGGGACGTTGTCTGTGAGGGACAATATCCCATTTCTATAGAAGGCAAACGAGGACTGCGGCCAGTAATTGAAGGATTGATTAGAGATGGACTGTTGGAGCCATGTATATCTCCTTATAATACCCCAATCCTACCAGTGCGGAAATCCGATGGAACTTATCGATTGGTGCAGGATTTGAGAACATTAAATTGAATAGTACAGATCAGGCACCCAGTGGTGCCAAATCCCTATGCCTTCTTAAGTAAGATCCCTCATGACCACAAATGGTTTAGTGTGATAGATTTAAAGGATGCCTTTTGGGCTTGTCCCTTGGCGGAGGAAAGTAGGAATTTGTTTACCTTTGAATGGGAAGACCCCAAGACAGGACGGAAACAGCAATACCGGTGGGCCATGCTCCCCCAGGGGTTTACGGTCTCCCCGAATTTATTTGGACAGATGTTAGAACAAATATTGGAGAAATTTAGCAGCCCCAAGGGGACTATCCTGTTGCAGGATGTAGACGACCTCTTTGTAACAGGGAAAAGAAGAGAAAGAGTAGTAGAAGCCACTAACAAATTATTGAATTTCCTGGGTCAGCAGAAACTGTGAGTATCTTAAAAACAAACTACAATTTGTGGAACGAGTGAAATACTTGGGACATTTAGTGAAGAAAAGCGAAAGATAAGCCCGGAACGGATAGAGGGAATAGTGGGGATGTCACTGCCCAGGACTAAACGGGAGTTATATAAATTTTTGGGTCTAACAGGATATGGGAGTTCCATCCTCCATGGCACCCGCCATCATCGGGAAGGTTTGAGAGAATGAACCAAACACTCAAATGACAGCTCTCTAAATTGATAATAGAAACCAGACTCCCTTGGACCAAATGTTTACCTATAGCTCTCTTGTGAGTACGAACAGCCCCAAGGAAAGATTTGGGACTATCCCCCTATGAAATCGTATTTGGATTACCTTACCTGGGAACGAATGGGGAATTGCCAATTCCCGAAACTAAAGACTTGTTCTGAAAGAACTATATACTGGGCTTGTCCTTCTCTTTGTCTTTCCTCAGGGAACAGGGTTTATTGGCACAGACTCCACCCCTTGAATTTGCCGTTCATCCCATCCGGCCGGGAGATTGGGTCTTAGTAAAATCATGGACAGAGACTAAATTGCAGCCGGACTGGGAAGGGCCGTAACAGGCTCTTTTGACGGCAATAAGGATGGTGGGGAAAGGCTGGACTCACTACACTCGGATCAAAGGGCCAGTGGAAGCTGCAGTTGAGGAAGAAGTCTGGACAGCCGAATCAACGCAAGACCCGCTGAAACTCAGGCGAAAGAGACTTTGAGTAACCGATTATACAGTGGTGACATGAGCGCGGGATTATTTCTGTAAGATTGTATATTAAGTCTTTTGGTGCTGCAGCACGATTTTTAGAATGCTGGAGATGCTTAGAGTTATGATGCTAACTCTCTTAGTATTGGGATTTTGTTAAACATCATTTTCATATGTGTTATTAACGGTCCCTGAGTCGGATAATCCACAAGTAATAGATGCTGATGTATGCAGCTTAGTAAATTGTGGGGATGTCGATAATCAGAGACAGTACCGCAGATCAGAGATACATCTTAAGTCCTATGGGGAGGCCTTGGGGATGGTACTTGGTATAATGGTCTCGTCACAGTACACTGGGCCCCCGTCCGACCAGCTCACGATTGTCGCGATAAAAATTGTAACCCAATATACTTAACGCTAAAGAAAACCACATGACACGAAGCGATTCTGATGGGGGTGGGGGGGGAGGGGGGGAGGTGGGGGGAGGCACCTATCAGGTCCAATTAAATGAAACATTTGGGATAGAAATGAAAGCAAATGGGAAGGATTTCTTGGGCTGTTGTTTTCGAATTAGTGTCGGACAGGGAAAACGGGCAGAACTACCGGTTAATAAGGTACAATCTTTCATCCCTAACGATGATCCTAAAGTAGTAAAAATTATAGAGGTAAAGGACTTAAAACAGACCATTGAAATAGAAACTGGGTACGGGGATGCAAATGCCTGGGTTGAATGGGTAAAGTATATTGTAAAAAGTCTGAACAAGGGCAATTGCTATGCATGTGCCTCCGGTAGAACAGTGGCCCGGGGGTTCCCTTTCTGCTCAGGTGGAAGGGAGACAGGAAGGGCATGAAATGTATGATAGCCCTGTATCAGGATGAGACGGCATGGAATGATAGGAACTGTACCTCCCTATCTCTGATGTTCCCTCCCTTGGAGAAGAAAGATGCAAAAGCTCCCCCCCTCCCCCCCACCCCCCCCCCCCCCCCCCCCCCACCACGTTTCCAGCCGCAGTCGAAAATCACACGTTGTGTGTGCGTAGACGAGGGACAAATCGGTCTGGTCACTCGGGGGGAGCTGAAATTATGTACAGAGATTAAGGATGTCACCGAAACGGAGAAGGGAGGGAACTACTCAGCACTGAAGGTTCCCCGAGCGGATCTGTGGTGGGACTGTGGAGGCAAAATATAGAGACCCACCCTCCCTCCGGATTGGAGAGGGATATGTGCAATTGTGCAATTGGCAATTCCATTTACCCTGGCATTTGAGAAGGAAAAGATAGGAGGGAAAAAGGGAAGGGGTAAGAGATCACTGTTGGACACTTCTTTCGATGACAGGATTTATCTCGATTCTGTAGGAGTCTCTAGGGGGATACCTGATGAGTTCAAGGCTCGTAACCAGATTGCAACAGGCTTTGAGTTAGCTCTCTTCTGGTGGGTAACAATTAATAAAAATATAGATTGGATAAATTACATTTTCTATAATCAACAGTGATTTATAAATTATACAAGAGATGTGGTTAAAGGAATATCAGAACAGCTTGATGCGACAAGTAGGATGGCATGGGAAAACAGAATGAGCCTTGCTATGATTCTAGCGGGAAAAGGGTGTGTGTGTGTGTGATGTTAGGAGGAAGCTGTTGTAACTTTATTCCTAATAACACTGCACCTGATGGTTCAATCACTCGGGCCTTAAGAGGATTGACTACCTTAGCAGAGGAACTGGCTGAGAATTCGGGAGTAGACACATCTCTCACAGAATGGCTTGAATCATGGTTTGGAAAATGAAAGGGGGTGGTGGTTTCCATCCTTACTTCCCTGATAGTAGTTGCCGGGGTATTGGTGGCCATTGGCTGTTGTATCATATCCTGTATACGAGGACTTACCCAAAGACTGATTGAGACAGCCTTAATGAAATAAGTGCCCCTAAAGAGCAATCTGAGAAAAGGAATAAGTGACCTCAGGGAGATTCCCAAAATAAATGAAATTTCCGGAAAGATGCTTGTCAATTTGGAAGCGACATATAAGAAAAATGCAGAAGATAACAAATGATAATTAAAGAAAAAGGGGGAAATTGTGGGATATCGGTAAAGCAGTGTTACCCCTGCAATCATAATTGCTTATGCAAGGTAAGTGAACTCACACCTGTGTATAAGTGTGCTTGGGAAATCATGTCTCACAAACTTGATTGAGTTTTTTGAAGAAGTAACAAAGAAGATTGATGAGGGCAGAGCAGTAGATGTGATCTATATGGACTTCAGTAAGGCATTCGACAAGGTTCCCCATGGGAGACTGGTTAGCAAGGTTAGATCTCATGGAATACAGGGAAAAGTAGCCATTTGGATGTAGAACTGGCTCAAAGGTAGAAGGCAGAGGGTGGTGGTGGAGAGTTGTTTTTCAGTCTGGAGGCCTGTGACCAATGGAGTGCCACAAGGATCGCTGCTGGGCCCTCTACTTTTTGTCATTTACATAAATGATTTGGATGTGAGCATAAGAGGAACAGTTGGTAAATGTGCAGATGACACCAAAATTGGAGGTGTAGTGGACAGTGAATAAGGTTACCTCAGATTACAACAGGATCTAGTTCAGATGGGCCAATGGGCTGAGAAGTGGCAGATGGAGTTTAATTCAGATAAATGCAAGGTGCCGCATTTTGGGAACAACTCTCAGCAGGACTTGTACACTTAATGGTAAGGCCCTAGGGAATGTTGCTGAACAAAGGCATCTTGGAGTGCCAATTCATATCTCCTTGAAAGTGGAGTCGCAGGTAGATAGGATAGTGAAGGTGGCATTTGGTATGCTTTCCTTTATTGGTCAGAGTACCGAGTACAGGTGTTGGGAGGTCATGTTGCGACTGTACAGGACATTGGTTAGGCCACTGTGGGAATATTATGTGCAATTCTGGTCTCCTTCCTATTGGAAAGATGTTGTGAAATTTGAAAGGGTTCAGAAAAGATTTACAAGGATGTTGCCAAGGTTGGAGGATCTGAGTGACAGGGAGAGGGTGAACAGGCTGGGGCTGTGTTCCCTGGGGCGTCGGAGGCTGAGGGGTGACCTTATAGAGGTTTATAAAATTATGAGTGGCATGGACAGGATAAACAGACAAAGTCTTTTCCCTGGGGTCAGGGAGTCCAGAACTAGAGGGCATAGGTTTAGGGTGAGAGGGGAAAGATATGAAAGAGACGTAAGGGGCGACCTTTTCATGCAGAGAGTGGTATGTGTATGGACTGAGCTGCCAGAGGAAGTGGTGGAGGCTGGTACAATTGCAGCATTTAAGAGGCATTTGGATATGGTAGACACACAGAGTTTAGCACGTACATATCTTACATACAATTCATTTCTCTTTCCCTGCTCCTATTGCTCCTCCCCTGTTTACATCTCCCACTACTCTAAACCCAGCTGTTATTCTCTAGCCTCATCCAGCCTTTGTGCATAACAAAGTTTATGTCCTGCTTGGCCATCTCACCACATCCCTCTGTGGTCCATTGTTATATATCTTCCTCCACTGCCATCAGCAGTGATATATATGAATAGGAAGGGTTTGGAGGGATATGGGCCGGGTGCTGGCAGGTGGGACTAAATGGGGTTGGGATATCTGGTTGGCATGGACGGGTTGGACCGAAGGGTCTGTTTCCATGCTGTACATCTCTATGTCTGTAACCAAGGGCTACGTTAATAAGAATGAAAACTATATGAAGGAAATATATAATTGTTTTTGTATTATCTAAGATGTGCATATAAGAATGAAATGTGCCTGCAAATAATGGTAGATGTTACAGACAAATAGATAAGGTACTGTGAGGGGAGGGGGTGTAGGTTAAGCTCGATGTCCTTGTACAAACAGTTACAAGCTTCTGTTTCCCGCTTCTGCAAGAACAAAAAATACCACAATCAAGAGGTCATAAGGCTCAGTATGGGCAAAGAATGGTGGGAAATATTGGTTGAGTTAGCGAGAAAGTGGATGGCAGTGGGGGAAGATATATAACACTGGACCACAGAGGGATGTGGTGAGATGGCCAAGCAGGGCGTAAACTTTGTTATGCACAAGGCCGGATGAGGCCAGAGAGAAACAGCTGGGTTTAGAGTAGTGGGAGATGTAAGCAGGGGAGGAGCAATAGGAGGCGGGAAAGAGAAATGAATTGTATATAAGATATGTACTTGCTAAACTCTGTGTGTCTACTTTAGACACCATGCTTGCAAGTGTATAATAAACGATACTGCTGCTTCAGGCCTTGTCTCGGACTGAAACTATTGAAATGAGTGGGTTCTATTTATCACACACTCGACACTTCAACTTTGAAACCTGTCCTTTGAAGAGATCACCACAATTGCAGAAATATTGCTGAGTTTGCTGCTAAATTCAGATACACAGAAAAAAACAACCAGTTTCATGCTCAACAACAAAATTATTCCATATAAATTTCAGAATTTACATCACACAAGACCTCAAGTAGTCTTCACAGTTGTGTTCGAGTGCAGAAGGAGGCATTTTGGCCCATCGTTTCTGTTCCTGCTTGGGAAATGTTCCCTTTATTTATTCATTTGTGGGATGAGGGTGTTGCTGGCTAGGCCGGTGTTTATTGCATATCTCTAATGGCCCAAAGAGCAGTTTAGAGTCAACCATGTTGCTGGGGGTCTGGAGGAACATGGAGGTCAGACCAGGTAAAGATGGCAGGTTCCTTCCCTAAAAGGCATTAGTGAACAAGGTGGGTTTCCCTACAATTGGCAATGGATTCATGGCTACCATTACTCTCTTGTTTTACCGATTATTTTATTCAATTCAAATTCCACCATCTACCATGGCAGGATTTGAACCAGGGTCTCTGGATTAACAATGCAGTAATAACACCACTACACCATCACCTGATCTGCAATGTGGGAGTATAGAGAGTAACATTTACCGTCTATATTGCAGTGAACAGTAGTCCCTGTGTATGCTATACTGAACAGCAATTTCTGAGGATGTGACAGAGAATAGCAGTGCCTGTCTATATTATATGGAACAGCAGTTCCTCTGTATAATTACAGTGAATGCTGTCACTGTGTTTATTACTGGCAACAGCAGTTCCTGTATATATTACACAGAGCAGCAGTCCCTGTGTATGTTATACTGAACATCTGTATCTCTGTACATGAAATAGAACTGCATTACAGAGAACAGCAGTTCATGTGTAGAGAATGGCAGTTACTATGCTGTCTGTGTTTATTGTAGTGAACAGCTGTCCCGGTGTATATTGTAGAAAACAGCTGTCCTGGTGTATGTTATATTGAACAGCTGTCCTGGTGTATATTTTAGAAAACAGCTGTCCTGGTGTATATTGTAGAAAACAGCTGTCCCGGTGTATGCTATTGTGAACAGCTGTTGTGGTGTATATTGTAGAGAGCAGCTGTCCCGGTGTATATCGTAGCGAACAGCTGTCCCAGTTTTTATTGTAGAAAACAGGTATCCTGGTGTATGTTGTAGTGAACAGCTGTCCCGGCATATATCGTAGTGAACAGCTGTCCCAGTGTATATCGTAGTGAACAGCTGTCCTGGTGAATATTATAGTGAACAGCTGTCCTGGTGTATATTGTAGTGAACAGCTGTCCCGGTGTATACTGTAGAGAACAGCTGCCCCGGTGTATATTGTCGAGAACAACTGTCCCGGTGAAAATTGTCGAGAACAACTGTCCCGGTGTATATCCTAGTGAACAACTGTCCCGTTGTATATCCTAGTGAACAGCTGTCCTGGTGTATATTGTATATTGTAGTTGTCCTGGGAATGATGTAAAGAACAGCAATCACTGACAATAAAAAAGGGAACAGCAGTCCCTTTAGATAATACAGAAAAAAGAAGTCCCTGTCGATAATACAGAGAACAGCAGTCCCTGTCTATGATACAGAGAACAGCAGTCCCTGTCCATAATACAGAGAACAGCAGTCCCTATCCGTAATAAAGAGAACAGCAGTCCCTGCCGAGAATACAGCGAACAACAGTCCCTGTCGATAATACAGAAAACAGCAGTCCCTGTCGATAATACAGAGAACAGCTGTCCCTGTCTATAATACAGGAAACAGCAGTCCCTGTCTATAATACAGAGAACAGCAGTCCCTGTCTATGACACAGAGAACAGCAGTCCCTGTCGATGATACAGAGAACAGCAGTCCCTGTCGAAAATACGGGGAACAGCAGTCCCTGTCTATAATACAGGGAACAGCAGTCCCTGTCGAAAATACAGGGAACAGCAGTCCCTGTCGAAAATACAGAGAACAGCAGTCCCTGTCTATGATACAGAGAACAGCAGTCCCTGACTATAATACAGGGTACAGCAGTCTATGTCTCTGATACAGGGAACAGCAGTCCCCGTCCATAATACAGGGAAGAGCAGTCCCTGTATATGATACAAAGAATAGCAGTCCCTGTCTCTGATACAAGGAACAGCAGTCCCGGTCGATGATACAGAGAACAGCAGTCCCTGACAATAATACAGGGAACAGCGTCCATGTCACTGATACAGGGAACAGCAGTCCCTGTCTATAATACAGGGAACAGCAGTCCCTGTCTCTGATACAGGGAACAGCAGACCCTGTCTATAATACAGGGAAGAGCAGTCCCTGTCTAAGATACAGAGAACGACAGTCCCTGTCTATAATACAGAGAACAGCAGTCCCTGTCTATGATACAGAGAACGGCTGTCCCTGTCTATAATAGACGGAACAGCAGTTCCAGTCTATGATACAGAGAACAGCCGTCCCTGTCTCTGATACAGAGAACAGCAGTCCCTGTCTATAATACAGGGAACAGCAGTCCCTGTCTATAATACAAGTAACAGCAGTCCCTGTCTATGATACAGAGAACAACAGTCCCTGTCGATAATACAGAGAACAGCAGTCCTTTTCTATGATACAGAGAACAGCAGCCCCTGTCTTTGATACAGAGAACAGCAGTCCCTGTCTATAATACAGGCAACAGCAGTCCCTGTCTATGATACAGAGAACAGCAGGCCCTGTCACTGATACAGGTAACAGCAGTCCCTGTCGAAAATACAGAGAACAACAGTCCCTGTCTAAAATACAGAGAACAGCAGTCCCTGTCTATGATACAGAGAACAGCAGTCCCTGACTATAATACAGGGTACAGCAGTCTATGTCTCTGATACAGGGAACAGCAGTCCCCGTCCATAATACAGGGAAGAGCAGTCCCTGTATATGATACAAAGAATAGCAGTCCCTGTCTCTGATACAAGGAACAGCAGTCCCTGTCTATAATACAGGGATCAGCAGTCCCTGTCGAAAATACAGAGAAGAGCAGTCCCTGTCTATGATACAGAGAACAGCAGTCCCTGTCTATAATGCTCGGAACAGCAGTTCCAGTCTATGATAGAGAGAACAGCCGTCCCTGTCTCTGATACAGAGAACAGCAGTCCCTGTCTATAATACAGGGAACAGCAGTCCCTATCTATAATACAGGGAACGACAGTCGCTGTGATAATACAGGGAACAGCAGTCCCTGTCTATAATACAGAGAACAGCAGTCCCTGTCTATAAATACAGGGAACAGCAGTCCCTGTCTATAATACAGAGAACAGCAGTCCCCGTCTATGATACAGAGAACAGCAGTCCCTGTCTATAATACGGAGAACAGCAGTCCCTGTCTCTGATACAGGGAACAGCAGTCCCGGGCTATGATACAGAGAACAGCAGTCCCTGTCTATAATGCTCGGAACAGCAGTTCCAGTCTATGATAGAGAGAACAGCCGTCCCTGTCTCTGATACAGAGAACAGCAGTCCCTGTCTATAATACAGGGAACAGCAGTCCCTATCTATAATACAGGGAACGACAGTCGCTGTGATAATACAGGGAACAGCAGTCCCTGTCTATAATACAGAGAACAGCAGTCCCTGTCTATAAATACAGGGAACAGCAGTCCCTGTCTATAATACAGAGAACAGCAGTCCCCGTCTATGATACAGAGAACAGCAGTCCCTGTCTATAATACGGAGAACAGCAGTCCCTGTCTCTGATACAGGGAACAGCAGTCCCGGGCTATGATACAGAGAACAGCAGTCCCTGACTATACTACAGGGAACAGCGTCCATGTCACTGATACAGGGAACAGCAGTCCCTGTCTATACTACAGGGAACAGCAGTCCCTGTCTCTGATACAGGGAACAGCAGTCCCTGTCTATAATACAGGGAAGAGCAGTCCCTGTCTAAGATACAGAGAACGACAGTCCCTGTCTATAATACAGAGAACAGCAGTCCCTGTCTATGATACAGAGAACGGCTGTCCCTGTCTGTAATACAGGGAACAGCAGTCCCTGTCTTTGATACAGAGAACAGCAGTCCCTGTCTATAATACACGGAACAGCAGTTCCAGTCTATGATACAGAGAACAGCCGTCCCTGTCTCTGATACAGAGAACAGCAGTCCCTGTCTCTGATACAGAGAACAGCAGTCCCTGTCTATAATACAGGGAACAGCAGTCCCTGTCTATGATACAGAGAACAACAGTCCCTGTCGATAATACAGAGAACAGCAGTCCTTTTCTATGATACAGAGAACAGCAGCCCCTGTCTTTGATACAGAGAACAGCAGTCCCTGTCTTTAATACAGGCAACAGCAGTCCCTGTCTATGATACAGACAACAGCAGTCCCTGTCACTGATACAGGGAACAGCAGTCCCTGTCTATAATACAGGGAATAGCAGTCCCTGTCTATAATACAGGGAACAGCAGTCCCTGTCGAAAACACAGAGAACAACAGTCCCTGTCTATAATACAGAGAACAGCAGCCACTGTGTATGATACAGAGAACAGCAGTCCCTGTCTCTGATACAGGGAACAGCAGTCCATGTCTCTGATACAGGCAACAGCAGTCCCTGTCTACAATACAGGGAACAGCAGTCCCTGTCTCTGATACAGAGAACAGCAGTCACTTTCTATGATACAGAGAACAGCAGTCCCTGTCTCTGATACAAGGAATAGCAGTCCTTGTCTATAATACAGGGAACAACAGTCCCTGTTTATCATACAGGTCTCAGGAGTCCCTGTCTAAGATACAGAGCGCAACAGTCCCTGTCTATAATACAGAGAACAGCACTCCCTGTCTATGATACAGGGAACAGCAGTCCCTGTCGATAAATACAGGGAACAGCAGTCCCTGTCTATGATACAGAGAACATAAGTCCCTGTCGAGAATACGGAGAATAGCAGTCCCTGTCTATGATACAGGGAACAGCAGTCCCTGTCTATAATACAGGAAACAGCAGTCCCTCTCTATAATACAGGGAACAGCAGTCCCTATCAAGAATGCAGGGAACAGCAGTCCCTATCTATAATACAGTGAACAGCAGTCAATGTCTCTGATACAGAGAACAGCAGTCCCTGTCTATGATACACAGAACAGCAGTCCCTGTCTCTGATACAGTGAACAGCAGTCCCGGTCTATGATACAGAGAACAGCAGTCCCTGACTATAATACAGGGAACAGCGTCCATGTCACTGATACAAGGAACAGCAGTCCCTGTCTATAATACAGGGAACAACAGTCCATGTCTTTTATACAGGGAAGAGCAGTCCCTGTCTAAGATACAGAGAACGACAGTCCCTGTGTAAAATACAGAGAACAGAAGTCGCTGTCTATGATACAGAGAACGGCAGTCACAGTCTGTAATACAGGGAACAGCAGTCCCTGTCTTTGATACAGTG
This sequence comes from Chiloscyllium punctatum, assembly GCF_047496795.1. Classification (NCBI taxonomy): domain Eukaryota; kingdom Metazoa; phylum Chordata; class Chondrichthyes; order Orectolobiformes; family Hemiscylliidae; genus Chiloscyllium; species Chiloscyllium punctatum. The sequence continues at coordinate 26,676,724 of NC_092761.1, read as the reverse complement.
AACAGCAGTCCCTGTCTATAATACATGGAACAGCAGTTCCAGTCGATGATACAGAGAAGAGCCGTCCCTGTCTCTGATACAGAGAACAGCAGTCCCTGTCTAAAATACAGGGAACAGCAGTCCCTGTCTAAAATAAAGGGCACAGCAGTCCCTGTCTATGATACAGAGAACAACAGTCCCTGTCGATAATACAGAGAACAGCAGTCCTTTTCTATGATACAGAGAAAAGCAGTCTCTGTCTTTGATACAGAGACCCGCAGTCCCTGTCTATAATACACGGAACAGCAGTCCCTGTCTATGATACAGATAACAGCAGTCCCTGTCTCTGATACAGAGAACAGCAGTCCCTGTCGATAATACAGGGAACAGCAGTCCCTGTCTCAAATACAGAGAACAACAGTCCCTGTCTATGATACAGAGAACAGCGGTCCTTGTCTATGATACAGAGAACAGCAGTCCCTGTCTTTGATACAGAGAACAGCAGTCCCTGTCTGTAATGCAGGGAACAGCAATCTCTGTCTATAATACAGAGAACAGCAGTCCCTGTATATGATGCAGGGAACAACAGTCCCTGTCTATAATACGGGGAACAGCAGTCCCTGTTTATAATACAGTGAACAGCAGTCCCTGTCTATAATACAGAGAACAGCAGTCCCTGTCTATGATACAGAGAACAGCAGTTCCTTTCTCTGATACAAGGAACAGCAGTCCCTGACTATAATACAGGGAACAGCAGTCCCTGTCTATGATACAGGGAACAGCAGTCCCTGTCTATGATACAGAGAACAGCAGTCCCTGTCTATAATATTGGGAACAACAGTCTGTGTCTCTGATACAGGGAACAGCAGTCCCTGTCTATAATACAGGGAACAGCAGTCCCTTTCTTAATACAGAGAACAGCAGTTCCTGTCTATGATACAGAGAACAGCAGTCCCTGTCTATAATACAGAGAACAGCAGTCCCTGTCGATAATACAGAGAACAGCACTCCCTGTCTATAATATTGGGAACAACAGTCTCTGTCGATAATGCAGGGAGACGCAGTCCCTGTCTATAATGCAAGGATCAGCAGTCACTGTCTATAATTCAGGGAACAGCAGTCACTGTCGATTATACAGAGAACAGCAGTCCCTGTCTATGATACGGAGAACAGCAGTCCCTCTCTCTAGTACAGGGAACAGCAGTCCCTGTCTATAATACAGGGAACAGCAGTCCCTGTCTATGATACAGAGAACAGGAGTCTCTGATTTTGATACAGAGAACAGCAGTCCCTGACTATAACACAGGGAACGGCAGTCCATGTCTCTGATATAGGGAACAGCAGTCCCTGTCTATAATAGAGTGAACAGCAGTCCCTGTCGATGATACAGAGAACAGCAGTCCCTTTCTATGATACAGAGAACAGCAGTCCCTGTCTATAATACAGGGAACAGGAGTCCCTGTCTAAGATATAGAGAACAACAGTCCCTGTCTATAATACAGAGAACAGCAGTCCCTGTCTATGATACAGCGAACAGCAGTCCCTGTCTATAATACAGGGAACAGCACTCCCTGTCTATGATACAGGGAACAGCAGTCCCTGTCTATAAATACAGGAAACAGCAGTCCCTGTCTATGATACAGAGAACAGCAGTCCCTGTCGAGAATACGGAGAACAGCAGTCCCTGTCTATGGTACAGGGAACAGCAGTCCCTGTCTATAATACAGGGAACAACAGTCCCTGTTTATCATACAGGGAACAGGAGTCCCTGTCTAAGATGCAGAGAACAACAGTCCCTGTCTATAATACAGAGAACAGCAGTCCCTGTCTATGATACAGTGAACTGCAGTCCCTGTCTATAATACAGGGAACAGCAGTCCCTGGCGATGGTACAGAGAACAGCAGTCCCTGTCTATGATACAGGGAACAGCAGTCCCTGTCTATAAATACAGGGAACAGCAGTCCCTGTCTATGATACAGAGAACAGCAGTCCCTGTCGAGAATACGGAGAACAGCAGTCCCTGTCTATGGTACAGGGAACAGCAGTCCCTGTCTATAATACAGGGAACAGCAGTCCCTGTCTATAATACAGGAAACAGCAGTCCCTGTCAAGAATGCAGGGAACAGCAGTCCCTATCTATAATACAGGGAACAGCAGTCAATGTGTCTGATACAGAGAACAGCAGTCCCTGTCTATGACACAGAGAACAGCAGTCCCTGTCCATAATACAGGGAACAGCAGTCCCTCTCTATAATACTGGGAACAGCAGTCCCTGTCAAGAATGCAGGGAACAGCATCCCCTATCTATAATACAGGGAACAGCAGTCCCTGTCTCTGATACAGAGAACAGCAGTCCCTGTGTATGATACAGAGAACAGCTGTCCCGGTCGATGATACAGAGAACAGCAGTCCCTGACTATAATACAGGGAACAGCGTCCATGTCACTGATACAGGGAACAGCAGTCCCTGTTTATAATACAGGGAAGAGCAATCCCTGTCTCTGATACAGGGAACAGCAGTCCGTGTCTATAATACAGGGAACAGCAGTCCCTGTCTAAAATACAGGGCACAGCAGTCCCTGTCTATGATACAGAGAACAACAGTCCCTGTCGATAATACAGAGAACAGCAGTCCTTTTCTATGATACAGAGAACAGCAGTCCCTGTCTTTGATACAGAGACCCGCAGTCCCTTTCTATAATACACGGAACAGCAGTCCCTGTCTATGATACAGAGAACAGCAGTCCCTGTCTCTGATACAGAGAACAGCAGTCCGTGTCGATAATACAGGGAACAGCAGTCCCTGTCTAAAATACAGAGAACAACAATCCCTGTCTATGATACAGAGAATAGCGGTCCTTGTCTATGATACAGAGAACAGCAGTCCCTGTCTTTGATACAGAGAACAGCAGTCCCTGTCTATAATACAGTGAACAGAATTCCCTGTCTATAATACAGGGAACAGCAGTCCCTGTCGATAAAACAGAGAACAGCAGCCCCTGTCTTTGATACAGAGAACAGCAGTCCCTGTCTATAATACAGGCAACAGCAGTCACTGTCTATGATACAGAGAACAGCAGTCCGTGTCTATGATACTGGGAACAGCAGTCCCTGTCTATAATACAGGGAATAGCAGTCCCTGTCGATGATACAGAGAACAGCAGTCCCTGTGTATAATACAGGGAATAGCAGTCCCTGTCTATAATACAGGGAAAAGCAGTCCCTGTCGAAAATACAGAGAACAACAGTCCCTGTCTATAATACAGAGAACAGCAGCCACTGTCTCTGATCCAGAGAACAGCAGTCCCTGTCTCTGATACAGGGATCAGCAGTCCCTGTCCATAATACAGGGAACAACAGTCGCTGTCTATAATAGAGGGAACAGCAGTCCCTGTCTACATATACAGGGAACAACACTCCCTGTCTATAATACAGGGAACAGCAGTCCCTGTCTATGATACACAGAACAGCAGTCCCTGTCTATAATACAGAGAACAGCAGTCCCTGTCTATGATACAGAGAACAGCAGTCCCTGTCTATAATAAAGGGAACAGCAGTCCCTGTCTCTTACATTGAGAACAACAGTCCCTGTCTACAATACAGAGAACAGCATTCCCTGTCTATAATACAGTGAACAGCAGTCCCTGTCTATAATACAGGGAACAGCAGTCCCTGTCGATAATGCAGAGAACAGCAGCCCCTGCCTTTGATACAGAGAACAGCAGTCCCTGTCTATAATACAGGCAACAGCAGTCTCTGTCTATGATACAGAGAACAGCAGTCCCTATCTCTGATACAGGGAACAGCAGTCCCTGTCTATAATACAGGGAATATCAGTCCCTGTCTATGATACAGAGAACAGCAGTCCCTGTCTATAATACAGGGAATACCAGTCCCTGCCTATAATACTGGGCACAACAGTCCCTGTGTATAATACAGGGAACAGCAGTCCCTGTCTATAATACAGAGAACAACAATCCCTGTCTATAATACAGGGAACAGCAGTCCTTTCTATAATACATAGAACAGCAGTCCCTGTCTATAATGAAGGGAACAACAGTCCCTGTCGTTGATACAGAGAACAGCAGTCCCTGTCTCTGATACAGAAAACAGCAGTCCCTGTCGATAATACAGAGAACAGCAGTCCCTGTCTGTGATACAGGGAACAGCAGTCCCTGTCTATAATACAGGTAACAGCAGTCCCTGTCTGTAATTCAGGGAAGAGCAGTCCCTGTCTATGATACAGGGAACAGCAGTCCCTGTCTGTAATACAGGGAACAGCAGTCCCTGTCTTTAATACAGGGAACAGCTGTCCCTGTCCATCATACAGAGAACAACAATCCCTGTCTATAATACAGGGAACAGCAGTCCTTGTCTTTGATACAGAGACCCGCAGTCCCTTTCTATAATACACGGAACAGCAGTCCCTGTCTATGATACAGGGAATAGCAGTCCCTGTCGATACTACAGGGAACAACAGTCCCTGTCGATAATACAGGGAACAGCAGTCCCTGTCTATAATACAGGGAACAACAGTCCCTGTCGTTAATACAGGGAACAGCAGTCCCGGTCTATAATACAGGGAATAGCAGTCCCTGTCTATAATACAGGGAACAGCAGTCCCTGTCGATAATACAGGGAACAGCAGTCCATGTCTATAATACAGGGAATAGCAGTCCCTGTCTATGTTACAGGTAACAGCAGTCCCTGTCTATAATACATTTAACAGCAGTCCATGTCTCTTATACAGGGAAGAGCAGTCCCTGTCTATGATACAGTGAACAGCAGACCCTGTCTATAATACAGGGTACTGCAGTCCCTGTCTCTAATACAGGGAACAGCAGTCCCTGTCCATCGTACAGAGAACAGCAGCCCCTGTCGATAATAGAGAGAACAGCAGTCCCTTTCTATAATACAGGAAAAAGCCGGACCGGTCTATAATACAGGGAAAACCAGTCCCTGTCTATCATACAGGGAACAGCAGTCCCTGTCTATGATACAGGGAACTGCAGACGCTTTCGAAAATAGAGAACAGCAGTCCCTGTCTACAATACAGAGAACAGCAGTCCCTGTCGATAATACAGAGAACAGCAGTCCCTGTCTATCGTACAGAGAACAACAGTCCCTGTCGATAATAGAGAGAACAGCAGTCCCTGTCTATAATACAGGGAACAGCAGTCCCTGTCGATGACACAGAGAACAACAGTCCCTGTCTATAATACAGGGAACAGCAGTCCCTGTCTATAATACCGGGAACAGCAGTTCCTGTCTATAATACAGAGAACAACAGTCCGTGTCTATAATACAGGGAACAGCAGTCCCTGTCTATAATACAGAGAACAGCAGTCCCTGTCTATAATGCAGGGAACAGCAGTCCCTGTCGATGACACAGAGAACAACAGTCCCTGTCTATAATACAGGGAACAGCAGTCCCTGTCTATAATACCGGGAACAGCAGTTCCTGTCTATAATACAGAGAACAACAGTCACTGTCTATAATACAGGGAACAGCAGTCCCTGTCTATAATACAGAGAACAGCAGTCCCTGTCTATAATGCAGGGAACAGCAGTCCCTGTCTATGATACAGAGAACAACAGTCCCTGTCTATGATACAGAGAACAACAGTCCCTGTCTATAATACAGGGAACAGCAGTCAATGTCTATAATACAGGGAGCAGCAGTCCATGTCTATAATATAGGTAACAGCAGTCCCTGTCTATAATACAGGGAAGAGCAGTCCCAGTCTATGATGGAGGGAACAGCAGTCCCTGTCTTTAATAGAGGGAAAAGCAGTCCCTGTCCATCATACAGATAGCAGCAGTCCCTGTCGATAATACAGAGCACAGCAGTCCCTGTCTCAAATAAAAGGAACAGCCGTCCCTGTCTAAAATTCAGAGAACAGCAGTCCCTGTCGATAATACAGAGAACAGCAGTCCCTGTTGAAAATGCAGTGAACATCCGTCCCTGTCTATAATACAGAGAACAGCAGTCCCTGTCTATAATACAGAAAACAGCAGTCCCTGTCTATAATCCAGGGAACAGCAGTCCCTGTCTATAAAACTGAGAACAACAGTCCCTGTCGATAATACAGAGAACAGCAGTCGCTGTCTCGAATACAGGGAACAGCAGTCCCTCTCTGTAATACAGGGAACAGCAGTTCCTGTCTATAATACAGGGAACAGCAGTCAATGTCTAAAATACAGCGAACTGCTTCATCGTCAGTAATACAGAGAACAGCAGTCCCTGTCTCTGATTGAGGGAAACGCAGTCCCTGTCTATAATACAGGAACAGGAGTCCCTGTCTTTAATACAGGGAACAGCAGTCCCTGTCTATAATACAGGGAACGGCAGTCCCTGTCTATAATACAGAGAACAGCAGTCCCTGTCGACAATACAGAGAACAGCAGTCCCTGTCTATCGTACAGAGAACAACAGTCCCTGTCGATAATAGAGAGAACAGCAGTCCCTGTCGATAATAGAGAGAACAGCAGTCCCTGTCTATAATACAGGGAACAGCAGTCCCTGTCTATAATATTGGGAACAACAGTCTGTGTCTCTGATACAGGGAACAGCAGTCCCTGTCTATAATACAGGGAACAGCAGTCCCTTTCTTAATACAGAGAACAGCAGTTCCTGTCTATGATACAGAGAACAGCAGTCCCTGTCTATAATACAGAGAACAGCAGTCCCTGTCTATAATACAGAGAACAGCACTCCCTGTCTATAATATTGGGAACAACAGTCTCTGTCGATAATGCAGGGAGACGCAGTCCCTGTCTATAATGCAAGGATCAGCAGTCACTGTCTATAATTCAGGGAACAGCAGTCACTGTCGATTATACAGAGAACAGCAGTCCCTGTCTATGATACAGAGAACAGCAGTCCCTCTCTCTAATACAGGGAACAGCAGTCCCTGTCTATAATACAGGGAACAGCAGTCCCTGTCTATGATACAGAGAACAACAGTCCCTGTCGATAATACAGAGAACAGCAGTCCTTTTCTATGATACAGAGAACAGCAGCCCCTGTCTTTGATACAGAGAACAGCAGTCCCTGTCTTTAATACAGGCAACAGCAGTCCCTGTCTATGATACAGACAACAGCAGTCCCTGTCACTGATACAGGGAACAGCAGTCCCTGTCTATAATACAGGGAATAGCAGTCCCTGTCTATAATACAGGGAACAGCAGTCCCTGTCGAAAACACAGAGAACAACAGTCCCTGTCTATAATACAGAGAACAGCAGCCACTGTCTATGATACAGAGAACAGCAGTCCCTGTCTCTGATACAGGGAACAGCAGTCCATGTCTCTGATACAGGCAACAGCAGTCCCTGTCTACAATACAGGGAACAGCAGTCCCTGTCTCTGATACAGAGAACAGCAGTCACTTTCTATGATACAGAGAACAGCAGTCCCTGTCTCTGATACAAGGAATAGCAGTCCTTGTCTATAATACAGGGAACAACAGTCCCTGTTTATCATACAGGTCTCAGGAGTCCCTGTCTAAGATACAGAGCGCAACAGTCCCTGTCTATAATACAGAGAACAGCACTCCCTGTCTATGATACAGGGAACAGCAGTCCCTGTCGATAAATACAGGGAACAGCAGTCCCTGTCTATGATACAGAGAACATAAGTCCCTGTCGAGAATACGGAGAATAGCAGTCCCTGTCTATGATACAGGGAACAGCAGTCCCTGTCTATAATACAGGAAACAGCAGTCCCTCTCTATAATACAGGGAACAGCAGTCCCTATCTATAATACAGTGAACAGCAGTCAATGTCTCTGATACAGAGAACAGCAGTCCCTGTCTATGATACACAGAACAGCAGTCCCTGTCTCTGATACAGTGAACAGCAGTCCCGGTCTATGATACAGAGAACAGCAGTCCCTGACTATAATACAGGGAACAGCGTCCATGTCACTGATACAAGGAACAGCAGTCCCTGTCTATAATACAGGGAACAACAGTCCATGTCTTTTATACAGGGAAGAGCAGTCCCTGTCTAAGATACAGAGAACGACAGTCCCTGCGTAAAATACAGAGAACAGAAGTCGCTGTCTATGATACAGAGAACGGCAGTCACAGTCTGTAATACAGGGAACAGCAGTCCCTGTCTTTGATACAGTGAACAGCAGTCCCTGTCTATAATACATGGAACAGCAGTTCCAGTCGATGATACAGAGAAGAGCCGTCCCTGTCTCTGATACAGAGAACAGCAGTCCCTGTCTAAAATACAGGGAACAGCAGTCCCTGTCTAAAATAAAGGGCACAGCAGTCCCTGTCTATGATACAGAGAACAACAGTCCCTGTCGATAATACAGAGAACAGCAGTCCTTTTCTATGATACAGAGAAAAGCAGTCTCTGTGTTTGATACAGAGACCCGCAGTCCCTGTCTATAATACACGGAACAGCAGTCCCTGTCTATGATACAGATAACAGCAGTCCCTGTCTCTGATACAGAGAACAGCAGTCCCTGTCGATAATACAGGGAACAGCAGTCCCTGTCTCAAATACAGAGAACAACAGTCCCTGTCTATGATACAGAGAACAGCGGTCCTTGTCTATGATACAGAGAACAGCAGTCCCTATCTTTGATACAGAGAACAGCAGTCCCTGTCTGTAATACAGGGAACAGCAATCCCTGTCTATAATACAGAGAACAGCAGTCCCTGTATATGATGCAGGGAACAACAGTCCCTGTCTATAATACAGGGAACAGCAGTCCCTGTATATAATACAGTGAACAGCAGTCCCTGTCTATAATACAGAGAACAGCAGTCCCTGTCTATGATACAGAGAACAGCAGTTCCTGTCTCTGATACAAGGAACAGCAGTCCCTGACTATAATACAGGGAACAGCAGTCCCTGTCTATGATACAGGGAACAGCAGTCCCTGTCTATGTTATAGAGAACAGCAGTCCCTGTCTATAATATTGGGAACAACAGTCTGTGTCTCTGATACAGGGAACAGCAGTCCCTGTCTATAATACAGGGAACAGCAGTCCCTTTCTTAATACAGAGAACAGCAGTTCCTGTCTATGATACAGAGAACAGCAGTCCCTGTCTATAATACAGAGAACAGCAGTCCCTGTCTATAATACAGAGAACAGCACTCCCTGTCTATAATATTGGGAACAACAGTCTCTGTCGATAATGCAGGGAGACGCAGTCCCTGTCTATAATGCAAGGATCAGCAGTCACTGTCTATAATTCAGGGAACAGCAGTCACTGTCGATTATACAGAGAACAGCAGTCCCTGTCTATGATACAGAGAACGGCAGTCCCTCTCTCTAATACAGGGAACAGCAGTCCCTGTCTATAATACAGGGAACAGCAGTCCCTGTCTATGATACAGAGAACAGGAGTCTCTGATTTTGATACAGAGAACAGCAGTCCCTGACTATAACACAGGGAACGGCAGTCCATGTCTCTGATATAGGGAACAGCAGTCCCTGTCTATAATAGAGTGAACAGCAGTCCCTGTCGATGATACAGAGAACAGCAGTCCCTTTCTATGATACAGAGAACAGCAGTCCCTGTCTATAATACAGGGAACAGGAGTCCCTGTCTAAGATATAGAGAACAACAGTCCCTGTCTATAATACAGAGAACAGCAGTCCCTGTCTATGATACAGCGAACAGCAGTCCCTGTCTATAATACAGGGAACAGCACTCCCTGTCTATGATACAGGGAACAGCAGTCCCTGTCGATAAATACAGGAAACAGCAGTCCCTGTCTATGATACAGAGAACAGCAGTCCCTGTCGAGAATACGGAGAACAGCAGTCCCTGTCTATGGTACAGGGAACAGCACTCCCTGTCTATGATACAGGGAACAGCAGTCCCTGTCGATAAATACAGGAAACAGCAGTCCCTGTCTATGATACAGTGAACTGCAGTCCCTGTCTATAATACAGGGAACAGCAGTCCCTGGCGATGGTACAGAGAACAGCAGTCCCTGTCTATGATACAGGGAACAGCAGTCCCTGTCTATAAATACAGGGAACAGCAGTCCCTGTCTATGATACAGAGAACAGCAGTCCCTGTCGAGAATACGGAGAACAGCAGTCCCTGTCTATGGTACAGGGAACAGCAGTCCCTGTCTATAATACAGGGAACAGCAGTCCCTGTCTATAATACAGGAAACAGCAGTCCCTGTCAAGAATGCAGGGAACAGCAGTCCCTATCTATAATACAGGGAACAGCAGTCAATGTGTCTGATACAGAGAACAGCAGTCCCTGTCTATGACACAGAGAACAGCAGTCCCTGTCCATAATACAGGGAACAGCAGTCCCTCTCTATAATACTGGGAACAGCAGTCCCTGTCAAGAATGCAGGGAACAGCATCCCCTATCTATAATACAGGGAACAGCAGTCCCTGTCTCTGATACAGAGAACAGCAGTCCCTGTGTATGATACAGAGAACAGCTGTCCCGGTCGATGATACAGAGAACAGCAGTCCCTGACTATAATACAGGGAACAGCGTCCATGTCACTGATACAGGGAACAGCAGTCCCTGTTTATAATACAGGGAAGAGCAATCCCTGTCTCTGATACAGGGAACAGCAGTCCGTGTCTATAATACAGGGAACAGCAGTCCCTGTCTAAAATACAGGGCACAGCAGTCCCTGTCTATGATACAGAGAACAACAGTCCCTGTCGATAATACAGAGAACAGCAGTCCTTTTCTATGATACAGAGAACAGCAGTCCCTGTCTTTGATACAGAGACCCGCAGTCCCTTTCTATAATACACGGAACAGCAGTCCCTGTCTATGATACAGAGAACAGCAGTCCCTGTCTCTGATACAGAGAACAGCAGTCCGTGTCGATAATACAGGGAACAGCAGTCCCTGTCTGAAATACAGAGAACAACAATCCCTGTCTATGATACAGAGAATAGCGGTCCTTGTCTATGATACAGAGAACAGCAGTCCCTGTCTTTGATACAGAGAACAGCAGTCCCTGTCTATAATACAGTGAACAGAATTCCCTGTCTATAATACAGGGAACAGCAGTCCCTGTCGATAATACAGAGAACAGCAGCCCCTGTCTTTGATACAGAGAACAGCAGTCCCTGTCTATAATACAGGCAACAGCAGTCACTGTCTATAATACAGAGAACAGCAGTCCGTGTCTATGATACTGGGAACAGCAGTCCCTGTCTATAATACAGGGAATAGCAGTCCCTGTCGATGATACAGAGAACAGCAGTCCCTGTGTATAATACAGGGAATAGCAGTCCCTGTCTATAATACAGGGAAAAGCAGTCCCTGTCGAAAATACAGAGAACAACAGTCCCTGTCTATAATACAGAGAACAGCAGCCACTGTCTCTGATCCAGAGAACAGCAGTCCCTGTCTCTGATACAGGGATCAGCAGTCCCTGTCCATAATACAGGGAACAACAGTCGCTGTCTATAATAGAGGGAACAGCAGTCCCTGTCTACAAATACAGGGAACAACACTCCCTGTCTATAATACAGGGAACAGCAGTCCCTGTCTATGATACACAGAACAGCAGTCCCTGTCTATAATACAGAGAACAGCAGTCCCTGTCTATGATACAGAGAACAGCAGTCCCTGTCTATAATAAAGGGAACAGCAGTCCCTGTCTCTTACATTGAGAACAACAGTCCCTGTCTACAATACAGAGAACAGCATTCCCTGTCTATAATACAGTGAACAGCAGTCCCTGTCTATAATACAGGGAACAGCAGTCCCTGTCGATAATGCAGAGAACAGCAGCCCCTGCCTTTGATACAGAGAACAGCAGTCCCTGTCTATAATACAGGCAACAGCAGTCTCTGTCTATGATACAGAGAACAGCAGTCCCTATCTCTGATACAGGGAACAGCAGTCCCTGTCTATAATACAGGGAATATCAGTCCCTGTCTATGATACAGAGAACAGCAGTCCCTGTCTATAATACAGGGAATACCAGTCCCTGCCTATAATACTGGGCACAACAGTCCTTGTGTATAATACAGGGAACAGCAGTCCCTGTCTATAATACAGAGAACAACAATCCCTGTCTATAATACAGGGAACAGCAGTCCTTTCTATAATACATAGAACAGCAGTCCCTGTCTATAATGAAGGGAACAACAGTCCCTGTCGTTGATACAGAGAACAGCAGTCCCTGTCTCTGATACAGAAAACAGCAGTCCCTGTCGATAATACAGAGAACAGCAGTCCCTGTCTGTGATACAGGGAACAGCAGTCCCTGTCTATAATACAGGTAACAGCAGTCCCTGTCTGTAATTCAGGGAAGAGCAGTCCCTGTCTATGATACAGGGAACAGCAGTCCCTGTCTGTAATACAGGGAATACAGCAGTCCCTGTCTTTAATACAGGGAACAGCTGTCCCTGTCCATCATACAGAGAACAGCAGTCCCTGTCGATAATACGGGGAACAGCAGTCCCTGTCGATACTACAGGGAACAACAGTCACTGTCGATGATACAGAGAACAGCAGTCCCTGACTATAATACAGGGAACAGCGTCCATGTCACTGATACAGGGAACAGCAGTCCCTGTTTATAATACAGGGAAGAGCAATCCCTGTCTCTGATACAGGGAACAGCAGTCCCTGTCTATAATACAGGGAACAGCAGTCCCTGTCTAAAATACAGGGCACAGCAGTCCCTGTCTTTCATACAGAGACCCGCAGTCCCTTTCTATAATACACGGAACAGCAGTCCCTGTCTATGATACAGGGAATAGCAGTCCCTGTCGATACTACAGGGAACAACAGTCCCTGTCGATAATACAGGGAACAACAGTCCCTGTCTATAATACAGGGAACAACAGTCCCTGTCGTTAATACAGGGAACAGCAGTCCCGGTCTATAATACAGGGAATAGCAGTCCCTGTCTATAATACAGGGAACAGCAGTCCCTGTCAATAATACAGGGAACAGCAGTCCATGTCTATAATACAGGGAATAGCAGTCCCTGTCTATGTTACAGGTAACAGCAGTCCCTGTCTATAATACATATAACAGCAGTCCATGTCTCTTATACAGGGAAGAGCAGTCCCTGTCTATGATACAGTGAACAGCAGACCCTGTCTATAATACAGGGTACTGCAGTCCCTGTCTCTAATACAGGGAACAGCAGTCCCTGTCCATCGTACAGAGAACAGCAGCCCCTGTCGATAATAGAGAGAACCGCAGTCCCTTTCTATAATACAGGAAAAAGCCGGACCGGTCTATAATACAGGGAACACCAGTCCCTGTCTATAAAACTGAGAACAACAGTCCCTGTCGATAATACAGAGAACAGCAGTCGCTGTCTCGAATACAGAGAACAGCAGTCCCTCTCTGTAATACAGGGAACAGCAGTTCCTGTCTATAATACAGGGAACAGCAGTCAATGTCTAAAATACAGCGAACTGCTTCATCGTCAGTAATACAGAGAACAGCAGTCCCTGTCTCTGATTGAGGGAAACGCAGTCCCTGTCTATAATACAGGAACAGGAGTCCCTGTCTTTAATACAGGGAACAGCAGTCCCTGTCTATAATACAGGGAACGGCAGTCCCTGTCTATAATACAGAGAACAGCAGTCCCTGTCGACAATACAGAGAACAGCAGTCCCTGTCTATCGTACAGAGAACAACAGTCCCTGTCGATAATAGAGAGAACAGCAGTCCCTGTCGATAATAGAGAGAACAGCAGTCCCTGTCTATAATACAGGGAACAGCAGTCCCTGTCGATGACACAGAGAACAACAGTCCCAGTCTATAATACAGGGAACAGCAGTCCCCGTCTATAATACAGGGAACAGCAGTTCCTGTCTATAATACAGAGAACAACAGTCCCTGTCTATAATACAGGGAACAGCAGTCCCTGTCTATAATACAGAGAACAGCAGTCCCTGTCTATAATGCAGGGAACAGCAGTCCCTGTCTATGATACAGAGAAAAACAGTCCCTGTCTATGATACAGGGAACAACAGTCACCGTCTATAATACAGGGAACAGCAGTCAATGTCTATAATACAGGGAGCAGCAGTCCCTGTCTATAATATAGGTAACAGTAGTCCCTGTCTATAATACAGGGAAGAGCAGTCCCAGTCTATGATAGAGTGAACAGCAGTCCCTGTCTGTAATACAGGGAACAGCAGTCCCTGTCTTTAATACAGGGAACAGCAGTCCCTGTCCATCATACAGAGAACAGCAGTCCCTGTCGATAACACAGAGCACAGCAGTCCCTGTCTCTAATAAAAGGAACAGCCGTCCCAGTCTAAAATACAGATAACAGAAGTCCCTGTCGATAATACAGAGAACAGCACTCCCTGTTGAAAATGCAGTGAACAGCCGTCCCTGTCTATAATACAGAGAACAGCAGTCCCTGTCTATAATGCAGGGATCAGCAGTCACTGTCTATAATACAGGGAACAGCAGTCACTGTCGATTATACAGAGAACAGCATTCCCTGTCTATGATACAGAGAACAGCAGTCCCTCTCTCTAATACAGGGAACAGCAGTCCCTGTCTATGATAAAGAGAACAGCAGTCACTCTCTCTAATATAGGGAACAGCAGTCCCTGTCTATAATACAGGGAACAGCAGTCCCTGTGTATGATACAGAGAACAGCAGTCTCTGATTTTGATACAGAGAACAGCAGTCCCTGATATAATAGAGGGAACGGCAGTCCATGTCTCTGATACAGGGAACAGCAGTCCCTGTCTATAATACAGTGAACAGCAGTCCCTGTCGATGATACAGAGAACAGCAGTCCCTTTCTATGATAGAGAGAACAGCTGTCCCTGTCTATAATACAGAGAACAACAGCCCCAGTCTATAATACAGAGAACAGCAGTCCCTGTCTATGATACAGCGAACAGCAGTCCCTGTCTATAATACAGGGAACAGCAGTCCCTGTCTATAATACAGGGCAAAGCATTCCGTGACTATAATACAGAGAACAGCACTCCCTGTCTATGATACAGGGAACAGCAGTCCCTGTCTATAAATACAGGGAACAGCAGTCCCTGTCTATGGTACAGGGACCAGCAGTCCCCGTCTATAATACAGAGAACAGCAGTCCCTGTCTATAAAGCAGGGAACAGCAGTCCCTGTCTATGATACAGAGACCAACAGTCCCTGTCTATGATGCAGTGAACAACAGTCCCTGTCTATAATACAGGGAACAGCAGTCAATGTCTATAATACAGGGAGCAGCATTCCCTGTCTATAATATAGGTAACAGCACTCCCTGTCTATAATACAGGCAAGAGCAGTCCCCGTCTATGATAGAGGGAACAGCAGTCCGTGTCTGTAATACAGGGAACAGCAGTCCCTGTCTTTAATACAGGGAACAGCAGTCCCTGTCCATCATACAGAGAACAGCAGTCCCTGTGGATAATACAGAACACAGCAGTCCCTGTCTCTAATAAAAGGAACAGCCGTCCCAGTCTAAAATACAGAGAACAGCACTCCCTGTTGAAAATGCAGTGAACAGCCGTCCCTGTCTATAATACAGAGAACAGCAGTCCCTGTCTATAATGCAGGGATCAGCAGTCACTGTCTATAATACAGGGAACAGCAGTCACTGTCGATTATACAGAGAACAGCAGTCCCTGTCTATGATACAGAGAACAGCAGTCCCTCTCTCTAATACAGGGAACAGCAGTCCCTGTCTATGATAAAGAGAACAGCAGTCACTCTCTCTAATATAGGGAACAGCAGTCCCTGTCTATAATACAGGGAACAACAGTCCCTGTTTATCATACAGGGAACAGGAATTCCTGTCTAAGATACAAAGAACAACAGTCCCTGTCTATAATACAGAGAACAGCAGTCCCTGTCTATGATACAGCGAACAGCAGTCCCTGTCTATAATACAGGGAACAGCAGTCCCTGTCTATAAATACAGCGAACAGCAGTCCCTGTCTATGGTAGAGGGACCAGCCGTCCCTGTCTTTAATACAGAGAACAGCAGTCTCTGATTTTGATACAGAGAACAGCAGTCCCTGATATAATACAGGGAACGGCAGTCCATGTCTCTGATACAGGGAACAGCAGTCCCTGTCTATAATACAGTGAACAGCAGTCCCTGTCTATGATACAGAGAACAGCAGTCTCTGATTTTGATACAGAGAACAACAGTCCCTGATATAATACAGGGAACGGCAGTCCATGTCTCTGATACAGGGAACAGCAGTCCCTGTCTATAATACAGTGAACAGCAGTCCCTGTCGATGATACAGAGAACAGCAGTCCCTTTCTATGATACAGAGAACAGCAGTTCCTGTCTATAATACAGGGAACAACAGTCCCTGTTTATCATACAGGGAACAGGAATTCCTGTCTAAGATACAGAGAACAACAGTCCCTGTCTATAATTCAGAGAACAGCAGTCCCTGTCTATGATACAGCGAACAGCAGTCCCTGTCTATAATACAGGGAACAGCAGTCCCTGTCTATAATACAGGGAAAAGCAGACCCTGACTATAATACAGAGAACAGCACTCCCTGTCTATGATACAGGGAACAGCAGTCCCTGTCTATAAATACAGGGAACAGCAGTCCCTGTCTATGGTAGAGGGACCAGCCGTCCCTGTCTATAAAACTGAGAACAGCAGTCCCTGTCGATAATACAGAGAACAGCAGTCGCTGTCTCTAATACAGGGAACAGCAGTCCCTCTCTATAATACAGGGAACAGCAGTTCCTGTCTAAAATACATGGAACAGCAGTCAATGTCTAAAATACAGCGAACTGCTTCATCGTCAGTAATACAGAGAACAGCAGTCCCTGTCTCTGATTGAGGGAAACGCAGTCCCAGTCTATAATACAGGAACAGGCGTCCCTGTCTTTAATACAGGGAACAGCAGTCCCTGTCTATAATACAGGGAACGGCAGTCCCTGACTCTAATGCAGAGAACAGCAGTTCCTGTCGACAATACAGAGAACAGCAGTCCCTGTCTATCGTACAGAGAACAACAGTCCCTGTCGATAATAGAGAGAACATCAGTCCCTGTCTATAATACAGGGAACAGCAGTCCCTGTCGATGACACAGAGAACAACAGTCCCTGTCTATAATACAGGGAACAGCAGTCCCTGTCTATAATACAGGGAACAGCAGCTCCTGTCTATAATACAGAGAACAACAGTCCCTGTCTATAGTACAGGGAACAGCAGTCCCTGTCTATAATACAGAGAACAGCAGTCCCTGTCTATAATGCAGGGAACAGCAGTCCCTGTCTATGATACAGAGAACAACAGTCCCTGTCTATGATACAGAGAACAACAGTCCCCGTCTATAATACAGGGAACAGCAGTCAATGTCTATAATACAGAGAGCAGCAGTCCCTGTCTATAATATAGGTAACAGCAGTCCCTGTCTATAATACAGGCAAGAGCAGTCCCCGTCTATGTTAGAGGGAACAGCAGTATGTCTGTAATACAGGAAACAGCAGTCCCTGTCTTTAATACAGGGAACAGCAGTCCCTGTCCATCATACAGAGAACAGCAGTCCCTGTCGATAATACAGAGAACAGCACTCCCTGTTGAAAATGCAGTGAACAGCCGTCCCTGTCTATAATACAGAGAACAGCAGTCCCTGTCTATAATGCAGGGATCAGCAGTCACTGTCTATAATACAGGGAACAGCAGTCACTGTCGATTATGCAGAGAACAGCAGTCCCTGTCTATGATACAGAGAACAGCAGTCCCTCTCTCTAATATAGGGAACAGCAGTCCCTGTCTATAATACAGGGAACAGCAGTCCCTGTCTATGATACAGAGAACAGCAGTCTCTGATTTTGATACAGAGAACAGCAGTCCCTGATATAATACAGGGAACGGCAGTCCATGTCTCTGATACAGGGAACAGCAGTCCCTGTCTATAATACAGTGAACAGCAGTCCCTGTCGATGATACAGAGAACAGCAGTCCCTTTCTATGATACAGAGAACAGCAGTTCCTGTCTATAATACAGGGAACAACAGTCCCTGTTTATCATACAGGGAACAGGAATTCCTGTCTAAGATACAGAGAACAACAGTCCCTGTCTATAATACAGAGAACAGCAGTCCCTGTCTATGATACAGCGAACAGCAGTCCCTGTCTATAATACAGGGAACAGCAGTCCCTGTCTATAATACAGGGAAAAGCAGACCCTGACTATAATACAGAGAACAGCAGTCCCTGTCTCTGATACAGGGAACAGCAGTCCCTGTCTATAAATACAGCGAACAGCAGTCCTTGTCTATGGTAGAGGGACCAGCCGTCCCTGTCTATAAAACTGAGAACAGCAGTCCCTGTCGATAATACAGAGAACAGCAGTCGCTGTCTCTAATACAGGGAACAGCAGACCCTCTCTATAATACAGGGAACAGCAGTTCCTGTCTAAAATACAGGGAACAGCAGTCAATGTCTAAAATACAGCGAACTGCTTCATCGTCAGGAAGACAGAGAACAGCAGTCCCTGTCTCTGATTGAGGGAAACGCAGTCCCAGTCTATAATACAGGAACAGGCGTCTCTGTCTTTAATACAGGGAACAGCAGTCCCTGTCTATAATACAGGGAACGGCAGTCCCTGTCTATAATGCAGAGAACAGCAGTTCCTGTCGACAATACAGAGAACAGCAGTCCCTGTCTATCGTACAGAGAACAACAGTCCCTGTCGATAATAGAGAGAACATCAGTCCCTGTCTATAATACAGGGAACAGCAGTCCCTGTCGATGACACAGAGAACAACAGTCCCTGTCTATAATACAGGGAACAGCAGCTCCTGTCTATAATACAGAGAACAACAGTCCCTGTCTATAATACAGGGAACAGCAGTCCCTGTCTATAATACAGGGAACAGCAGTCCCTGTCTATAATGCAGGGAACAGCAGTCCCTGTCTATGATACAGAGAACAACAGTCCCTGTCTATGATACAGAGAACAACAGTCCCCGTCTATAATACAGGGAACAGCAGTCAATGTCCATAATACAGGGAGCAGCAGACCCTGTCTATAATATAGGTAACAGCAGTCCCTGTCTGTAATACAGGTAAGAGCAGTCCCAGTCTATGATAGAGGGAACAGCAGTCCCTGTCTGTAATACAGGGAACAGCAGTCCCTGTCTTTAATACAGGGAACAGCAGTCCCTGTCCATCATACAGAGAACAGCAGTCCCTGTGGATAATACAGAGCACAGCAGTCCCTGTCTCTAAAAAAAGGAACAGCCGTCCCAGTCTAAAATACAGAGAACAGCAGTCCCTGTCGATAATTCAGAGAACAGCACTCCCTGTTGAAAATGCAGTGAACAGCCGTCCCTGTCTATAATACAGAGAACAGCCGTCCCTGTCTATAATGCAGGGATCAGCAGTCACTGTCTATAATACAGGGAACAGCAGTCACTGTCGATTATACAGAGAACAGCAGTCCCTGTCAATGATACAGAGAACAGCAGGCCCTCTCTCTAATACAGGGAACAGCAGTCCCTGTCTATTATAAAGAGAACAGCAGTCACTCTCTCTAATATAGGGAACAGCAGTCCCTGTCTATAATACAGGGAACAGCAGTCCCTGTCTATGATACAGAGAACAGCAGTCTCTGATTTTGATACAGAGAACAGCAGTCCCTGATATAATACAGGGAACGTCAGTCAATGTCTCTGATACAGGGAACAGCAGTCCCTGTCTATAATACAGTGAACAGCAGTCCCTGTCGATGATACAGAGAACAGCAGTCCCTTTCTATGATACAGAGAACAGCAGTCCCTGTCTATAATACAGGGAACAACAGCCCCTGTTTATCATACAGGGAACAGGAGTCCCTGTCTGAGATACAGAGAACAGCAGTTCCTGTCTATAATACAGGGAACAGCAGTCCCTGTCTCTGATACAGAGAACAGCAGTCCCTGTCTATAATACAGGGAACAGCAGTCCCTGTCTATAATACAGGGAAAAGCATTCCCTGACTATAATACAGAGAACAGCACTCCCTGTCTATGATACAGGGAACAGCAGTCCCTGTCTATAAATACAGGGAACAGCAGTCCCTGTCTATGGTACAGGGAACAGCAGTCCCTGTCTATAATACAGAGAACAGCAGTCCCTGTCTATAATGCAGGGAACAGCAGTCCCTGTCTATGATACAGAGAACTACAGTCCCTGTCTATGATACAGTGAACAACAGTCCCTGTCTATAATACAGGGAACAGCAGTCAATGTCTATAATACAGGGAGCAGCAGTCCCTGTCTATAATATAGGTAACAGCAGTCCCTGTCTATAATACAGGGAAGAGCAGACCCCGTCTATGATAGAGGGAACAGCAGTCCCTGTCTCTAATAAAAGGAACAGCCGTCCCAGTCTAAAATACAGAGAACAGCAGTCCCTGTCGATAATACAGAGAACAGCACTCCCTGTTGAAAATGCAGTGAACAGCCGTCCCTGTCTATAATACAGAGAACAGCAGTCCCTGTCTATAATGCAGGGATCAGCAGTCACTGTCTATAATACAGGGAACAGCAGTCACTGTCGATTATACAGAGAACAGCAGTCCCTGTCTATGATACAGAGAACAGCAGTCCCTCTCTCTAATACAGGGAACAGCAGTCCCTGTCTATGATACAGAGAACAGCAGTCCCTCTCTCTAATATAGGGAAAAGCAGTCCCTGTCTATAATACAGGGAGCAGCCTTCCCTGTCTATGATACAGAGAACAGCAGTCCCTGATATAATACAGGGAACGGCAGTCCATGTCTCTGATACAGGGAACAGCAGTCCCTGTCTCTGATACAGAGAACAGCAGTCCCTGTCTATAATACAGGGAACAGCAGTCCCTGTCTATAATACAGGGAAAAGCAGTCCCTGACTATAATACAGAGAACAGCAGTCCCTGTCTATGATACAGGGAACAGCAGTCCCTGTCTATAAATTCAGCGAACAGCAGTCCCTATCTATGGTACAGGGACCAGCAGTCCCTGTCTATAATACAGGGCGACAACAGTCCCTGTTTATCATACAGGGAACAGGAGTCCCTATCTAAGATACAGAGAACAACAGTCCCTGCCTATAATACAGAGAACAGCAGTCCCTGTCTATGATACAGCGAACAGCAGTCCCTGTCTATACTACAGGGGACAGCCGTCCCTGTCTATAATACAGAGAACAGCAGTCCCTGTCTATGATACAGGGAACAGCAGTCCCTGTCTATAAATACAGGGAACAGCAGTCCCTGTCTATGATACAGAGAACAGCAGTCCCTGTCGAGAATACGGAGAACAGCAGTCCTTGTCTATGGTACAGGGAACAGCAGTCCCTGTCTATAATACAGGGAACAGCAGTCCCTGTCAAGAATGCAGGGAACAGATGTCCCTATCTATAATACAGGGAACAGCAGTCAATGTGTCTGATTCAGAGAACAGCAGTCCCTGTCTATGATACAGAGAACAGCAGTCCCTGTCTAAAATACAGGGAACAGCAGTCCCTCTCTGTAATACTGGGAACAGCAGTCCCTGTCAAGAATGCAGGAAACAGCAGTCCCTATCTATAATACAGGGAACAGCAGTCCCTGTCTCTGATACAGAGAACACCAGTCCCTGTCTATGATACAGAGAACAGCTGTCCCGGTCTATGATACAGAGAACAGCAGTCCCTGACTATAATACAGGGAACAGCGTCCATGTCACTGATACAGGGAACAGCAGTCCCTGTCTATAATACAGGGAACAGCAGTCCCTGTCTCTGATACAGGGAACAGCAGTCCCTGTCTATAATACAGGGAACAGCAGTCCCTGTCTTTTCTAAAGGGAAGAGCAGTCCCTGTCTAAGATACAGAGAACGACATTCCCTGTGTAAAATACAGAGAACAGCAGTCCCTGTCTTTGATACAGAGAACAGCAGTCCCTGTCTATAATACAAGGAAGAGCAATCACTGTCTATAATACAGAGAACAGCAGTCCCTGTGTATGATGCAGGGAACAACAGTCCCTGTCTATAATACAGGGAACAGCAGTCCCTGTATATAATACAGTGAATAGCAGTCCCTGTCTATAATACAGGGAACAGCAGTCCCTGTCGATAATACAGAGAACAGCAGCCCCTGTCTTTGATACAGTGAACAGCAGTCCCTGTCTATAATACAGGGAAGAGCAGTCCCTGTCTCTTATACTGAGAACAACAGTCCCTGTCTATAATACAGGGAATAGCAGTCCCTGTCTATGATACAGAGAACAGCAGTCCCTGTCTATAATACAGGGAATAGCAGTCCCTGTCTATAATACAGGGAACAACAGTCCCGGTGTATAATACAGGGAACAGCAGTCCCTGTCTATAATACAGGGAACAGCAGTTCCTGTCTATAATACAGGGAACAGCAGTACCTGTCGACAATACAGGGAACAGCTGTCCCTGTCTATAATACAGGGAACAGCAGTCCCTGTCCACAATACAGGGAACAGCAGTCCCTGTCTATAATACAGGGAGCAGCAGACCCTGTCTATAATACAGGGAACAGCAGTCCCTGTCTATAATACAAGGAACAGCAGTCCCTGTCAAAAATACAGGGAACAGCAGTCACTGTCTATAAGACAGGGAATAGCAGACCCTGTCGAGAATACAGGGAACAGAAGTCCCTGTCTATAATACAGGGAAGAGCAGTCGATGTTGATAATACAGGGAACAGCAGTCCCTGTCTATAATACAGGGAATAGCAGCACCTGTCTATAATACCGAGAACAGCGGTCCCTGTCTATAATGCAGGGATCAGCAGTCCCTGTCTATGATACAGAGGACAGCAGTTCCTGTCTCTGGTGCAGAGAACAGCAGTCCCTGTCTCTTATACTGAGAACAACAGTCCCTGTCTATAATACAGGGAATAGCAGTCCCTGTCTATGATACAGAGAACAGCAGTCCCTGTCTATAATACAGGGAATAGCAGTCCCTGTCTATAATACAGGGAACAACAGTCCCGGTGTATAATACAGGGAACAGCAGTCCCTGTCTATAATACAGGGAACAGCAGTTCCTGTCTATAATACAGGGAACAGCAGTACCTGTCGACAATACAGGGAACAGCAGTCCCTGTCTATAATACAGGGAACAGCAGTCCCTGTCCACAATACAGGGAACAGCAGTCCCTGTCTATAATACAGGGAGCAGCAGACCCTGTCTATAATACAGGGAACAGCAGTCCCTGTCTATAATACAGGGAACAGCAGTCCCTGTCAAAAATACAGGGAACAGCAGTCACTGTCTATAAGACAGGGAATAGCAGACCCTGTCGAGAATACAGGGAACAGAAGTCCCTGTCTATAATACAGGGAAGAGCAGTCGATGTTGATAATACAGGGAACAGCAGTCCCTGTCTATAATACAGGGAATAGCAGCACCTGTCCATAATACCGAGAACAGCGGTCCCTGTCTATAATGCAGGGATCAGCAGTCCCTGTCGAGGATACAGAGGACAGCAGTTCCTGTCTCTGGTGCAGAGAACAGCAGTCCCTGTCTATAAAACAGGGAACAGCAGTCCCTGTCTATAATACAGAGAACAGCAGTCCCTGTCTATAATACAGAGAACAGCAGTCCCTGTCTATGATACAGCGAACAGCAGTCCCTGTCTATAATACAGGGAAAAGCAGTCCCTGTCTATAATACAGGGAACAGCAGTCCCTGTCTATGATATGGAGAACAGCAGTCTCTGTCTATGATACAGAGAACAGCAGTCCCTGTCTATAATCCAGCGAACAGCAGTCCCTGTCTATAATACAGGGAACAGCAGTCCCTCTCTCTGACACAGGGTTCAGCAGTCCCTGTCGATAATACAGAGAAAAGCCGTCCCTGTCAGTGATACAGGGTTCAGCAGTCCCTGTCGATAATACAGAGAACTGCAATCCCTGTCTTTCATACAGGGAACAGCAGTCGCTGTCTGTGACACAGGGAACAGCAGTCCCTGTCTCTGATACAGAGAACAGCAGTCCCTGTCTATAATACAGTGAACAACAGGCCCTGTCGACAATACAGGGAACAACAGTCCCTGTCTATAATACAGGTAACAGCATTCCCTGTCTATAATACAGGGAACAACAGTCACTGTCTATAATACAGGGAACAACAGTCCCTGTCTATAATACAGGGAACAGCAGTCCCTGTCTATAACACAGGGAACAACAGTCTCTGTCTATAATATAGGTAACAGCAGTCCCTGTCTATAATACAGGGAGCAGCAGACCCTGTCTATAATACAGGGAACAGCAGTCCCTGTCTATAATACAGGGAACAGCAGTCCCTGTCAACAATACAGGGAACAGCAGTCCCTGTCTATAATACAGAGAATTGCAGTCCCTGCCTGTAATATAGAGAACAACAGTCCCTCTCAATAATACAGAGAACAGCAGTCCCTGCCTATAACACTGGGAACAGCAGTCCCTGTCTATGATACAGAGAATAGCAGTCCCTATGAAAAATACAGAGAACAGCAGTCCCTGTCTCTGATAAAGAGAACAGCAGTCCCTGCCTATAATACAGTGAACATCCGTCCCTGTCTGTCATACAGGGAACAGCAGTCCCTGTCTATGATACAGGTAACAGCAGTCCCTGTCTATAATATAGGGAACAGCAGTCCCTGCCGATAATACAGGGAAGAGCAGTCCCTGTCGACAATACAGGGAACAGCAGTCCCTGTCTATAATACAGGGAACAGCAGTCCCTGTCCACAATACAGGGAACAGCAGTCCCTGTCTATAATACAGGGAACAGCAGTCCCTGTCTATAATACAGAGAACAGCAGTCCCTGTCTATGATATAGGGAGCAGCAGTCCCTGTCTATGATACAGGGAACTGCAGTCCCTGTCTATAATACAGGGAAAAGCAGTCCCTGTCTATAATACAGGGAACAGCAGTCCCTGTCTATGATATGGAGAACAGCAGTCCCTGTCTTTGATACAGAGAACAGCAGTCCCTTTCTATGATACAGGGAACAGCAGTCCCTGTCTATGATACAGGGAAAAGCAGTCGCTGTCTATAATACAGGGAACCGCAGTACCTGTCTATAATACAGAGAACAGCAGTCCCTACTATGATACAGGGAACAGCAGTCCCTGTCTATAATACAGGGAACAGCAGTCCCTGTCTAGGATATGGAGAACAGCAGTCCCTGTCTATGATACAGAGAACAGCAGTTCCTGTCTATAATACAGGGAACAACAGTCCCTGTTTATCATACAGGGAACAGGAATTCCTGTCTAAGATACAGAGAACAACAGTCCCTGTCTATAATTCAGAGAACAGCAGTCCCTGTCTATGATACAGCGAACAGCAGTCCCTGTCTATAATACAGGGAACAGCAGTCCCTGTCTATAATACAGGGAAAAGCAGACCCTGACTATAATACAGAGAACAGCACTCCCTGTCTATGATACAGGGAACAGCAGTCCCTGTCTATAAATACAGGGAACAGCAGTCCCTGTCTATGGTAGAGCGACCAGCCGTCCCTGTCTATAAAACTGAGAACAGCAGTCCCTGTCGATAATACAGAGAACAGCAGTCGCTGTCTCTAATACAGGGAACAGCAGTCCCTCTCTATAATACAGGGAACAGCAGTTCCTGTCTAAAATACATGGAACAGCAGTCAATGTCTAAAATACAGCGAACTGCTTCATCGTCAGTAATACAGAGAACAGCAGTCCCTGTCTCTGATTGAGGGAAACGCAGTCCCAGTCTATAATACAGGAACAGGCGTCCCTGTCTTTAATACAGGGAACAGCAGTCCCTGTCTATAATACAGGGAACGGCAGTCCCTGTCTATAATGCAGAGAACAGCAGTTCCTGTCGACAATACAGAGAACAGCAGTCCCTGTCTATCGTACAGAGAACAACAGTCCCTGTCGATAATAGAGAGAACATCAGTCCCTGTCTATAATACAGGGAACAGCAGTCCCTGTCGATGACACAGAGAACAACAGTCCCTGTCTATAATACAGGGAACAGCAGTCCCTGTCTATAATACAGGGAACAGCAGCTCCTGTCTATAATACAGAGAACAACAGTCCCTGTCTATAATACAGGGAACAGCAGTCCCTGTCTATAATACAGAGAACAGCAGTCCCTGTCTATAATGCAGGGAACAGCTGTCCCTGTCTATGATACAGAGAACAACAGTCCCTGTCTATGATACAGAGAACAACAGTCCCCGTCTATAATACAGGGAACAGCAGTCAATGTCTATAATACAGAGAGCAGCAGTCCCTGTCTATAATATAGGTAACAGCAGTCCCTGTCTATAATACAGGCAAGAGCAGTCCCCGTCTATGTTAGAGGGAACAGCAGTATGTCTGTAATACAGGGAACAGCAGTCCCTGTCTTTAATACAGGGAACAGCAGTCCCTGTCCATCATACAGAGAACAGCAGTCCCTGTCGATAATACAGAGAACAGCTCTCCCTGTTGAAAATGCAGTGAACAGCCGTCCCTGTCTATAATACAGAGAACAGCAGTCCCTGTCTATAATGCAGGGATCAGCAGTCACTGTCTATAATACAGGGAACAGCAGTCACTGTCGATTATACAGAGAACAGCAGTCCCTGTCTATGATACAGAGAACAGCAGTCCCTCTCTCTAATATAGGGAACAGCAGTCCCTGTCTATAATACAGGGAACAGCAGTCCCTGTCTATGATACAGAGAACAGCAGTCTCTGATTTTGATACAGAGAACAGCAGTCCCTGATATAATACAGGGAACGGCAGTCCATGTCTCTGATACGGGGAACAGCAGTCCCTGTCTATAATACAGTGAACAGCAGTCCCTGTCGATGATACAGAGAACAGCAGTCCCTTTCTATGATACAGAGAACAGCAGTTCCTGTCTATAATACAGGGAACAACAGTCCCTGTTTATCATACAGGGAACAGGAATTCCTGTCTAAGATACAGAGAACAACAGTCCCTGTCTATAATACAGAGAACAGCAGTCCCTGTCTATGATACAGCGAACAGCAGTCCCTGTCTATAATACAGGGAACAGCAGTCCCTGTCTATAATACAGGGAAAAGCAGACCCTGACTATAATACAGAGAACAGCAGTCCCTGTCTCTGATACAGGGAACAGCAGTCCCTGTCTATAAATACAGCGAACAGCAGTCCTTGTCTATGGTAGAGGGACCAGCCGTCCCTGTCTATAAAACTGAGAACAGCAGTCCCTGTCGATAATACAGAGAACAGCAGTCGCTGTCTCTAATACAGGGAACAGCAGACCCTCTCTATAATACAGGGAACAGCAGTTCCTGTCTAAAATACAGGGAACAGCAGTCAATGTCTAAAATACAGCGAACTGCTTCATCGTCAGGAAGACAGAGAACAGCAGTCCCTGTCTCTGATTGAGGGAAACGCAGTCCCAGTCTATAATACAGGAACAGGCGTCTCTGTCTTTAATACAGGGAACAGCAGTCCCTGTCTATAATACAGGGAACGGCAGTCCCTGTCTATAATGCAGAGAACAGCAGTTCCTGTCGACAATACAGAGAACAGCAGTCCCTGTCTATCGTACAGAGAACAACAGTCCCTGTCGATAATAGAGAGAACATCAGTCCCGGTCTATAATACAGGGAACAGCAGTCCCTGTCGATGACACAGAGAATTTCAGTCCCTGTCTATAATACAGGGAACAGCAGCTCCTGTCTATAATACAGAGAACAACAGTCCCTGTCTATAATACAGGGAACAGCAGTCCCTGTCTATAATACAGAGAACAGCAGTCCCTGTCTATAATGCAGGGAACAGCAGTCCCTGTCTATGATACAGAGAACAACAGTCCCTGTCTATGATACAGAGAACAACAGTCCCCGTCTATAATACAGGGAACAGCAGTCAATGTCCATAATACAGGGAGCAGCAGACTCTGTCTATAATATAGGTAACAGCAGTCCCTATCTATAATACAGGCAAGAGCAGTCCCCGTCTATGTTAGAGGGAACAGCAGTCCGTGTCTGTAATACAGGGAACAGCAGTCCCTGTCTTTAATACAGGGAACAGCAGTCCCTGTCCATCATACAGATAACAGCAGTCCCTGTGGATAATACAGAGCACAGCAGTCCCTGTCTCTAAAAAAAGGAACAGCCGTCCCAGTCTAAAATACAGAGAACAGCAGTCCCTGTCGATAATTCAGAGAACAGCACTCCCTGTTGAAAATGCAGTGAACAGCCGTCCCTGTCTATAATACAGAGAACAGCCGTCCCTGTCTATAATGCAGGGATCAGCAGTCACTGTCTATAATACAGGGAACAGCAGTCACTGTCGATTATACAGAGAACAGCAGTCCCTGTCTATGATACAGAGAACAGCAGTCCCTCTCTCTAATACAGGGAACAGCAGTCCCTGTCTATTATAAAGAGAACAGCAGTCACTCTCTCTAATATAGGGAACAGCAGTCCCTGTCTATAATACAGGGAACAGCAGTCCCTGTCTATGATACAGAGAACAGCAGTCTCTGATTTTGATACAGAGAACAGCAGTCCCTGATATAATACAGGGAACGTCAGTCAATGTCTCTGATACAGGGAACAGCAGTCCCTGTCTATAATACAGTGAACAGCAGTTCCTGTCGATGATACAGAGAACAGCAGTCCCTTTCTATGATACAGAGAACAGCAGTCCCTGTCTATAATACAGGGAACAACAGCCCCTGTTTATCATACAGGGAACAGGAGTCCCTGTCTCAGATACAGAGAACAGCAGTTCCTGTCTATAATACAGGGAACAGCAGTCCCTGTCTCTGATACAGAGAACAGCAGTCCCTGTCTATAATACAGGGAACAGCAGTCCCTGTCTATAATACAGGGAACAACAGTCCCTGTCTATAATACAGGGAACAGCAGTCCCTGTCTATAACACAGGGAACAACAGTCTCTGTCTATAATATAGGTAACAGCAGTCCCTGTCTATAATACAGGGAGCAGCAGACCCTGTCTATAATACAGGGAACAGCAGTCCATGTCTATAATACAGGGAACAGCAGTCCCTGT
This sequence comes from Chiloscyllium punctatum, assembly GCF_047496795.1. Taxonomy (NCBI): domain Eukaryota; kingdom Metazoa; phylum Chordata; class Chondrichthyes; order Orectolobiformes; family Hemiscylliidae; genus Chiloscyllium; species Chiloscyllium punctatum. The sequence goes on along the minus strand of NC_092761.1, from coordinate 26,647,774 downwards.
CAACAATACAGGGAACAGCAGTCCCTGTCTATAATACAGAGAATTGCAGTCCCTGCCTGTAATATAGAGAACAACAGTCCCTCTCAATAATACAGAGAACAGCAGTCCCTGCCTATAACACTGGGAACAGCAGTCCCTGTCTATGATACAGAGAATAGCAGTCCCTATGAAAAATACAGAGAACAGCAGTCCCTGTCTCTGATAAAGAGAACAGCAGTCCCTGCCTATAATACAGTGAACATCCGTCCCTGTCTGTCATACAGGGAACAGCAGTCCCTGTCTATGATACAGGTAACAGCAGTCCCTGTCTATAATATAGGGAACAGCAGTCCCTGCCGATAATACAGGGAAGAGCAGTCCCTGTCGACAATACAGGGAACAGCAGTCCCTGTCTATAATACAGGGAACAGCAGTCCCTGTCCACAATACAGGGAACAGCAGTCCCTGTCTATAATACAGGGAACAGCAGTCCCTGTCTATAATACAGAGAACAGCAGTCCCTGTCTATGATATAGGGAACAGCAGTCCCTGTCTATGATACAGGGAACTGCAGTCCCTGTCTATAATACAGGGAAAAGCAGTCCCTGTCTATAATACAGGGAACAGCAGTCCCTGTCTATGATATGGAGAACAGCAGTCCCTGTCTTTGATACAGAGAACAGCAGTCCCTTTCTATGATACAGGGAACAGCAGTCCCTGTCTATGATACAGGGAAAAGCAGTCGCTGTCTATAATACAGGGAACCGCAGTACCTGTCTATAATACAGAGAACAGCAGTCCCTGTCTATGATACAGGGAACAGCAGTCCCTGTTTATAATACAGGGAACAGCAGTCCCTGTCTAGGATATGGAGAACAGCAGTCCCTGTCTATGATACAGAGAACAGCAGTTCCTGTCTATAATACAGGGAACAACAGTCCCTGTTTATCATACAGGGAACAGGAATTCCTGTCTAAGATACAGAGAACAACAGTCCCTGTCTATAATTCAGAGAACAGCAGTCCCTGTCTATGATACAGCGAACAGCAGTCCCTGTCTATAATACAGGGAACAGCAGTCCCTGTCTATAATACAGGGAAAAGCAGACCCTGACTATAATACAGAGAACAGCACTCCCTGTCTATGATACAGGGAACAGCAGTCCCTGTCTATAAATACAGGGAACAGCAGTCCCTGTCTATGGTAGAGGGACCAGCCGTCCCTGTCTATAAAACTGAGAACAGCAGTCCCTGTCGATAATACAGAGAACAGCAGTCGCTGTCTCTAATACAGGGAACAGCAGTCCCTCTCTATAATACAGGGAACAGCAGTTCCTGTCTAAAATACATGGAACAGCAGTCAATGTCTAAAATACAGCGAACTGCTTCATCGTCAGTAATACAGAGAACAGCAGTCCCTGTCTCTGATTGAGGGAAACGCAGTCCCAGTCTATAATACAGGAACAGGCGTCCCTGTCTTTAATACAGGGAACAGCAGTCCCTGTCTATAATACAGGGAACGGCAGTCCCTGTCTATAATGCAGAGAACAGCAGTTCCTGTCGACAATACAGAGAACAGCAGTCCCTGTCTATCGTACAGAGAACAACAGTCCCTGTCGATAATAGAGAGAACATCAGTCCCTGTCTATAATACAGGGAACAGCAGTCCCTGTCGATGACACAGAGAACAACAGTCCCTGTCTATAATACAGGGAACAGCAGTCCCTGTCTATAATACAGGGAACAGCAGCTCCTGTCTATAATACAGAGAACAACAGTCCCTGTCTATAATACAGGGAACAGCAGTCCCTGTCTATAATACAGAGAACAGCAGTCCCTGTCTATAATGCAGGGAACAGCAGTCCCTGTCTATGATACAGAGAACAACAGTCCCTGTCTATGATACAGAGAACAACAGTCCCCGTCTATAATACAGGGAACAGCAGTCAATGTCTATAATACAGAGAGCAGCAGTCCCTGTCTATAATATAGGTAACAGCAGTCCCTGTCTATAATACAGGCAAGAGCAGTCCCCGTCTATGTTAGAGGGAACAGCAGTATGTCTGTAATACAGGGAACAGCAGTCCCTGTCTTTAATACAGGGAACAGCAGTCCCTGTCCATCATACAGAGAACAGCAGTCCCTGTCGATAATACAGAGAACAGCTCTCCCTGTTGAAAATGCAGTGAACAGCCGTCCCTGTCTATAATACAGAGAACAGCAGTCCCTGTCTATAATGCAGGGATCAGCAGTCACTGTCTATAATACAGGGAACAGCAGTCACTGTCGATTATACAGAGAACAGCAGTCCCTGTCTATGATACAGAGAACAGCAGTCCCTCTCTCTAATATAGGGAACAGCAGTCCCTGTCTATAATACAGGGAACAGCAGTCCCTGTCTATGATACAGAGAACAGCAGTCTCTGATTTTGATACAGAGAACAGCAGTCCCTGATATAATACAGGGAACGGCAGTCCATGTCTCTGATACAGGGAACAGCAGTCCCTGTCTATAATACAGTGAACAGCAGTCCCTGTCGATGATACAGAGAACAGCAGTCCCTTTCTATGATACAGAGAACAGCAGTTCCTGTCTATAATACAGGGAACAACAGTCCCTGTTTATCATACAGGGAACAGGAATTCCTGTCTAAGATACAGAGAACAACAGTCCCTGTCTATAATACAGAGAACAGCAGTCCCTGTCTATGATACAGCGAACAGCAGTCCCTGTCTATAATACAGGGAACAGCAGTCCCTGTCTATAATACAGGGAAAAGCAGACCCTGACTATAATACAGAGAACAGCAGTCCCTGTCTCTGATACAGGGAACAGCAGTCCCTGTCTATAAATACAGCGAACAGCAGTCCTTGTCTATGGTAGAGGGACCAGCCGTCCCTGTCTATAAAACTGAGAACAGCAGTCCCTGTCGATAATACAGAGAACAGCAGTCGCTGTCTCTAATACAGGGAACAGCAGACCCTCTCTATAATACAGGGAACAGCAGTTCCTGTCTAAAATACAGGGAACAGCAGTCAATGTCTAAAATACAGCGAACTGCTTCATCGTCAGGAAGACAGAGAACAGCAGTCCCTGTCTCTGATTGAGGGAAACGCAGTCCCAGTCTATAATACAGGAACAGGCGTCTCTGTCTTTAATACAGGGAACAGCAGTCCCTGTCTATAATACAGGGAACGGCAGTCCCTGTCTATAATGCAGAGAACAGCAGTTCCTGTCGACAATACAGAGAACAGCAGTCCCTGTCTATCGTACAGAGAACAACAGTCCCTGTCGATAATAGAGAGAACATCAGTCCCGGTCTATAATACAGGGAACAGCAGTCCCTGTCGATGACACAGAGAACAACAGTCCCTGTCTATAATACAGGGAACAGCAGCTCCTGTCTATAATACAGAGAACAACAGTCCCTGTCTATAATACAGGGAACAGCAGTCCCTGTCTATAATACAGAGAACAGCAGTCCCTGTCTATAATGCAGGGAACAGCAGTCCCTGTCTATGATACAGAGAACAACAGTCCCTGTCTATGATACAGAGAACAACAGTCCCCGTCTATAATACAGGGAACAGCAGTCAATGTCCATAATACAGGGAGCAGCAGACCCTGTCTATAATATAGGTAACAGCAGTCCCTGTCTATAATACAGGCAAGAGCAGTCCCCGTCTATGTTAGAGGGAACAGCAGTCCGTGTCTGTAATACAGGGAACAGCAGTCCCTGTCTTTAATACAGGGAACAGCAGTCCCTGTCCATCATACAGAGAACAGCAGTCCCTGTGGATAATACAGAGCACAGCAGTCCCTGTCTCTAAAAAAAGGAACAGCCGTCCCAGTCTAAAATACAGAGAACAGCAGTCCCTGTCGATAATTCAGAGAACAGCACTCCCTGTTGAAAATGCAGTGAACAGCCGTCCCTGTCTATAATACAGAGAACAGCCGTCCCTGTCTATAATGCAGGGATCAGCAGTCACTGTCTATAATACAGGGAACAGCAGTCACTGTCGATTATACAGAGAACAGCAGTCCCTGTCTATGATACAGAGAACAGCAGTCCCTCTCTCTAATACAGGGAACAGCAGTCCCTGTCTATTATAAAGAGAACAGCAGTCACTCTCTCTAATATAGGGAACAGCAGTCCCTGTCTATAATACAGGGAACAGCAGTCCCTGTCTATGATACAGAGAACAGCAGTCTCTGATTTTGATACAGAGAACAGCAGTCCCTGATATAATACAGGGAACGTCAGTCAATGTCTCTGATACAGGGAACAGCAGTCCCTGTCTATAATACAGTGAACAGCAGTCCCTGTCGATGATACAGAGAACAGCAGTCCCTTTCTATGATACAGAGAACAGCAGTCCCTGTCTATAATACAGGGAACAACAGCCCCTGTTTATCATACAGGGAACAGGAGTCCCTGTCTCAGATACAGAGAACAGCAGTTCCTGTCTATAATACAGGGAAGAGCAGTCCCTGTCTCTGATACAGAGAACAGCAGTCCCTGTCTATAATACAGGGAACAGCAGTCCCTGTCTATAATACAGGGAAAAGCATTCCCTGACTATAATACAGAGAACAGCACTCCCTGTCTATGATACAGGGAACAGCAGTCCCTGTCTATAAATACAGGGAACAGCAGTCCCTGTCTATGGTACAGGGAACAGCAGTCCCTGTCTATAATACAGAGAACAGCAGTCCCTGTCTATAATGCAGGGAACAGCAGTCCCTGTCTATGATACAGAGAACTACAGTCCCTGTCTATGATACAGTGAACAACAGTCCCTGTCTATAATACAGGGAACAGCAGTCAATGTCTATAATACAGGGAGCAGCAGTCCCTGTCTATAATATAGGTAACAGCAGTCCCTGACTATAATACAGGGAAGAGCAGTCCCCGTCTATGATAGAGGGAACAGCAGTCCCTGTCTCTAATAAAAGGAACAGCCGTCCCAGTCTAAAATACAGAGAACAGCAGTCCCTGTCGATAATACAGAGAACAGCACTCCCTGTTGAAAATGCAGTGAACAGCCGTCCCTGTCTATAATACAGAGAACAGCAGTCCCTGTCTATAATGCAGGGATCAGCAGTCACTGTCTATAATACAGGGAACAGCAGTCACTGTCGATTATACAGAGAACAGCAGTCCCTGTCTATGATACAGAGAACAGCAGTCCCTCTCTCTAATACAGGGAACAGCAGTCCCTGTCTATGATACAGAGAACAGCAGTCCCTCTCTCTAATATAGGGAAAAGCAGTCCCTGTCTATAATACAGGGAGCAGCCTTCCCTGTCTATGATACAGAGAACAGCAGTCTCTGATTTTGATACAGAGAACAGCAGTCCCTGATATAATACAGGGAACGGCAGTCCATGTCTCTGATACAGGGAACAGCAGTCCCTGTCTCTGATACAGAGAACAGCAGTCCCTGTCTATAATACAGGGAACAGCAGTCCCTGTCTATAATACAGGGAAAAGCAGTCCCTGACTATAATACAGAGAACAGCAGTCCCTGTCTATGATACAGGGAACAGCAGTCCCTGTCTATAAATTCAGCGAACAGCAGTCCCTATCTATGGTACAGGGACCAGCAGTCCCTGTCTATAATACAGGGCGACAACAGTCCCTGTTTATCATACAGGGAACAGGAGTCCCTATCTAAGATACAGAGAACAACAGTCCCTGCCTATAATACAGAGAACAGCAGTCCCTGTCTATGATACAGCGAACAGCAGTCCCTGTCTATACTACAGGGGACAGCAGTCAATGTGTCTGATTCAGAGAACAGCAGTCCCTGTCTATGATACAGAGAACAGCAGTCCCTGTCTAAAATACAGGGAACAGCAGTCCCTCTCTGTAATACTGGGAACAGCAGTCCCTGTCAAGAATGCAGGAAACAGCAGTCCCTATCTATAATACAGGGAACAGCAGTCCCTGTCTCTGATACAGAGAACACCAGTCCCTGTCTATGATACAGAGAACAGCTGTCCCGGTCTATGATACAGAGAACAGCAGTCCCTGACTATAATACAGGGAACAGCGTCCATGTCACTGATACAGGGAACAGCAGTCCCTGTCTATAATACAGGGAACAGCAGTCCCTGTCTCTGATACAGGGAACAGCAGTCCCTGTCTATAATACAGGGAACAGCAGTCCCTGTCTTTTCTAAAGGGAAGAGCAGTCCCTGTCTAAGATACAGAGAACGACATTCCCTGTGTAAAATACAGAGAACAGCAGTCCCTGTCTTTGATACAGAGAACAGCAGTCCCTGTCTATAATACAAGGAAGAGCAATCACTGTCTATAATACAGAGAACAGCAGTCCCTGTGTATGATGCAGGGAACAACAGTCCCTGTCTATAATACAGGGAACAGCAGTCCCTGTATATAATACAGTGAAAAGCAGTCCCTGTCTATAATACAGGGAACAGCAGTCCCTGTCGATAATACAGAGAACAGCAGCCCCTGTCTTTGATACAGTGAACAGCAGTCCCTGTCTATAATACAGGGAAGAGCAGTCCCTGTCTCTTATACTGAGAACAACAGTCCCTGTCTATAATACAGGGAATAGCAGTCCCTGTCTATGATACAGAGAACAGCAGTCGCTGTCTATAATACAGGGAATAGCAGTCCCTGTCTATAATACAGGGAACAACAGTCCCGGTGTATAATACAGGGAACAGCAGTCCCTGTCTATAATACAGGGAACAGCAGTTCCTGTCTATAATACAGGGAACAGCAGTACCTGTCGACAATACAGGGAACAGCAGTCCCTGTCTATAATACAGGGAACAGCAGTCCCTGTCCACAATACAGGGAACAGCAGTCCCTGTCTATAATACAGGGAGCAGCAGACCCTGTCTATAATACAGGGAACAGCAGTCCCTGTCTATAATACAAGGAACAGCAGTCCCTGTCAAAAATACAGGGAACAGCAGTCACTGTCTATAAGACAGGGAATAGCAGACCCTGTCGAGAATACAGGGAACAGAAGTCCCTGTCTATAATACAGGGAAGAGCAGTCGATGTTGATAATACAGGGAACAGCAGTCCCTGTCTATAATACAGGGAATAGCAGCACCTGTCTATAATACCGAGAACAGCGGTCCCTGTCTAAAATGCAGGGATCAGCAGTCCCTGTCTATGATACAGAGGACAGCAGTTCCTGTCTCTGGTGCAGAGAACAGCAGTCCCTGTCTCTTATACTGAGAACAACAGTCCCTGTCTATAATACAGGGAATAGCAGTCCCTGTCTATGATACAGAGAACAGCAGTCCCTGTCTATAATACAGGGAATAGCAGTCCCTGTCTATAATACAGGGAACAACAGTCCCGGTGTATAATACAGGGAACAGCAGTCCCTGTCTATAATACAGGGAACAGCAGTTCCTGTCTATAATACAGGGAACAGCAGTACCTGTCGACAATACAGGGAACAGCAGTCCCTGTCTATAATACAGGGAACAGCAGTCCCTGTCCACAATACAGGGAACAGCAGTCCCTGTCTATAATACAGGGAGCAGCAGACCCTGTCTATAATACAGGGAACAGCAGTCCCTGTCTATAATACAGGGAACAGCAGTCCCTGTCAAAAATACAGGGAACAGCAGTCACTGTCTATAAGACAGGGAATAGCAGACCCTGTCGAGAATACAGGGAACAGAAGTCCCTGTCTATAATACAGGGAAGAGCAGTCGATGTTGATAATACAGGGAACAGCAGTCCCTGTCTATAATACAGGGAATAGCAGCACCTGTCTATAATACCGAGAACAGCGGTCCCTGTCTATAATGCAGGGATCAGCAGTCCCTGTCGAGGATACAGAGGACAGCAGTTCCTGTCTCTGGTGCAGAGAACAGCAGTCCCTGTCTATAAAACAGGGAACAGCAGTCCCTGTCTATAATACAGAGAACAGCAGTCCCTGTCTATAATACAGAGAACAGCAGTCCCTGTCTATGATACAGCGAACAGCAGTCCCTGTCTATAATACAGGGAAAAGCAGTCCCTGTCTATAATACAGGGAACAGCAGTCCCTGTCTATGATATGGAGAACAGCAGTCTCTGTCTATGATACAGAGAACAGCAGTCCCTGTCTATAATCCAGCGAACAGCAGTCCCTGTCTATAATACAGGGAACAGCAGTCCCTCTCTCTGACACAGGGTTCAGCAGTCCCTGTCGATAATACAGAGAAAAGCCGTCCCTGTCAGTGATACAGGGTTCAGCAGTCCCTGTCGATAATACAGAGAACTGCAATCCCTGTCTTTCATACAGGGAACAGCAGTCGCTGTCTGTGACACAGGGAACAGCAGTCCCTGTCTCTGATACAGAGAACAGCAGTCCCTGTCTATAATACAGTGAACAACAGGCCCTGTCGACAATACAGGGAACAACAGTCCCTGTCTATAATACAGGTAACAGCATTCCCTGTCTATAATACAGGGAACAACAGTCACTGTCTATAATACAGGGAACAACAGTCCCTGTCTATAATACAGGGAACAGCAGTCCCTGTCTATAACACAGGGAACAACAGTCTCTGTCTATAATATAGGTAACAGCAGTCCCTGTCTATAATACAGGGAGCAGCAGACCCTGTCTATAATACAGGGAACAGCAGTCCCTGTCTATAATACAGGGAACAGCAGTCCCCGTCAACAATACAGTGAACAGCAGTCCCTGTCTATAATACAGAGAATTGCAGTCCCTGCCTGTAATATAGGGAACAACAGTCCCTTTCAATAATACAGAGAACAGCAGTCCCTGCCTATAACACTGGGAACAGCAGTCCCTGTCTATGATACAGAGAATAGCAGTCCCTATGAAAAATACAGAGAACAGCAGTCCCTGTCTCTGATAAAGAGAACAGCAGTCCCTGCCTATAATACAGTGAACATCCGTCCCTGTCTGTCATACAGGGAACAGCAGTCCCTGTCTATGATACAGGTAACAGCAGTCCCTGTCTATAATATAGGGAACAGCAGTCCCTGCCGATAATACAGGGAAGAGCAGTCCCGGTCTATGATACAGAGAACTGCAGCCTCTGTCGATGATTCAGTGAACAGCAGTCCTTGTCTTCACAGGGAACAGCCGTCTCTGTCTATAATACAGAGAACGGCAGTCCCTGTCGATAATACAGGGAACAGCATCCCTGTCTATAATACAGGGAACAGCAGTCCCTGTCGACAATACAGGGAACAGCAGTCCCTGTCTATAATACAGGGAACAGCAGTCCCTGTCCACAATACAGGGAACAGCAGTCCCTGTCTATAATACAGGGAACAGCAGTCCCTGTCTATAATACAGAGAACAGCAGTCCCTGTCTATGATATAGGGAACAGCAGTCCCTGTCTATAATACAGGGAACAGCAGTCCCTGACATGATAAAGAGAACAGCAATCCCTGTCAACAATACAGGGAACAGAAGTCCCTGTCTATAATACAGGGAACAGCAGTCCCTGTCTATAATACAGAGAACAGCAGTCCCTGTCTATGATACAGGGAACAGCAGTCCATGTCTATAATACAGGGAACAGCAGTCCCTGTCATCAATACAGGGAACAGCAGTCCCTGTCTATAATACAGGGAACAGCAGTCCCTGTCTATAATACAGAGAACAGCAGTCCCTGTCTATGATACAGGGAACAGCAGTCCCTGTCTATAATACAGGGAACAGCAGTCCCTGATATGATACAGAGAACAGCAATCCCTGTCTGTGATACAGAGAACAGCAGCCCCTGTCTATAATACAGGGAACATCAGTCCCTGTCGATAATACGGAGAACAGCAGCCAATGTCGAGAATACAGCAAACAGCAGTCCATGTCGAGAATGCAGGAAACAGCTGTCCCTGTCTGTAATACAGAGAACAGCAGTCCCTGTCTGTGATACAGGGAACAGCAGTCGCTGTCTATAATACAGGGAATACGAGTCCCTGACTATAATACAGGGAACAGCAGTCCCTGTCTATGATACAGGGAACTGCAGTCCCTGTCTATAATACAGGGAAAAGCAGTCCCTGTCTATAATACAGGGAAAAGCAGTCACTGTGTATAATACAGGGAACAGCAGTCCCTGTCTATGATATGGAGAACAGCAGTCCCTGTCTTTGATACAGAGAACAGCAGTCCCTTTCTATGATACAGGGAACAGCAGTCCCTGTCTATGATACAGGGAAAAGCAGTCGCTGTCTATAATACAGGGAACCGCAGTACCTGTCTATAATACAGAGAACAGCAGTCCCTGTCTATGATACAGGGAACAGCAGTCCCTGTCTATAATACAGGGAACAGCAGTCCCTGTCTAGGATATGGAGAACAGCAGTCCCTGTCTATGATACAGAGAACAGCAGTCCCTGTCTATAATACAGGGATCAGCAGTCCCTGTCTATAATACAGGGAAGAGCAATCGATGTTGATAATACAGGGAACAGCAGTCCCTGTGTACAATACAGGGAATAGCAGCACCTGTCTATAATACGGAGAACAGCGGTCCCTGTCTATAATACAGAGAACAGCAGTCCCTGTCTATGATACAGAGAATAGCAGTCCCTGTCTATGGTACAGAGAACAGCATTTCCTGTCTTTCACAAAGGGAACAGCAGTTCCTGTCTATGATACAGAGAATAGCAGTCCCTTTCTATGATACAGAGAACAGCAGCCCCTGTCTATAATACAGGGAACAGCATTCCCTGTCTATAATACAGGAAACAGCAATCCCTGTCTATAATACAGGGAAGAGCAGTCCCTGCCTATGAATAAGGGAACAGCAGTCCCTGTCTATGATACAGAGAACAGCAGTCCCTGGCGATGGTACAGAGAACAGCAGTCCGTGTCTCGGATACAGAGAACAGCAGCCCCTGTCTATAATACAAGGAACATCAGTCCCTGTCGAGATGACCGAGAACAGCAGTCCCTGTCTATAATACAGGGATCAGCAGCCCCTGTCTTTCATACAGGGAACGGCAGTCCCTGTCTACAATACAGAGAACAGCGGTCCCTGTCTATAATACAGGGATCAGCAGTCCCTGTCGACAATAAAGGGAACAGCAGTCCCTGTCGATAATACAGGGAACAGCAGTCCCTGCCGACAATCCAGGGAACAGCAGTCTCTGTCTATAGTACAGGGAACAGCAGTCCCTCTCTCTGATACAGGGAACAGCAGTCCCTGTCTATAATATAGAGAACAGCAGTCCCTGTCTATGATACAAAGAACATCAGTCCCTGTCTATGATACAGGGAACAGCAGTCCCTGTCTATAATACAGGTAACAGCAGTCCCTGTCTATAATACAGGGAAGAGCAGTCCCTGTCTATGATAAAGAGAACAGCGGACCCTGTCTATAATACAGGGAACTGCAGTCCCTGTCTATAATACAGGGAACAGCAGTCCCTGTCCATCGTACAGAGAACAACAGTCCCTGTCGATAATAGAGAGAACAGCTGTCCCTTTCTATAATACGGGGAACAGCCGTCCCGGTCTATAATACAGAGAACAGCAGTCCCTGTCTATGATGTAGAGAACAACAGTCCCTGTCGATAATACAGGGAACAGCAGTCCCTGTCTCTGATACAGAGAACAGCAGCCCCTGTCTATAATACAGAGAACAGCAGTCCCTGTCCATGATACAGAGAACAGCAGTCCCTGTGTATAATACAGAGAACAGCAGTCCCTGTCTATAATACCGAGAACAGCAGTCCCTGTCAATAATACAGGTAATACCAGTCGCTGTCTCTAATACAGGGAACAGCAGTCCCTGTCTATATTACAGGGAACAGCAGTCCCTGTCCATAAGACTGAGACCAGCAGTCCCTGTCTGCATTACAGCGAACAACAGTCCCTGTCGAAAATACAGGGAAGAGCAGTCACTGTCCATGATACAGAGAACAGCAGTCCCTGTCGAGAATACAGGGAACAGCAGTCCCTGTCTGTGATACAGGGGAACAGCAGTCCCTGTCCATAATACAGAGAACAGACGTCCATGTCTATAAAACAGGGAACAGCAGTCCCTGTCTATAATAAAGGGAACAGCTGTCCCTGTGTATAATAAAGGGAACAGCGCTCCCTGTCTACAATAGAGAACAGCAGTCCCTGTCTATAATACACAGAACAGCAGTCCCTGTCTATTATACAGGGAACAGCAGTCCCTGTCCATGATATAGAGAAGAACAGTCCCTGTCGATATTACAGAGAACAGCAGTCCCTGTCTATGATACAGAAATCAAAAGTCCCCGTGTATAATACAGGGAACAGCTGTCCCTGTCCATAATACAGAGAACAGGATTCCCTGTCTATAATACATAGAACAGCAGTCCCTGTCTATAATACAGAGAACAACAGTCCTGTCTCTGATACAGAGAACAGCAGTCCCTGTCTATAATACAGAGAACAGCAGTCCCTGTCTATCATACACAGAACTGCAGTCCCTGTCTATAATACAGAGAACAGCAGTCCCTGTCTCTAATAAAGGGAACAGCAGTCCCTGTCGATAATACAGGGAACAGCAGTCAATGTCTAAAATACAAGGAACTGCAGTCCCTGTCTGTAATACAGAGAACAGCAGTCCCTGTCTCTGATTGAGGGAAAGCAGTCCGGGTCTATAATACAGGGAACAGCAGTCCCTTTCTTTAATACAGGGAACAGCAGTCCCTGTCTATAATACAGGGAACAGCAGAACCTGTCGATAATACAGGGAACAGCAGTCCCTGTCTTTCATTCAGGGAACAGCAGTCCCTGTCTATAATACAGAGAACAGCAGTCCCTCTCTCTGAGACCGAGAACAGCAGTCCCTGTCTATAATACAGAGAACAGCAGTCCCTGTCTCTAATACAGGGAACAGCAGTCCCTGTCGATAATACAGGGAACAGCAGTCCCTGTCTTTCATACAGAGAACAGCAGTCCCTGTCTCTAATACAGGGAACAGCAGTCAATGTCTAAAATACAAGGAACTGCAGTCCCTGTCTGTAATACAGAGAACAGCAGTCCCTGTCTCTGATTGAGGGAAAAGCAGTCCGGGTCTATAATACAGGGAACAGCAGTCCCTTTCTTTAATACAGGGAACAGCAGTCCCTGTCTATAATACAGGGAACAGCAGAACCTGTCGATAATACAGGGAACAGCAGTCCCTGTCTTTCATTCAGGGAACAGCAGTCCCTGTCTATAATACAGAGAACAGCAGTCGCTCTCTATTATACAGGGAACAGCAGTCCCTGTCTATAATACAGTGAACAGCAGTTCCTGTCTCTGATACAGAGAATAGCAGTCCCTGTCTATAATACAGGGAACATCATTCCCTGTCGAGAAAACAGGGAACAGTAGTCCCTGTCTATAATACAGGGAATAGCAGCCCCTGTCGAGAATACCTTGAACAGCGGTCCCTGTCTATAATGCAGGGAACAGCAGTCCTTTTCGACAATACAGGGAACAGCAGTCACTATCTATAATACAATGAACAACAGTCCCTGCTTTTTATACAGGGAACAGCAGTCCCTGTCTATAATACAGGGAACTGCAGTACCTGTCTATAATACAGAGAACAACAGTCCCTGCTTATAATACAGAGAACAGCAGTCCCTGTTTATAATACAGGGAACTGCAGTCCCTTTCGATAATACAGAGAACAGCAGTCTCTGTCGATAATACAGGGAACAGCAGTCCCTGTCGATAATACAGGCAATAGCAGTCCCTGCCTATAATACAGCGAACAGGATTCCCTGTCTATAATACAGGGAATTGCCGTCCCTGTCGATTATACAGGGAATGCAGTCCCAGTCTATGATCCAGAGAACAACAGTCCCTGTCGATAATACAGAGAACAGCAGTCCCTGTCTATGATAAAGAGATCAACAGTCTCTGTCTATAATACAGGGAACAGCCGTCCCTGTCCATAATGCAGAGAACAGCATTCCCTGTCTATAATACAGAGAACAGCAGTCCCTGTCTACGATACAGAGAACAGCAATCCCTGTCTATAATACAGGGAACAGCAGTCCCTGTCTAGGATATGGAGAACAGCATTCCCTGTCTATAATACAGAGAACAGCAGTCGCTGTCTATAATACAGGGATCAGCAGTCCCTGTCTATGATACAGGGAACAGCAGTCCCTGTCTATTATTCAGGGAACATCAGTCCCTTTCTATAATACAGGGAAAAGCAGTCCCTGTCTATAATACAGGGAAAAGCAGTCCCTGTCTATAATACAGGGAACAACAGTCCCTGTCTATGATATGGAGAACAGCAGTCCCTGTCTTTGATACAGTGAACAGCAGTCCCTGTCTATAATACAGAGAACAGGAGTCCCTGTCTATGATACAGGGAACAGCAGTCCCTGTCTATAATACAGGGAACAGCAGTCCCTGTCGAGGATATGGAGAACAGCAGTCCCTGTCTATAATACAGAGAACAGAAGTCCCTGTCTATAATACAGGGATCAGCAGTCCCTGTCTATGATACAGGGAACAGCAGTCCCTGTCTATTATTCAGGGAACATCAGTCGCTGTCTATAATACAGGGAATACGAGTCCCTGACTATAATACAGGGAACAGCAGTCCCCGTCGATAATACATAGAACAGCAGTCCCTGTCTATGATACAGAGACCAGCAGTCCATGTGTATAATACAGGGAACAGCAGTCCCTGTCTATTATTCAGGGAACATCAGTCCCTGTCTATAATACAGGGAACAGCAGTCCTTGTCGATAATACAGGGAACAGCAGTCCCTGTCAATAATACAGGGAAAAACAGTTCCTGTCTATAAAACAGGGAACAGCAGTCCCTGTCTTTAATAAAGGGAACAGCAGTCCCTGTCAATAATACAGGGAACAGCAGTCACTGTCAATAGTCCAGGGAATAGCAGTCACTGTCTATAATACAGGGAACAGCAGTCCATGTCTTTGATACAGAGAACAGCAGTCCCTGTCGATAATACAGGGAACAGCAGTCCCTGTCTCTGATACAGGGAACTGCATGCCATTTCTGAAATAGAGAACAGCAGTCCCTGTCTATGCTACAGAGAACAGCAGTCCCTGTCGATAATACAGGGAACAGCAGTCCCTGTCTATGATACAGAGAACAGCAGTCCCTGTCTATGGTACAGAGAACAGCATTTCCTGTCTTTCACAAAGGGAACAGCAGTTCCTGTCTATGATACAGAGAATAGCAGTCCCTGTCTATGATACAGAGAACAGCAGCCCCTGTCTATAATAGAGGGAACAGCAGTCCCTGGCTATAATACAGGTAACAGCAGTCCCTGTCTATTATACAGGGAAGAGCAGTCCCTGCCGATGAATAAGGGAACAGCAGCCCCTGTCTATAATATAGAGAACAGCAGTCCCTGGCGATGGTACAGAGAACATCAGTCCGTGTCTCTGATACAGAGAACAGCAGCCCCTGTCTCTAATACAAGGAACATCAGTCCCTGTCGAGAAGACCGAGAACAGCAGTCCCTGTCTATAATACAGGGATCAGCAGCCCCTGTCTTTCATACAGGGAACGGCAGTCCCTGTCTACAATACAGAGAACAGCGGTCCCTGTCTATAATACAGGGAACAGCAGTCCCTGTCGACAATACATGGAACAGCAGTCCCTGTCGATAATACAGGGAACAGCAGTCCCTGTGGACAATCCAGGGAACAGCATTCCCTGTCTATAGTACAGGGAACAGCAGTCCCTCTCTCTGATACAGGGAACAGCAGTCCCTGTCTATAATATAGAGAACAGCAGTCCCTGTCCATGATACAAAGAACAACAGTCCCTGTCTATGATACAGGGAACGGCAGTCCCTGTCTATAATACAGGCAACAGCAGTCCCTGTCTATAATACAGGGAAGAGCAGTCGCTGTCTATGATACAGCGAACAGCGGACCCTGTCTATAATACAGAGAACAGCAGTCCCTGGCGATGGTACAGAGAACATCAGTCCGTGTCTCTGATACAGAGAACAGCAGCCCCTGTCTCTAATACAAGGAACATCAGTCCCTGTCGAGAAGACCGAGAACAGCAGTCCCTGTCTATAATACAGGGATCAGCAGCCCCTGTCTTTCATACAGGGAACGGCAGTCCCTGTCTACAATACAGAGAACAGCGGTCCCTGTCTATAATACAGGGAACAGCAGTCCCTGTCGACAATACAGGGAACAGCAGTCCCTGTCGATAATACAGGGAACAGCAGTCCCTGTGGACAATCCAGGGAACAGCATTCCCTGTCTATAGTACAGGGAACAGCAGTCCCTCTCTCTGATACAGGGAACAGCAGTCCCTGTCTATAATATAGAGAACAGCAGTCCCTGTCTGTGATACAAAGAACAACAGTCCCTGTCTATGATACAGGGAACGGCAGTCCCTGTCGATAATACAGGCAACAGCAGTCCCTGTCTATAATACAGGCAACAGCAGTCCCTGTCTATAATACAGGGAAGAGCAGTCCCTGTCCATAATACAGAGAACAGACGTCCATGTCTATAAAACAGGGAACAGCAGTCCCTGTCTATAATAAAGGGAACAGCTGTCCCTGTGTATAATACAGGGAACAGCGCTCCCTGTCTACAATAGAGAACAGCAGTCCCTGTCTATAATACATAGAACAGAAGTCCCTGTCTATTATACAGGGAACAGCAGTCCCTGTCCATGATACAGAGAACAACAGTCCCTGTCGATATTACAGAGAACAGCAGTCCCTGCCTATGATACAGAAATCAAAAGTCCCCGTGTATAATACAGGGAAAAGCTGTCCCTGTCCATCATACAGAGAACAGGATTCCCTGTCTATAATACATAGAACAGCAGTCCCTGTCTATAATACAGAGAACAACAGTCCCTGTCTGCAACACAGGGAACAGCAGTCCCTGTCTATAATGCAGAGAACAGCAGTCCCTGTCTCTGATACAGAGAACAGCAGTCCCTGTCTATCATACACAGAACTGCAGTCCCTGTCTATAATACAGAGAACAGCAGTCCCTGTCTCTAATACAGGGAACAGCAGTCCCTGTCGATAATACAGGGAACAGCAGTCCCTGTCTTTCATACAGAGAACAGCAGTCCCTGTCTCTAATACAGGGAACAGCAGTCAATGTCTAAAATACAAGGAACTGCAGTCCCTTTCTGTAATACAGAGAACAGCAGTCCCTGTCTCTGATTGAGGGAAAAGCAGTCCGGGTCTATAATACAGGGAACAGCAGTCCCTTTCTTTAATACAGGGAACAGCAGTCCCTGTCTATAATACAGGGAACAGCAGAACCTGTCGATAATACAGGGAACAGCAGTCCCTGTCTTTCATTCAGGGAACAGCAGTCCCTGTCTATAATACAGAGAACAGCAGTCGCTGTCTATTATACAGGGAACAGCAGTCCCTGTCTATAATACAGGGAACAGCAGTCCCTGTCTATTATACAGTGAACAACAGTTCCTGTCTCTGATACAGAGAATAGCAGTCCCTGTCTATAATACAGGGAACATCAGTCCCTGTCGAGAAAACAGGGAACAGTAGTCCCTGTCTATAATACAGGGAACTGCCGTCCCTGTCTTTAATACAGAGAATAGCAGTCCCTGTCTATAATACAGGGAATAGCAGTCGATGTTTATAATACAGGGAACAGCAGTCCCTGTCTATAATACAGGGAATAGCAGCACCTGTCGAGAATACCTTGAACAGCGGTCCCTGTCTATAATGCAGGGAACAGCAGTCCTTGTCGACAATACAGGGAACAGCAGTCCCTATCTATAATACAGAGAACAACAGTCCCTGCTTTTTATACATGGAACAGCAGTCCCTGTCTATAATACAGGGAACTGCAGTACCTGTCGATAATACAGAGAACAACAGTCCCTGCTGATAATACAGGGAACAACAGTCCCTGTCTATAATACAGGGAACTGCAGTCGCTGTCGATTATACAGAGAACAGCAGTCTCGGTCGATAATACGGGGAACAGCAGTCCCTGTCGATAATACAGGTAATAGCAGTCCCTGCCTATAATACAGCGAACAGGAGTCCCTGTCTATAATACAGGGAATAGCCGTCCCTGTCGATTATACAGGGAATGCAGTCCCAGTCTACGATCCAGAGAAGAACAGTCCCTGTCGATAATACAGAGAACAGCAGTCCCTGTCTATGATAAAGAGATCAACAGTCTCTGTCTATAATACAGCGAACAGCCGTCCCTGTCCATAATGCAGAGAACAGCATTCCCTGTCTATAATACAGAGAAGAGCAGTCCCTGTCTCTCATACAGAGAACAGCAGTTCCTGTCTATAAGACAGGGAACAGCAGTCAATGTCTAAAATACAGGGAACTGCAGTCCCTGTCTGTAATACAGAGAACATCAGTCCCTGTCTCTGATTGAGGGAAAAGCAGTCCCTGTCTATAATACAGTCAACAGCAGTCCCTGTCTACAAGACATGGAACAGCAGTCCCTGTCTATAATACAGGGAACAGCAGTCCCTGTCCAGAATACATGGAACAGCAGTCCCTGTCTATAATACAGGGAACAGCAGTCCCTGTCTATGATACAGAGAACAGCAGTCGCTGTCTCTAATACAGGGAACAGCAGTCCCTGTCTCTGATTGAGGGAAAAGTAGTCCCTGTCTTTCATGCAGGGAAGAGCAGTCCCTGCCTATAATACAGGGAACAGCAGTCCCTGCCTATGATACAGAGAACAGCAGTCCCTGTCTCTCATACAGAGAACAGCAGTTCCTGTCTATAATACAGGGAACAGCAGTCAATTTCCAAAATACAGGGAACTGCAGTCCCTGTCTGTAATACAGAGAACAGCAGTCCCTGTCCCTGATTGAGGGAAAAGCAGTCCCTGTCTTTCATGCAGGGAAGAGCAGGCCCTGCCGACATTACAGGGAACAGCTGTCCCAGCCTATGATACAGGGAACAGCAGTCCCTATCTATGCTACAAAGACCAGCAGTCCCTGATCTGATACAGAGAACGACAGTCCCAGTCGAAAACCCAGAGAACAGCAGTACCTGTCTATGTTGCAGAGAACGGCATTTCCTGTCTATGATATAGAGAACAGCAGACCCTGTCGAAAATACCGGGAATACCAATCCCTGTCTATAATACAGGAAACAGCAGTCCCTGTCTCTAATACAGAAAACAGCAGTCCCTGTCTATAATACAGAGAACAGCAGTCCCTGTCTGTGATACAGGGAACAGCAGTCCCTGTCTATAATACAGGTAACAGCAGTCCCTGTCTGTAATACAGGGAAGAGCAGTCCCTGTCTATGATACAGGGAACAGCAGTCCCGGTCTGAAATACAGGGAACAGCAGTCCCTGTCTTTAATACAGGGAACAGCAGTCCCTGTCCATCATACAGAGAACAGCAGTCCCTGTCTATAATACAGGGAACAGCAGTCCCTGTCTATGATACAGGGAACTGCAGTCCCTGTCTATAATACAGGGAATAGCAGTCCCTGTCTATAATACAGGGAAAAGCAGTCCCTGTGTATAATACAGGGAACAGCAGTCCCTGTCTATGATATGGAGAACAGCAGTCCCTGTCTTTGATACAGAGAACAGCAGTCCCTGTCTATGATACAGGGAACAGCAGTCCCTGTCTATGATACAGGGAAAAGCAGTCCCTGTCTATAATACAGGGAACCGCAGTCCCTGTCTATAATACAGAGAACAGCAGTCCCTGTCTATGATACAGGGAACAGCGCACCCTGTCTGTAATACAGGGAACAGCAGTCCCTGTCTATAATACAGGTAACAGCAGTCCCTGTCTGTAATACAGGGAAGAGCAGTCCCTGTCTATGATACAGGGAACAGCGCACCCTGTCTGTAATACAGGGAACAGCAGTCCCTGTCTAGGATATGGAGAACAGCAGTCCCTGTCTATGATACAGAGAACAGCAGTCCCTGTCTAGAATACAGGGATCAGCAGTCCCTGTCTATAATACAGGGAAGAGCAATCGATGTTGATAATACAGGGAACAGCAGTCCCTGTCTATAATACAGGGAATAGCAGCACCTGTCTATAATACCGAGAACAGCGGTCCCTGTCTATAATGCAGGGATCAGCAGTCCCTGTCTATGATACAGAGGACAGCAGTTACTGACTCTGGTGCAGAGAACAGCCGTCCCTGTCTATATTACAGAGAACAGCAGTCACTGTCTATGATACAGGGAACAGCAGTCCCTGTCTATGATTTAAGGAAAAGCAGTCCCTGTCTATGATACAGGGAACAGCAGTCCCTGTCTATAATACAGGGAACAGCAGGCCCTGATATGATATAGAGAACAGCAATCCCTGTCTGTGATACAGAGAACAGCAGCCCCTGTCTCTGATTGAGGGAAAAGCAGTCCCTGTCTTTCATGCAGGGAAGAGCAGTCCCTGCCTACATTACAGGGAACAGCAGTCCCTGCCTATGATACAGGGAACAGCAGTCCCTATCTATGTTACAAAGAACAGCAGTCGCTGATCTGATACAGAGAACGACAGTCCCAGTCGAAAACACAGAGAACAGCAGTACCTGTCTATGGTGCAGAGAACGGCAGTCCCTGTCTATGATACAGAGAACACCAGCCCCTGTCTATAATACAGAGAACAGCAGTCCCTGTCTCTGATACAGATAACAGCAGTCCCTGTCTCTGATACAGATAACAGCAGTCCCTGTCTATAATACAGGGAACAGCAGTCCCTGTCTATGATACAGAGAACAGCAGTCCCTGTCTGTGATACAGGGAACAGCAGTCCCTGTCGAAAATACCGGGAATACCAATCCCTGACTATAATACAGGGAACAGCAGTCCCTGTCGATAATACAGAGATCAGCAGTCCCTGTCTATAATACAGGGAACAGCAGTCCCTGTCTCTGATACAGATAACAGCAGTCCCTGTATATAATACAGGAAACAACAGTCCCTGTCTATAATACAGGGAACAGCAGTCCCTGTCAATAATACAGGGAATAGCAGTCCATGTCTATAATACAGGGAACAGCTGTCCCTGTCAATAATACAGGGAAAAGCAGTCCCTGTCTATAATACAGGGAACCACAGTCCCTGTCGATAATACAGGGAAGGGCAGTCCCAGTCTATAATAGAGGGAACAGCAGTCCCTGCCGATGATACAGGGAACAGCAGTCCCTACCAATGATACAGAGAACAGCAGTCCCTGAAATGATACAGAGAACAACAGTCCCTGTCGAAAACACAGAGAACAGCAGTCCCTGTCTGTGATACAGAGAACAGCAGTCCCTTGCTATGATACAGAGAACAGCAGTCCCTGTCTATGATACAGAGAACAGCAGCCCCTGTCTATAATACAGGGAACAGCAGTCCCTGTCTATAATACAGGGAACAGCAGTCCCTGTCTAAGATACAGAGAACAGCAATCCCTGTCTCTGATACAGGAAAAGCAGTCCCTGTCGATAATACAGAGAACAGCAGTCCCTGTCTGTGAAACAGTGAACAGCAGTCGCTGTCTATAATACAGGGAATACGAGTCCCTGACTGTAATACAGGGAACAGCAGTCCCCGTCGATAATACATAGAACAGCAGTCCCTGTCGATGATACAGAGAACGGCAGTCCATGTCTATAATACAGGAAACAGCAGTCCCTGTCTAGAATACAGGGAACAGCAGTCCCTGTCTATTATACAGGGAACATCAGTCCCTGTCGATAATACAGGCAACAGCAGTCCCTGTCTATGATAAGGAGAACAGCAGTCCCTGTCTATGATACAGAGAACAGCAGCCCCTGTCTATAATACAGGGTATAGCAGTCGATGTTGATAATACCGGAAACAGCAGTCCCTGTCTATAATACAGGGATCAGCAATCCCTGTCTATGATACAGGGAACAGCAGTCCCTGTCGATAATACAGGGAACAGCAGTCCCTGTCTAAAATACAGAGAACAACAATCCCTGTCTATGATACAGAGAACAGCTGTCCTTCTCTATGATACAGAGAACAGTAGTCCCTCTCTTTGATACAGAGAACAGCAGTCCCTGTCTATAATACAGGGAACAGCAATCCCTGTCTATAATACAGAGAACAGCAGTCTCTGTCTATGATGCAGGGAACAACACTCCCTGTCTATAATACAGGGAACAGCAGTCCCTGTCTGTAATACAGTGAACCGCAGTCCCTGTCTATAATACAGGGAACAGCAGTCCCTGTCGATAATACAGAGAACAGCGGCCCCTGTCTTTGATACAGAGAACAGCAGTCCCTGTCTATAATTCAGGCAACTACAGTCACTGTCTATGATACAGAGAACAGCAGTCCCTGACTCTGATACAGGGAACAGCAGTCCCTGTCTATAATACAGGGAATAGCAGTCCCTGTCTATGATAGAGAGAACAGCAGTCTCTGTCTATAATACCGGGAATAGCAGTCCCTGTCTATAATACAGGGAACAGCAGTCCCTGTCGAAAATACAGAGAACAACCGTCCCTGTCTATAATACAGAGAACAGCAGCCACTGTCTATGATACAGAGAACAGCAGTCCCTGTCTCTGATACAGGGAACAGCAGTCCCTGTCTATAATACAGGGAACAACAGTCGCTGTCTATAATAGAGGGAACAGCAGTCCCTGTCTATGATAGACAGAACAGCAGTCCCTGTCTATAATACAGAGAACAGCAGTCCCTGTCTATGATACAGAGAACAGCAGTCCCTGTCTACAATACAGGGAACAGCAGTCCCTGTCTCTTATACTGAGAACAACAGTCCCTGTCTATAATACAGAGAACAGCATTCCCTGTCTATAATACAGTGAACAGCAGTCCCTGTCTATAATACAGGGAACAGCAGTCCCTGTCGATAATGCAGAGAACAGCAGCCCCTGTCTTTGATACAGACAACAGCAGTGCCTGTCTATAATACAGGCAACAGCAGTCTCTGTCTATGATACAGAGAACAGCAGTCCCTGTCTCTGATACAGGGAACAGCAGTCCCTGTCTATAATACAGGGAATAGCAGTCCCTGTCAATGATACAGAGAACAGCAGTCCCTGTCTATAATACAGGGAATCGCAGTCCCTGTCTGTAATACAGGGAACAACAGTCCCTGTGTATAATACAGGGAACAGCAGTCCCTGTCTATAATACAGGGAACAGCAGTTCCCGTCTATAATACAGAGAACAACAATCCCTGTCTATAATACAGGGAACAGCAGTCCTTTCTATCATACATAGAAGAGCAGTCCCTGTCTATAATACAGGGAACATCAGTCCCTGTCGTTGATACAGAGAACAGCAGTCCCTGTCTCTGATACAGAAAACAGCAGACCCTGTCGATAATACAGAGAACAGCAGTCCCTGTCTGTGATACAGGGAACAGCAGTCCCTGTCTATAATACAGGTAACAGCAGTCCCTGTCTGTAATACAGGGAACAGCAGTCCCTGTCTTTAATACAGGGAACAGCAGTCCCTGTCCATCATACAGAGAACAGCAGTCCCTGTCGATAATACAGGGAACAACAGTCCCTGTCCATCATACAGGGAACAGCAGTCCCGGTCGATAATACAGGGAATAGCAGTCCCTGTCTATAATACAGGGAACCACATTCCCTGTCTATAATACAGGCAACAGCAGTCTCTGTCGATAATACAGGGAACAGCAGTCCCTGTCTAAAACACAGCGAACAGCAGACCCTATCTATAATACAGGGAACAGCAGTCCCTGTCTATAATTCAGGGAACAGCGGTCCGGGTCGATAATACAGGGAATAGCAATCCCTGTCTATAATACAGGGAACCACAGTCCCTGTCGATAATACAGGGAACAGCAGTCCCTGTCGATAATACAGGGAACAGCAGTCGCTGTCTATAATACAGGGAACAACAGTCCCTGTCGATAATACAGGGAACAGCAGTCCCGGTCTATAATACAGGGAATAGCAGTCCCTGTCTATAATACAGAGAACAGCAGTCCCTGTCTATGATGCAGGGAACTGCAGTCCCTGTCCATAAAACAGAGAACAGCAATCCCTGTCTATAATACAGAGAACAGCAGTCCCTGTCTATGATGCAGGGAACAACAGTCCCTGTCTATAATACAGGGAACAGCAGTCCCTGTATATAATACAGTGAACAGCAGTCCCTGTCTATAATACAGGGAACAGCAGTCCCTGTCGATAATAGAGAGAACAGCAGCCCCTGTCTTTGATACAGAGAACAGCAGTCCCTGTCTATAATACAGGCAACTGCAGTCACTGTCTATGATACAGAGAACAGCAGTCCCTGTCTCTGATACAGGGAACAGCAGTCCCTGTCTATAATACAGGGAATAGCAGTCCCTGTCTATGATAGAGAGAACAGCAGTGTCTGTCTATAATACAGGGAATAGCAGTCCCTGTCTATAATACAGGGAACCACAGTCCCTGTCGAAAATACAGGCAACAGCAGTTTCTGTCGATAGTACAGGGAACAGCAGTCCCTGCCTAAAACACAGCGAACAGCAGACCCTATCTATAATACAGGGAACAGCAGTCTCTCTCCATAATACAGGGAACAACAGTCCCTGTCGATAATACAGGGAACAGCAGTCCCTGTCTATAATTGAGGGAACAGCGGTCCGGGTCGATAATACAGGGAATAGCAATCCCTGTCTATAATACAGGGAACCACAGTCCCTGTCGATAATACAGGGAACAGCAGTCTATGTCGATAATACAGGGAACAGCAGTCGCTGTCTATAATACAGGGAACAACAGTCCCTGTCGATAATACAGCGAACAGCAGTCCCGGTCTATAATACAGGGAATAGCAGTCCCTGTCTATAATACAGAGAACAGCAGTCCCTGTCTATGATGCAGGGAACAACAGTCCCTGTCTATAATACAGGGAACTGCAGTCCCTGTCCATAAAATAGAGAACAGCAATCCCTGTCTATAATACAGAGAACAGCAGTCCCTGTCGATGATGCAGGGAACAACAGACCCTGTCTATAATACAGGGAACAGCAGTCCCTGTACATAATACAGTGAACAGCAGTCCCTGTCTATAATACAGGGAACAGCAGTCCCTGTCGATAATAGAGAGAACAGCAGCCCCTGTCTTTGATACAGAGAACAGCAGTCCCTGTCTATAATACAGGCAACTGCAGTCACTGTCTATGATACAGAGAACAGCAGTCCCTGTCTCTGATACAGGGAACAGCAGTCCCTTTCTATGATACAGAGAACAGCAGTTCCTGTCTATAATACAGGGAACAACAGTCCCTGTTTATCATACAGGGAACAGGAATTCCTGTCTAAGATACTGAGAACAACAGTCCCTGTCTATAATACAGAGAACAGCATTCCCTGTCTATAATACAGTGAACAGCAGTCCCTGTCTATAATACAGGGAACAGCAGTCCCTGTCGATAATGCAGAGAACAGCAGCCCCTGTCTTTGATACAGACAACAGCAGTGCCTGTCTATAATACAGGCAACAGCAGTCTCTGTCTATGATACAGAGAACAGCAGTCCCTGTCTCTGATACAGGGAACAGCAGTCCCTGTCTATAATACAGGGAATAGCAGTCCCTGTCAATGATACAGAGAACAGCAGTCCCTGTCTATAATACAGGGAATCGCAGTCCCTGTCTGTAATACAGGGAACAACAGTCCCTGTGTATAATACAGGGAACAGCAGTCCCTGTCTATAATACAGGGAACAGCAGTTCCCGTCTATAATACAGAGAACAACAATCCCTGTCTATAATTCAGGGAACAGCAGTCCTTTCTATCATACATAGAAGAGCAGTCCCTGTCTATAATACAGGGAACATCAGTCCCTGTCGTTGATACAGAGAACAGCAGTCCCTGTCTCTGATACAGAAAACAGCAGTCCCTGTCGATAATACAGAGAACAGCAGTCCCTGTCTGTGATACAGGGAACAGCAGTCCCTGTCTATAATACAGGTAACAGCAGTCCCTGTCTGTAATACAGGGAACAGCAGTCCCTGTCTTTAATACAGGGAACAGCAGTCCCTGTCCATCATACAGAGAACAGCAGTCCCTGTCGATAATACAGGGAACAACAGTCCCTGTCCATCATACAGGGAACAGCAGTCCCGGTCGATAATACAGGGAATAGGAGTCCCTGTCTATAATACAGGGAACCACATTCCCTGTCTATAATACAGGCAACAGCAGTCTCTGTCGATAATACAGGGAACAGCAGTCCCTGTCTAAAACACAGCGAACAGCAGACCCTATCTATAATACAGGGAACAGCAGTCCCTGTCTATAATTCAGGGAACAGCGGTCCGGGTCGATAATACAGGGAATAGCAATCCCTGTCTATAATACAGGGAACCACAGTCCCTGTCGATAATACAGGGAACAGCAGTCCCTGTCGATAATACAGGGAACAGCAGTCGCTGTCTATAATACAGGGAACAACAGTCCCTGTCGATAATACAGGGAACAGCAGTCCCGGTCTATAATACAGGGAATAGCAGTCCCTGTCTATAATACAGAGAACAGCAGTCCCTGTCTATGATGCAGGGAACTGCAGTCCCTGTCCATAAAACAGAGAACAGCAATCCCTGTCTATAATACAGAGAACAGCAGTCCCTGTCTATGATGCAGGGAACAACAGTCCCTGTCTATAATACAGGGAACAGCAGTCCCTGTATATAATACAGTGAACAGCAGTCCCTGTCTATAATACAGGGAACAGCAGTCCCTGTCGATAATAGAGAGAACAGCAGCCCCTGTCTTTGATACAGAGAACAGCAGTCCCTGTCTATAATACAGGCAACTGCAGTCACTGTCTATGATACAGAGAACAGCAGTCCCTGTCTCTGATACAGGGAACAGCAGTCCCTGTCTATAATACAGGGAATAGCAGTCCCTGTCTATGATAGAGAGAACAGCAGTGTCTGTCTATAATACAGGGAATAGCAGTCCCTGTCTATAATACAGGGAACCACAGTCCCTGTCGAAAATACAGGCAACAGCAGTTTCTGTCGATAATACAGGGAACAGCAGTCCCTGCCTAAAACACAGCGAACAGCAGACCCTATCTATAATACAGGGAACAGCAGTCTCTCTCCATAATACAGGGAACAACAGTCCCTGTCGATAATACAGGGAACAGCAGTCCCTGTCTATAATTGAGGGAACAGCGGTCCGGGTCGATAATACAGGGAATAGCAATCCCTGTCTATAATACAGGGAACCACAGTCCCTGTCGATAATACAGGGAACAGCAGTCTATGTCGATAATACAGGGAACAGCAGTCGCTGTCTATAATACAGGGAACAACAGTCCCTGTCGATAATACAGCGAACAGCAGTCCCGGTCTATAATACAGGGAATAGCAGTCCCTGTCTATAATACAGAGAACAGCAGTCCCTGTCTATGATGCAGGGAACAACAGTCCCTGTCTATAATACAGGGAACTGCAGTCCCTGTCCATAAAACAGAGAACAGCAATCCCTGTCTATAATACAGAGAACAGCAGTCCCTGTCGATGATGCAGGGAACAACAGTCCCTGTCTATAATACAGGGAACAGCAGTCCCTGTACATAATACAGTGAACAGCAGTCCCTGTCTATAATACAGGGAACAGCAGTCCCTGTCGATAATAGAGAGAACAGCAGCCCCTGTCTTTGATACAGAGAACAGCAGTCCCTGTCTATAATACAGGCAACTGCAGTCACTGTCGATGATACAGAGAACAGCAGTCCCTGTCTCTGATACAGGGAACAGCAGTCCCTTTCTATGATACAGAGAACAGCAGTTCCTGTCTATAATACAGGGAACAACAGTCCCTGTTTATCATACAGGGAACAGGAATTCCTGTCTAAGATACAGAGAACAACAGTCCCTGTCTATAATACAGAGAACAGCAGTCCCTGTCTATGATACAGCGAACAGCAGTCCCTGTCTATAATACAGGGAACAGCAGTCCCTGTCTATAATACAGGGAAAAGCAGACCCTGACTATAATACAGAGAACAGCACTCCCTGTCTATGATACAGGGAACAGCAGTCCCTGTCTATAAATACAGGGAACAGCAGTCCCTGTCTATGGTAGAGGGACCAGCCGTCCCTGTCTTTAAAACTGAGAACAGCAGTCCCTGTCGATAATACAGAGAACAGCAGTCGCTGTCTCTAATACAGGGAACAGCAGTCCCTCTCTATAATACAGGGAACAGCAGTTCCTGTCTAAAATACAGGGAACAGCAGTCAATGTCTAAAATACAGCGAACTGCTTCATCGTCAGTAATACAGAGAACAGCAGTCCCTGTCTCTGATTGAGGGAAACGCAGTCCCAGTCTATAATACAGGAACAGGCGTCCCTGTCTTTAATACAGGGAACAGCAGTCCCTGTCTATAATACAGGGAACGGCAGTCCCTGTCTATAATGCAGAGAACAGCAGTTCCTGTCGACAATACAGAGAACAGCAGTCCCTGTCTATCGTACAGAGAACAACAGTCCCTGTCGATAATAGAGAGAACATCAGTCCCTGTCTATAATACAGGGAACAGCAGTCCCTGTCGATGACACAGAGAACAACAGTCCCTGTCTATAATACAGGGAACAGCAGTCCCTGTCTATAATACAGGGAACAGCAGCTCCTGTCTATAATACAGAGAACAACAGTCCCTGTCTATAATACAGGGAACAGCAGTCCCTGTCGATAATACAGAGAACAGCAGTCCCTGTCTATAATGCAGGGAACAGCAGTCCCTGTCTATGATACAGAGAACAACAGTCCCTGTCTATGATACAGAGAACAACAGTCCCCGTCTATAATACAGGGAACAGCAGTCAATGTCTATAATACAGGGAGCAGCAGTCCCTGTCTATATTATAGGTAACAGCAGTCCCTGTCTATAATACAGGCAAGAGCAGTCCCCGTCTATGTTAGAGGGAACAGCAGTCCGTGTCTGTAATACAGGGAACAGCAGTCCCTGTCTTTAATACAGGGAACAGCAGTCCCTGTCCATCATACAGAGAACAGCAGTCCCTGTGGATAATACAGAGCACAGCAGTCCCTGTCTCTAATAAAAGGAACAGCCGTCCCAGTCTAAAATACAGAGAACAGCAGTCCCTGTCGATAATACAGAGAACAGCACTCCCTGTTGAAAATGCAGTGAACAGCCGTCCCTGTCTATAATACAGAGAACAGCAGTCCCTGTCTATAATGCAGGGATCAGCAGTCACTGTCTATAATACAGGGAACAGCAGTCACTGTCGATTATACAGAGAACAGCAGTCCCTGTCTATGATACAGAGAACAGCAGTCCCTCTCTCTAATATAGGGAACAGCAGTCCCTGTCTATAATACAGGGAACAGCAGTCCCTGTCTATGATACAGACAACAGCAGTCTCTGATTTTGATACAGAGAACAGCAGTCCCTGATATAATACAGGGAACGGCAGTCCATGTCTCTGATACAGGGAACAGCAGTCCCTGTCTATAATACAGTGAACAGCAGTCCCTGTCGATGATACAGAGAACAGCAGTCCCTTTCTATGATACAGAGAACAGCAGTTCCTGTCTATAATACAGTGAACAACAGTCCCTGTTTATCATACAGGGAAGAGGAATTCCTGTCTAAGATACAGAGAACAACAGTCCCTGTCTATAATACAGAGAACAGCAGTCCCTGTCTATGATACAGCGAACAGCAGTTCCCGTCTATAATACTGGGAACAGCAGTCCCTGTCTATAATACAGGGAAAAGCAGACCCTGACTATAATACAGAGAACAGCACTCCCTGTCTATGATACAGGGAACAGCAGTCCCTGTCTATAAATACAGCGAACAGCAGTCCCTGTCTATGGTAGAGGGACCTGCCGTCCCTGTCTATAAAACTGAGAACAGCAGTCCCTGTCGATAATACAGAGAACAGCAGTCGCTGTCTCTAATACAGGGAACAGCAGTCCCTCTCTATAATACAGGGAACAGCAGTTCCTGTCTAAAATACAGGGAACAGCAGTCAATGTCTAAAATACAGCGAACTGCTTCATCGTCAGTAATACAGAGAACAGCAGTCCCTGTCTCTGATTGAGGGAAACGCAGTCCCAGTCTATAATACAGGAACAGGCGTCCCTGTCTTTAATACAGGGAACAGCAGTCCCTGTCTATAATACAGGGAACGGCAGTCCCTGTCTATAATGCAGAGAACAGCAGTTCCTGTCGACAATACAGAGAACAGCAGTCCCTGTCTATCGTACAGAGAACAACAGTCCCTGTCGATAATAGAGAGAACATCAGTCCCTGTCTATAATACAGGGAACAGCAGTCCCTGTCGATGACACAGAGAACAACAGTCCCTGTCTATAATACAGGGAACAGCAGTCCCTGTCTATAATACAGGGAACAGCAGCTCCTGTCTATAATACAGAGAACAACAGTCCCTGTCTATAATACAGGGAACAGCAGTCCCTGTCTATAATACAGAGAACAGCAGTCCCTGTCTATAATGCAGGGAACAGCAGTCCCTGTCTATGATACAGAGAACAACAGTCCCTGTCTATGATACAGAGAACAACAGTCCCCGTCTATAATACAGGGAACAGCAGTCAATGTCTATAATACAGGGAGCAGCAGTCCCTGTCTATAATATAGGTAACAGCAGTCCCTGTCTATAATACAGGCAAGAGCAGTCCCCGTCTATGTTAGAGGGAACAGCAGTCCGTGTCTGTAATACAGGGAACAGCAGTCCCTGTCTTTAATACAGGGAACAGCAGTCCCTGTCCATCATACAGAGAACAGCAGTCCCTGTGGATAATACAGAGCACAGCAGTCCCTGTCTCTAATAAAAGGAACAGCCGTCCCAGTCTAAAATACAGAGAACAGCAGTCCCTGTCGATAATACAGAGAACAGCACTCCCTGTTGAAAATGCAGTGAACAGCCGTCCCTGTCTATAATACAGAGAACAGCAGTCCCTGTCTATAATACAGAGAACAGCAGTCCCTGTCTATAATGCAGGGATCAGCAGTCACTGTCTATAATACAGGGAACAGCAGTCACTGTCGATTATACAGAGAACAGCAATCCCTGTCTATGATACAGAGAACAGCAGTCCCTCTCTCTAATATAGGGAACAGCAGTCCCTATCTATAATACAGGGAACAGCAGTCCCTGTCTATGATACAGAGAACAGCAGTCTCTGATTTTGATACAGAGAACAGCAGTCCCTGATATAATACAGGGAACGGCAGTCCATGTCTCTGATACAGGGAACAGCAGTCCCTGTCTATAATACAGTGAACAGCAGTCCCTGTCGATGATACAGAGAACAGCAGTCCCTTTCTATGATACAGAGAACAGCAGTTCCTGTCTATAATACAGGGAACAACAGTCCCTGTTTATCATACAGGGAAGAGGAATTCCTGTCTAAGATACAGAGAACAACAGTCCCTGTCTATAATACAGAGAACAGCAGTCCCTGTCTATGATACAGCGAACGGCAGTTCCCGTCTATAATACTGGGAACAGCAGTCCCTGTCTATAATACAGGGAAAAGCAGACCCTGACTATAATACAGAGAACAGCACTCCCTGTCTATGATACAGGGAACAGCAGTCCCTGTCTATAAATACAGCGAACAGCAGTCCCTGTCTATGGTAGAGGGACCTGCCGTCCCTGTCTATAAAACTGAGAACAGCAGTCCCTGTCGATAATACAGAGAACAGCAGTCGCTGTCTCTAATACAGGGAACAGCAGTCCCTCTCTATAGTACAGGGAACAGCAGTTCCTGTCTAAAATACAGGGAACAGCAGTCAATGTCTAAAATACAGCGAACTGCTTCATCGTCAGTAATACAGAGAACAGCAGTCCCTGTCTCTGATTGAGGGAAACGCAGTCCCAGTCTATAATACAGGAACAGGCGTCCCTGTCTTTAATACAGGGAACAGCAGTCCCTGTCTATAATACAGGGAACGGCAGTCCCTGTCTATAATGCAGAGAACAGCAGTTCCTGTCGACAATACAGAGAACAGCAGTCCCTGTCTATCGTACAGAGAACAACAGTCCCTGTCGATAATAGAGAGAACATCAGTCCCTGTCTATAATACAGGGAACAGCAGTCCCTGTCGATGACACAGAGAACAACAGTCCCTGTCTATAATACAGGGAACAGCAGTCCCTGTCTATAATACAGGGAACAGCAGCTCCTGTCTATAATACAGAGAACAACAGTCCCTGTCTATAATACAGGGAACAGCAGTCCCTGTCGATAATACAGAGAACAGCAGTCCCTGTCTATAATGCAGGGAACAGCAGTCCCTGTCTATGATACAGAGAACAACAGTCCCTGTCTATGATACAGAGAACAACAGTCCCCGTCTATAATACAGGGAACAGCAGTCAATGTCTATAATACAGGGAGCAGCAGACCCTGTCTATAATATAGGTAATAGCAGTCCCTGTCTATAATACAGGGAACAGCAGTCCCTGTCTTTAATACAGGGAACAGCAGTCCCTGTCCATCATACAGAGAACAGCAGTCGCTGTGGATAATACAGAGCACAGCAGTCCCTGTCTCTAAAAAAAGGAACAGCCGTCCCAGTCTAAAATACAGAGAACAGCAGTCCCTGTCGATAATACAGAGAACAGCACTCCCTGTTGAAAATGCAGTGAACAGCCGTCCCTGTCTATAATACAGAGAACAGCAGTCCCTGTCTATAATGCAGGGATCAGCAGTAACTGTCTATAATACAGGGAACAGCAGTCACTGTCGATTATACAGAGAACAGCAGTCCCTGTCTATGATACAGAGAACAGCAGTCCCTCTCTCTAATACAGGGAACTGCAGTCCCTGTCTATGATAAAGAGAACAGCAGTCACTCTCTCTAATATAGTGAACAGCAGTCCCTGTCTATAATACAGGGAACAGCAGTCCCTGTCTATGATACAGAGAACAGCAGTCTCTAATTTTGATACAGAGAACAGCAGTCCCTGATATAATACAGGGAACGGCAGTCCATGTCTCTGATACAGGGAACAGCAGTCCCTGTCTATAATACAGTGAACAGCAGTCCCTGTCGATGATACAGAGAACAGCAGTCCCTTTCTATGATACAGAGAACAGCAGTCCCTGTCTATAATACAGGGAACAACAGTCCCTGTTTATCATACAGGGAACAGGAGTCCCTGTCTCAGATACAGAGAACAGCAGTTCCTGTCTATAATACAGGGAACAGCAGTCCCTGTCTCTGATACAGAGAACAGCAGTCCCTGTCTATAATACAGGGAACTGCAGTCCCTGTCTATAATACAGGGAAAAGCATTCCCTGACTATAATACAGAGAACAGCACTCCCTGTCTATGATACAGGGAACAGCAGTCCCTGTCTATAAATACAGGGAACAGCAGTCCCTGTCTATGGTACAGGGAACAGCAGTCCCTGTCTATAATACAGAGAACAGCAGTCCCTGTCTATAATGCAGGGAACAGCAGTCCCTGTCTATGATACAGAGAACAACAGTCCCTGTCTATGATACAGTGAACAACAGTCCCTGTCTATAATACAGGGAACAGCAGTCAATGTCTATAATACAGGGAGCAGCAGTCCCTGTCTATAATATAGGTAACAACAGTCCCTGTCTATAATACAGGGAACAGCAGTCAATGTCTATAATACAGGGAGCAGCAGTCCCTGTCTATAATATAGGGAACAGCAGTCCCTGTCTCTCATAAAAGGAACAGCCGTCCCAGTCTAAAATACAGAGAACAGCAGTCCCTGTCGATAATACAGAGAACAGCACTCCCTGTTGAAAATGCTGTGAACAGCCGTCCCTGTCTATAATACAGAGAACAGCAGTCCCTGTCTATAATGCAGGGATCAGCAGTCACTGTCTATAATACAGGGAACAGCAGTCACTGTCGATTATACAGAGAACAGCAGTCCCTGTCTATGATAAAGAGAACAGCAGTCCCTCTCTCTAATACAGGGAACAGCAGTCCCTGTCTATGATACAGAGAACAGCAGTCCCTCTCTCTAATATAGGGAAAAGCAGTCCCTGTCTATAATACAGGGAGCAGCCTTCCCTGTCTATGATACAGAGAACAGCAGTCTCTGATTTTGATACAGAGAACAGCAGTCCCTGATATAATACAGGGAACGGCAGTCCATGTCTCTGATACAGGGAACAGCAGTCCCTGTCTCTGATACAGAGAACAGCAGTCCCTGTCTATAATACAGGGAACAGCAGTCCCTGTCTATAATACAGGGAAAAGCATTCCCTGACTATAATACAGAGAACAGCACTCCCTGTCTATGATACAGGGAACAGCAGTCCCTGTCTATGGTACAGAGAACAGCAGTCCCTGTCTATGATACAGCGAACAGCAGTCCCTGTCTATAATACAGGGAACAGCAGTCCCTGTCTATAATACAGGGAAAAGCAGTCCCTGACTATAATACAGAGAACAGCAGTCCCTGTCTATGATACAGGGAACAGCAGTCCCTGTCTATAAATTCAGCGAACAGCAGTCCCTATCTATGGTACAGGGACCAGCAGTCCCTGTCTATACTACAGGGCGACAACAGTCCCTGTTTATCATACAGGGAACAGGAGTCCCTATCTAAGATACAGAGAACAACAGTCCCTGCCTATAATACAGAGAACAGCAGTCCCTGTCTATGATACAGCGAACAGCAGTCCCTGTCTATACTACAGGTGACAGCAGTCCCTGTCTATAATACAGAGAACAGCAATCCCTGTCTATGATACAGGGAACAGCAGTCCCTGTCTATAAATACAGGGAACAGCAGTCCCTGTCTATGATACAGAGAACAGCAGTCCCTGTCGAGAATACGGAGAACAGCAGTCCTTGTCTATGGTACAGGGAACAGCAGTCCCTGTCTATAATACAGGGAACAGCAGTCCCTGTCAAGAATGCAGGGAACAGATGTCCCTATCTATAATACAGGGAACAGCAGTCAATGTGTCTGATACAGAGAACAGCAGTCCCTGTCTATGATACAGAGAACAGCAGTCCCTGTCTAAAATACAGGGAACAGCAGTCCCTCTCTGTAATACTGGGAACAGCAGTCCCTGTCAAGAATGCAGGAAACAGCAGTCCCTATCTATAATACAGGGAAGAGCAGTCCCTGTCTCTGATACAGAGAACAGCAGTCCCTGTCTATGATACAGAGATCAGCTGTCCCGGTCTATGATACAGAGAACAGCAGTCCCTGTCTATAATACAGGGAACAGCAGTCCCTGTCTAGGATATGGAGAACAGCAGTCCCTGTCTATGATACAGAGAACAGCAGTCCCTGTCTATAATACAGGGATCAGCAGTCCCTGTCTATGATACAGGGAACAGCAGTCCCTGTCTATTATTCAGGGAACATCAGTCCCTGTCTATAATACAGGGAAAAGCAGTCCCTGTCTATAATATAGGGAACAACAGTCCCTGTCTATGATATGGAGGACAGCAATCCCTGTCTTTGATACAGAGAACAGCAGTCCCTGTCTTTCATACAGAGAACAGGAGTCCCTGTCTATGATACAGGGAACAGCAGTCCCTGTCTATAATACAGGGAACAGCAGTCCCTGTCTAGGATGTGGAGAACAGCAGTCCCTGTCTATAATACAGAGAACAGCAGTCCCTGTCTATAATACAGGGATCAGCAGTCCCTGTCTATGATACAGGGAATACGAGTCCCTGACTATAATACAGGGAACAGCAGTCCCCGTCGATAATACATAGAACAGCAGTCCCTGTCTATGATACAGAGACCAGCAGTCCATGTCTATAATACAGGGAACAGCAGTCCCTGTCTATTATTCAGGGAACATCAGTCCCTGTCTATAATACAGGGAACAGCAGTCCTTGTCTAGAATACAGGGAACAGCAGTCCCTGTCTGTAATACAGGGAACAGCAGTCCCTGTCTATTATTCAGGGAACATCAGTCCCTGTCTATAATACAGGGAACAGCAGTCCTTGTCTAGAATACAGGGAACAGCAGTCCCTGTCTGTAATACAGGGAACAGCAGTCCCTGATATGATACAGAGAACAGCAATCCCTGTCTGTGATACAGAGAACAGCAGCCCCTGTCGAAAATACAGGGAACATCAGTCCCTGTCGATAATACAGAGAAAAGCCGTCCCTGTCAGTGATACAGGGAACAGCAGTCCCTGTCGATAATACAGAGAACTGCAATCCCTGTCTTTCATACAGGGAACAGCAGTCGCTGTCTGTGACACAGGGAACAGCAGTCCCTGTCTCTGATACAGAGAACAGCAGTCCCTGTCTATAATACAGTGAACAACAGGCCCTGTCTATAATACAGGGAACAACAGTCCCTGTCTATAATACAGGTAACAGCAGTCCCTGTCTATAATACAGGG
This sequence comes from Chiloscyllium punctatum, assembly GCF_047496795.1. NCBI lineage: Eukaryota > Metazoa > Chordata > Chondrichthyes > Orectolobiformes > Hemiscylliidae > Chiloscyllium > Chiloscyllium punctatum. The sequence continues at coordinate 26,611,504 of NC_092761.1, read as the reverse complement.
AACAACAGTCACTGTCTATAATACAGGGAACAACAGTCCCTGTCTATAATACAGGGAACAGCAGTCCCTGTCTATAACACAGGGAACAACAGTCTCTGTCTATAATACAGGTAACAGCAGTCCCTGTCTATAATACAGGGAGCAGCAGACCCTGCTTATAATACAGGGAACAGCAGTCCCTGTCTATAATACAGCGAACAGCAGTCCCTGTCAACAATACAGGGAACAGCAGTCCCTGTCTATAATACAGGGAACAGCAGACCCTGTCGAGAATACAGGGAACAGAAGTCCCTGTCTATAATACAGGGAAGAGCAGTCGATGTTGATAATACAGGGAACAGCAGTCCCTGTGTATAATACAGGGAATAGCAGCACCTGTCTATAATACCGAGAACAGCGGTCCCTGTCTATAATGAAGGGATCAGCAGTCCCTGTCTCTGGTGCAGAGAACAGCAGTCCCTTTCTATAAAACAGGGAACAGCAGTCCCTGTCTATAATACAGAGAACAGCAGTCCCTGTCTATAATACAGAGAACAGCAGTCCCTGTCTATGATACAGCGAACAGCAGTCCCTGTCTATAATACAGGGAAAAGCAGTCCCTGTCTATAATACAGCGAACAGCAGTCCCTGTCTATGATATGGAGAACAGCAGTCCCTGTCTATGATACAGAGAACAGCAGTCCCTGTCTATAATATAGGGAACAGCAGTCCCTGCCGATAATACAGGGAAGAGCAGTCCCGGTCTATGATACAGAGAACTGCAGCCTCTGTCGATGATTCAGTGAACAGCAGTCCCTGTCTTAACAGGGAACAGCCGTCTATGTCTATAATACAGAGAACGGCAGTCCTTGTCTATAATACAGGGAACAGCACCCTGTCTAAAATACAGGGAACAGCAGTACCTGTCGACAATACAGGGAACAGCAGTCCCTGTCTATAATACAGGGAACAGCAGTCCCTGTCCACAATACAGGGAACAGCAGTCCCTGTCTATAATACAGGGAGCAGCAGACCCTGTCTATAATACAGGGAACAGCAGTCCCTGTCTATAATACAGGGAACAGCAGTCCCTGTCAAAAATACAGGGAACAGCAGTCACTGTCTATACGACAGGGAATAGCAGACCCTGTCGAGAATACAGGGAACAGAAGTCCCTGTCTATAATACAGGGAAGAGCAGTCGATGTTGATAATACAGGGAAAAGCAGTCCCTGTCTATAATACAGGGAATAGCAGCACCTGTCTATAATACCGAGAACAGCGGTCCCTGTCTATAATGCAGGGATCAGCAGTCCCTGTCTATGATACAGAGGACAGCAGTTCCTGTCTCTGGTGCAGAGAACAGCAGTCCCTGTCTATAAAACAGGGAACAGCAGTCCCTGTCTATAATACAGAGAACAGCAGTCCCTGTCTATAATACAGAGAACAGCAGTCCCTGTCTATGATACAGCGAACAGCAGTCCCTGTCTATAATACAGGGAAAAGCAGTCCCTGTCTATAATACAGGGAACAGCAGTCCCTGTCTATGATACAGAGAACAGCAGTCCCTGTCTATAATCCAGCGAACAGCAGTCCCTGTCTATAAAACAGGGAACAGCAGTCCCTCTCTCTGACACAGGGTTCAGCAGTCCCTGTCGATAATACAGAGAAAAGCCGTCCCTGTCAGTGCTCCAGGGTTCAGCAGTCCCTGTCGATAATACAGAGAACTGCAATCCCTGTCTTTCATACAGGGAACAGCAGTCGCTGTCTGTGACACAGGGAACAGCAGTCCCTGTCTCTGATACAGAGAACAGCAGTCCCTGTCTATAATACAGTGAACAACAGGCCCTGTCTATAATACAGGGAACAACAGTCCCTGTCTATAATACAGGTAACAGCAGTCCCTGTCTATAATACAGGGAACAACAGTCACTGTCTATAATACAGGGAACAACAGTACCTGTCTATAATACAGGGAACAGCAGTCCCTGTCTATAACACAGGGAACAACAGTCTCTGTCTATAATACAGGTAACAGCAGTCCCTGTCTATAATACAGGGAGCAGCAGACCCTGTCTATAATACAGGGAACAGCAGTCCCTGTCTATAATACAGGGAACCGCAGTCCCTGTCAACAATACAGGGAACAGCAGTCCCTGTCTATAATACAGAGAACTGCAGTCCCTGCCTGTAATATAGGGAACAACAGTCCCTCTCTATAATACAGAGAACAGCAGTCCCTGCCTATAACACTGGGAACAGCAGTCCCTGTCTATGATACAGAGAATAGCAGTCCCTATGAAAAATACAGAGAACAGCAGTCCCTGTCTCTGATAAAGAGAACAGCAGTCCCTGCCTATAATACAGTGAACATCCGTCCCTGTCTGTCATACAGGGAACAGCAGTCCCTGTCTATGATACAGGTAACAGCAGTCCCTGTCTATAATATAGGGAACAGCAGTCCCTGCCGATAATACAGGGAAGAGCAGTCCCGGTCTATGATACAGAGAACTGCAGCCTCTGTCGATGATTCAGTGAACAGCAGTCCTTGTCTTCACAGGGAACAGCCGTCTCTGTCTATAATACAGAGAACGGCAGTCCCTGTCTATAATACAGGGAACAGCATCCCTGTCTATAATACAGGGAACAGCAGTCCCTGTCGACAATACAGGGAACAGCAGTCCCTGTCTATAACACAGGGAACAGCAGTCCCTGTCCACAATACAGGGAACAGCAGTCCCTGTCTATAATACAGGGAACAGCAGTCCCTGTCTATAATACAGAGAACAGCAGTCCCTGTCTATGATATAGGGAACAGCAGTCCCTGTCTATAATACAGGGAACAGCAGTCCCTGACATGATAAAGAGAACAGCAATCCCTGTCAACAATACAGGGAACAGAAGTCCCTGTCTATAATACAGGGAACAGCAGTCCCTGTCTATAATACAGAGAACAGCAGTCCCTGTCTATGATACAGGGAACAGCAGTCCATGTCTATAATACAGGGAACAGCAGTCCCTGTCATCAATACAGGGAACAGCAGTCCCTGTCTATAATACAGGGAACAGCAGTCCCTGTCTATAATACAGAGAACAGCAGTCCCTGTCTATGATACAGGGAACAGCAGTCCATGTCTATAATACAGGGAACAGCAGTCCCTGATATGATACAGAGAACAGCAATCCCTGTCTGTGATACAGAGAACAGCAGCCCCTGTCTATAATACAGGGAACATCAGTCCCTGTCGATAATACGGAGAACAGCAGCCAATGTCGAGAATACAGCAAACAGCAGTCCATGTCGAGAATGCAGGAAACAGCTGTCCCTGTCTGTAATACAGAGAACAGCAGTCCCTGTCTGTGATACAGGGAACAGCAGTCGCTGTCTATAATACAGGGAATACGAGTCCCTGACTATAATACAGGGAACAGCAGTCCCTGTCTATGATACAGGGAACTGCAGTCCCTGTCTATAATACAGGGAAAAGCAGTCCCTGTCTATAATACAGGGAAAAGCAGTCACTGTGTATAATACAGGGAACAGCAGTCCCTGTCTATGATATGGAGAACAGCAGTCCCTGTCTTTGATACAGAGAACAGCAGTCCCTTTCTATGATACAGGGAACAGCAGTCCCTGTCTATGATACAGGGAAAAGCAGTCGCTGTCTATAATACAGGGAACCGCAGTACCTGTCTATAATACAGAGAACAGCAGTCCCTGTCTATGATACAGGGAACAGCAGTCCCTGTCTATAATACAGGGAACAGCAGTCCCTGTCTAGGATATGGAGAACAGCAGTCCCTGTCTATGATACAGAGAACAGCAGTCCCTGTCTATAATACAGGGATCAGCAGTCCCTGTCTATAATACAGGGAAGAGCAATCGATGTTGATAATACAGGGAACAGCAGTCCCTGTGTACAATACAGGGAATAGCAGCAGCTGTCTATAATACGGAGAACAGCGGTCCCTGTCTATGATACAGAGAATAGCAGTCCCTGTCTATGGTACAGAGAACAGCATTTCCTGTCTTTCACAAAGGGAACAGCAGTTCCTGTCTATGATACAGAGAATAGCAGTCCCTTTCTATGATACAGAGAACAGCAGCCCCTGTCTATAATACAGGGAACAGCATTCCCTGTCTATGATACAGGAAACAGCAATCCCTGTCTATAATACAGGGAAGAGCAGTCCCTGCCTATGAATAAGGGAACAGCAGTCCCTGTCTCTGATACAGAGAACAGCAGTCCCTGGCGATGGTATAGAGAACAGCAGTCCGTGTCTCGGATACAGAGACCAGCAGCCCCTGTCTATAATACAAGGAACATCAGTCCCTGTCGAGATGACCGAGAACAGCAGTCCCTGTCTATAATACAGGGATCAGCAGCCCCTGTCTTTCATACAGGGAACGGCAGTCCCTGTCTACAATACAGAGAACAGCGGTCCCTGTCTATAATACAGGGATCAGCAGTCCCTGTCGACAATAAAGAGAACAGCAGTCCCTGTCGATAATACAGGGAACAGCAGTCCCTGCCGACAATCCAGGGAACAGCAGTCCCTGTCTATAGTACAGGGAACAGCAGTGCCTCTCTCTGATACAGGGAACAGCAGTCCCTGTCTATAATATAGAGAACAGCAGTCCCTGTCTATGATACAAAGAACATCAGTCCCTGTCTATGATACAGGGAACAGCAGTCCCTGTCTATAATACAGGTAACAGCAGTCCCTGTCTATAATACAGGGAAGAGCAGTCCCTGTCTATGATAAAGAGAACAGCGGACCCTGTCTATAATACAGGGAACTGCAGTCCCTGTCTATAATACAGGGAACAGCAGTCCCTGTCCATCGTACAGAGAACAACAGTCCCTGTCGATAATAGAGAGAACAGCTGTCCCTTTCTATAATACGGGGAACAGCCGTCCCGGTCTATAATACAGAGAACAGCAGTCCCTGTCTATGATGTAGAGAACAACAGTCCCTGTCGATAATACAGGGAACAGCAGTCCCTGTCTCTGATACAGAGAACAGCAGCCCCTGTCTATAATACAGAGAACAGCAGTCCCTGTCCATGATACAGAGAACAACAGTCCCTGTGTATAATACAGAGAACAGCAGTCCCTGTCTATAATACCGAGAACAGCAGTCCCTGTCAATAATACAGGTAATAGCAGTCGCTGTCTCTAATACAGGGAACAGCAGTCCCTGTCTATATTACAGGGAACAGCAGTCCCTGTCCATAAGACTGAGACCAGCAGTCCCTGTCTGCATTACAGCGAACAACAGTCCCTGTCGAAAATACAGGGAAGAGCAGTCACTGTCCATGATACAGAGAACAGCAGTCCCTGTCGAGAATACAGGGAACAGCAGTCCCTGTCTGTGATACAGGGGAACAGCAGTCCCTGTCCATAATACAGAGAACAGACGTCCATGTCTATAAAACAGGGAACAGCAGTCCCTGTCTATAATAAAGGGAACAGCTGTCCCTGTGTATAATAAAGGGAACAGCGCTCCCTGTCTACAATAGAGAACAGCAGTCCCTGTCTATAATACACAGAACAGCAGTCCCTGTCTATTATACAGGGAACAGCAGTCCCTGTCCATGATACAGAGAAGAACAGTCCCTGTCGATATTACAGAGAACAGCAGTCCCTGTCTATGATACAGAAATCAAAAGTCCCCGTGTATAATACAGGGAACAGCTGTCCCTGTCCATAATACAGAGAACAGGATTCCCTGTCTATAATACATAGAACAGCAGTCCCTGTCTATAATACAGAGAACAACAGTCCCTGTCTCTGATAGAGAGAACAGCAGTCCCTGTCTATAATACAGAGAACAGCAGTCCCTGCCTATCATACACAGAACTGCAGTCACTGTCTATAATACAGAGAACAGCAGTCCCTGTCTCTAATAAAGGGAACAGCAGTCCCTGTCGATAATACAGGGAACAGCAGTCAATGTCTAAAATACAAGGAACTGCAGTCCCTGTCTGTAATACAGAGAACAGCAGTCCCTGTCTCTGATTGAGGGAAAGCAGTCCGGGTCTATAATACAGGGAACAGCAGTCCCTTTCTTTAATACAGGGAACAGCAGTCCCTGTCTATAATACAGGGAACAGCAGAACCTGTCGATAATACAGGGAACAGCAGTCCCTGTCTTTCATTCAGGGAACAGCAGTCCCTGTCTATAATACAGAGAACAGCAGTCCCTGTCTCTGATACAGGGAACAGCAGTCCCTGTCTATAATACAGGGCATAGCAGTCCCTGTCTATGATAGAGAGAACAGCAGTGTCTGTCTATAATACAGGAAATAGCAGTCCCTGTCTATAATACAGGGAACAGCAGTCCCTGTCGAAAATACAGAGAACAACCGTCCCTGTCTATAATACAGAGAACAGCAGCCACTGTCTATGATACAGAGAACAGCAGTCCCTGTCTCTGATGCAGGGAACAGCAGTCCCTGTTTATAATACAGGGAACAACAGTCGCTGTCTATAATAGAGGGAACAGCAGTCCCTGTCTATGATAGACAGAACAGCAGTCCCTGTCTATAATACAGAGAACAGCAGTCCCTGTCTATGATACAGAGAACAGCAGTCCCTGTCTACAATACAGGGAACAGCAGTCCCTGTCTCTTATACTGAGAACAACAGTCCCTGTCTATAATACAGAGAACAGCATTCCCTGTCTATAATACAGTGAACAGCAGTCCCTGTCTATAATACAGGGAACAGCAGTCCCTGTCGATAACGCAAAGAACAGCAGCCCCTGTCTTTGATACAGAGAACAGCAGTCCCTGTCTATAATGCAGGCAACAGCAGTCTCTGTCTATGATACAGAGAACAGCAGTCCCTGTCTCTGATACAGGGAACAGCAGTCCCTGTCTATAATACAGGGAATAGCAGTCCCTGTCTATGATACAGAGAACAGCAGTCCCTGTTTATAATACAGGGAACAGCAGTCCCTGTCTATAATACAGGGAACAACAGTCCCTGTGTATAATACAGGGAACAGCAGTCCCTGTCTATAATACAGGGAACAGCAGTTCCTGTCTATAATACAGAGAACAACAATCCCTGTCTATAATACAGGGAACAGCAGTCCTTTCTATAATACATAGAACAGCAGTCGCTGTCTATAATGCAGGGAACATCAGTCCCTGTCGTTGATACAGAGAACAGCATTCCCTGTCTCTGATACAGAAAACAGCAGTCCATGTCGAGAATACAGAAAACAGCAGTCCCTGTATGTGATACAGGGAACAGCAGTCCCTGTCGATAATACAGGGAACAGCAGTCCCTGTCGATAATACAGGGAACAACAGTCCCTGTCGATAATACAGGGAACAGCAGTCCCCGTCTATAATACAGGGAACAGCAGTCCCTGTCGATAATACAGGGAACAGCAGTCTCTGTCGATAATACAGGGAACAGCAGTTCTTGTCTGAAACACAGGGAACAGCAGACCCTATCTATAATACAGGGAACAGCAGTCGCTCTCCATAATACAGGGAACAAAAGTCCCTGTCGATAATACAGGGAACAGCATTCCCTGTCTATAATACAGGGAACAGCAGTCCCTGTCTTTAATACAGGGAACAACAGTCCCTGTCGATAATACAGGGAACAGCAGTCCCGGTCTATAATACAGTGAATAGCAGTCCCTGTCTATAATACAGAGAACAGCAGTCCCTGTCGATAATACAGGGAACAGCAGTCCCTGTCTATAATACAGGGAACTGCAGTCCCTGTCCATAAAACAGAGAACAGCAGTCCCTGTCTATAATACAGGGAACAGCAGTCCCTGTCTATATTACAGGTAACAGCAGTCCCTGTCTATAATACAGGTAACAGCAGTCCATGTCTCTTATACAGGGAAGAGCAGTCCCTGTCTGTGATAAAGTGAACAGCAGACCCTGTCTATAATACAGGGAACTGCAGTCCCTGTCTATTATACATGGAACAGCAGTCCCTGTCCATCGTACAGAGAACAGCAGTCCCTGTCGATAATAGAGAGAACAGCAGTACCTTTCTATAATACAGGGAACAGCCGTACCGGTGTAAAATACAGGGAACACCAGTCCCTGTCTATCATACAGGGAACATCAGTCCATGTCTATGATACAGGGAACTGCAGACGCTTTCGAAAATAGAGAACAGCAGTCCCTGTCTATAATACAGAGAACAGCAGTCCCTGTCTATAATACAGAGAACAGCAGTCCCTGTCTTCAATACAGGGAACAGCAGTCCCTGTCTATGGTACAGAGAACAACAGTCCCTGTCGATAATAGAGAGAACAGCAGTCCCTGTCTATAATACAGGGAACAGCAGTACCTGTCGATGACACAGAGAACAACAGTCCCTGTCGAAAATACAGGGAACAGCAGTCCCTGTCTATAATACAGGGAATAGCAGTTCCTGTCTATAATACAGAGAACAACAGTCCCTGTCTATAATACAGGGAACAGCAGTCCCTGTCTATAATACAGAGAACAGCAGTCCCTGTCTATAATGCAGGGAACAGCAGTCCCTGTCTATGATACAGAGAACAACAGTCCCTGTCTATGATACAGAGAACAACAGTACCTGTCTATAATACAGGGAACAGCAGTCAATGTCTATAATACAGGGAGCAGCAGTCCCTGTCTATAATATAGGTAACAGCAGTCCCTGTCTATAATACAGGGAAGAGCAGTCCCAGTCTATGATAGAGGGAACAGCAGTCCCTGTCTGTAATACAGGGAACAGCAGTCCCTGTCTTTAATACAGGGAAAAGCAGTCCCTGTCCATCATACAGAGAACAGCAGTCCCTGTCGATAATACAGAGCACAGCAGTCCCTGTCACTAATAAAAGGAACAGCCGTCCCTGTCTAAAATACAGAGAATAGCAGTCCCTGTCGATAATACAGAGAACAGCAGTCCCTGTTGAAAATGCAGTGAACAGCCGTCCCTGTCTATAATACAGAGAACAGCAGTCCCTGTCTATAATACAGAGAACAGCAGTCCCTGTCTATAATCCAGGGAACAGCAGTCCCTGTCGATGACACAGAGAACAACAGTCCCTGTCTATAATACAGGGAACAGCAGTCCCTGTCTATAATACAGGGAACAGCAGTTCCTGTCTATAATACAGAGAACAACAGTCCCTGTCTATAATACAGGGAACAGCAGTCCCTGTCTATAATACAGAGAACAGCAGTCCCTGTCTATAATGCAGGGAACAGCAGTCCCTGTCTATGATACAGAGAACAACAGTCCCTGTCTATGATACAGAGAACAACAGTCCCTGTCTATAATACAGGGAACAGCAGTCAATGTCTATAATACAGGGAGCAGCAGTCCCTGTCTATAATACACCGAAGAGCAGTCCCAGTCTATGATAGCGGGAACAGCAGTCCCTGTCTGTAATACAGGGAACAGCAGTCCCTGTCCATCATACAGAGAACAGCAGTCCCTGTCGATAATACAGAGCACAGCAGTCCCTGTCTCTAATAAAAGGAACAGCCGTCCCTGTCTAAAATACAGAGAATAGCAGTCCCTGTCGATAATACAGAGAACAGCAGTCCCTGTTGAAAATGCAGTGAACAGCCGTCCCTGTCTATAATACAGAGAACAGCAGTCCCTGTCTATAATACAGAGAACAGCAGTCCCTGTCTATAATCCAGGGAACAGCAGTCCCTGTCTATAAAACTGAGAACAGCAGTGCCTGTCGATTAATACAGAGAACAGCAGTCACTGTCTCTAATACAGAGAACAGCAGTCCCTCTCTATAATACAGGGAACAGCAGTTCCTGTCTATAATACAGGGAACAGCAGTCAATGTCTAAAATACAGCGAACTGCTTCATCGTCAGTACTACAGAGAACAGCAGTCCCTGTCTCTGATTGAGGGAAACGCAGTCCCTGTCTATAATACAGGAACAGGAGTCCCTGTCTTTAATAGAGGGAACAGCAGTCCCTGTCAATAATACTGGGAACAGAAGTCCCTGTATATAATACAGAGAACAGCAGTCCCTGTCTATGACAGAGAGAACAACAGTCCCTGTCTATGGTACAGAGAACAGCAGTTACTGTCTTTCACAAAGGGAACAGCAATTCCTGTCTATGATACAGAGAATAGCAGTCCCTGTCTATGATACAGAGAACAGCAGCCCCTGTTTATAATACAGAGAACAGAAGTCCCTGTCTATGATGCAGAGAACAGCAGTCCCTGTCGATAATACAGGGAACAGCAGTCCCTGTCTATTATACAGAGAACTGCATGCCATTTCTGAAATAGAGAACAGCAGTCCCTGTCTATCGTATAGAGAACAACAGTCCCTGTCTGGAATACAGGGAACAGCAGTCCCTGTCTATAATACAGGGAACAGCAGTTCCTGTCTATAATACAGAGAACAACAGTCCCTGTCTATAATACAGGGAACAGCAGTCCCTGTCTATAATACAGAGAACAGCAGTCCCTGTCTATAATGCAGGGAACAGCAGTCCCTGTCTGTGATACAGAGAAAAACAGTCCCTGTCTATGATACAGAGAACAACAGTCCCTGTCTATAATACAGGAAACAGCAGTCAATGTCTATAATACAGGGAGCAGCAGTCCCTGTCTATAATACAGGGAAGAGCAGTCCCAGTCTATGATAGTGGGAACAGCAGTCCCTGTCTGTAATACAGGGAACAGCAGTCCCTGTCTTTAATACAGGGAACAGCAGTCCCTGTCGATCATACAGAGAACAGAAGTCCATGTCGATAATACAGAGCACAGCAGTCCCTGTCTCTAATAAAAGGAACAGCCGTCCCTGTCTAAAATACAGAGAATAGCAGTCCCTGTCGATAATACAGAGAACAGCAGTCCCTGTTGAAAATGCAGTGAACAGCCGTCCCTGTCTATAATACAGAGAACAGCAGTCCCTGTCTATAATACAGAGAACAGCAGTCCCTGTCTATAATCCAGGGAACAGCAGTCCCTGTCGATGACACAGAGAACAACAGTCCCTGTCTATAATACAGGGAACAGCAGTCCCTGTCTATAATACAGGGAACATCAGTTCCTGTCTATAATACAGAGAACAACAGTCCCTGTCTATAATACAGGGAACAGCAGTCCCTGTCTATAATACAGAGAAGAGCAGTCCCTGTCTATAATGCAGGGAACAGCAGTCCCTGTCTATGATACAGAGAACAACAGTCCCTGTCTATGATACAGAGAACAACAGTCCATGTCTATAATACAGGGAACAGCAGTCAATGTCTATAATACAGGGAGCAGCAGTCCCTGTCTATAATACAGGGAAGAGCAGTCCCAGTCTATGATAGAGGGAACAGCAGTCCCTGTCTGTAATACAGGGAACAGCAGTCCCTGTCCATCATACAGAGAACAGCAGTCCGTGTCGATAATACAGAGCACAGCAGTCCCTGTCTCTAATAAAAGGAACAGCTGTCCCTGTCTAAAATACAGAGAATAGCAGTCCCTGTCGATAATACAGAGAACAGCAGTCCCTGTTGAAATTGCAGTGAACAGCCGTCCCTGTCTATAATACAGAGAACAGCAGTCCCTGTCTATAATACAGAGAACAGCAGTCACTGTCTCTAATACAGGGAACAGCAGTCCCTCTCTATAATACAGGGAACAGCAGTTCCTGTCTATAATACAGGGAACAGCAGTCAATGTCTAAAATACAGCGAACTGCTTCATCGTCAGTAATACAGAGAACAGCAGTCCCTGTCTCTGATTGAGGGAAACGCAGTCCCTGTCTATAATACAGGAACAGGAGTCCCTGTCTTTAATAGAGGGAACAGCAGTCCCTGTCTATAATACAGGGAACGGCATTCCCTGTCTATAATGCAGGGAACAGCAGTCCCTGTCAATAATACTGGGAACAGAAGTCCCTGTATATAATACAGAGAACAGCAGTCCCTGTCTATGACAGAGAGAACAACAGTCCCTGTCTATGGTACAGAGAACAGCAGTTACTGTCTTTCACAAAGGGAACAGCAGTTCCTGTCTATGATACAGAGAATAGCAGTCCCTGTCTATGATACAGAGAACAGCAGCCCCTGTTTATAATACAGAGAACAGAAGTCCCTGTCTATGATGCAGAGAACAGCAGTCCCTGTCGATAATACAGGGAACAGCAGTCCCTGTCTATCGTACAGAGAACAACAGTCCCTGTCGATAATAGAGAGAACAGCAGTCCCTGTCTATAATACAGGGAACAGCAGTTCCTGTCTATAATACAGAGAACAACAGTCCCTGTCTATAATACAGGGAACAGCAGTCCCTGTCTATAATACAGAGAACAGCAGTCCCTGTCTATAATGCAGGGAACAGCAGTCCCTGTCTATGATACAGAGAAAAACAGTCCCTGTCTATGATACAGAGAACAACAGTCCCTGTCTATAATACAGGGAACAGCAGTCAATGTCTATAATACAGGGAGCAGCAGTCCCTGTCTATAATACAGGGAAGAGCAGTCCCAGTCTATGATAGAGGGAACAGCAGTCCCTGTCTGTAATACAGGGAACAGCAGTCCCTCTCTTTAATACAGGGAACAGCAGTCCCTGTCCATCATACAGAGAACAGCAGTCCCTGTCGATAATACAGAGCACAGCAGTCCCTGTCTCTAATAAAAGGAACAGCCGTCCCTGTCTAAAATACAGAGAATAGCAGTCCCTGTCGATAATACAGAGAACAGCAGTCCCTGTTGAAAATGCAGTGAACAGCCGTCCCTGTCTATAATACAGAGAACAGCAGTCCCTGTCTATAATACAGAGAACAGCAGTCCCTGTCTATAATCCAGGGAACAGCAGTCCCTGTCTATAAAACTGAGAACAGCAGTGCCTGTCGATTAATACAGAGAACAGCAGTCACTGTCTCTAATACAGGGAGCAGCAGTCCCTCTCTGTAATACAGGGAACAGCAGTTCCTGTCTATAATACAGTGAACAGCAGTCAATGTCTAAAATACAGCGAACTGCTTCATCGTCAGTAATACAGAGAACAGCAGTCCCTGTCTCTGATTGAGGGAAACGCAGTCCCTGTCTATAATACAGGAACAGGAGTCCCTGTCTTTAGTAGAGGGAACAGCAGTCCCTGTCTATAATACAGAGAACAGCAGTCGCTGTCTCTAATATAGGGAACAGCAGTCCCTGTCTATAATACAGGGAACAGCAGTTCCTGTCTATAATACAGGGAACAGCAGTCAATGTCTAAAATACAGGGAACTGCAGTCCCTGTCTGTAATACAGAGAACAGCAGTCGCTGTCTCTGATTGAGGGAAAAGCAGTCCCTGTCTTTCATGCAGGGAAGAGCAGTCCCTGTCTATAATACAGGAAACAGCAGTCCCTGCCTATGATACAGGGAACAGCAGTCCCTATCTATGTTGCAAAGAACAGCAGTCCCTGATCTGATACAGAGAACAACAGTCCCAGTCGAAAACACAGAGAACAGCAGTACCTGTCTATGTTGCAGAGAACAACAGTCCCTGTCGATAATACAGGGAACAGCAGTCCCTGTCTATAATACAGAGAACAGCAGTCCCTGTCTATAATGCAGGGAACAGCAGTCCCTGTCTATGATACAGAGAAAAACAGTCCCTGTCTATGATACAGAGAACAACAGTCCCTGTCTATAATACAGGGAACAGCAGTCAATGTCTATAATACAGGGAGCAGCAGTCCCTGTCTATAATACAGGGAAGAGCAGTCCCAGTCTATGATAGAGGGAACAGCAGTCCCTGTCTGTAATACAGGGAACAGCAGTCCCTCTCTTTAATACAGGGAACAGCAGTCCCTGTCCATCATACAGAGAACAGCAGTCCCTGTCGATAATACAGAGCACAGCAGTCCCTGTCTCTAATAAAAGGAACAGCCGTCCCTGTCTAAAATACAGAGAATAGCAGTCCCTGTCGATAATACAGAGAACAGCAGTCCCTGTTGAAAATGCAGTGAACAGCCGTCCCTGTCTATAATACAGAGAACAGCAGTCCCTGTCTATAATACAGAGAACAGCAGTCCCTGTCTATAATCCAGGGAACAGCAGTCCCTGTCTATAAAACTGAGAACAGCAGTGCCTGTCGATTAATACAGAGAACAGCAGTCACTGTCTCTAATACAGGGAGCAGCAGTCCCTCTCTGTAATACAGGGAACAGCAATTCCTGTCTATAATACAGTGAACAGCAGTCAATGTCTAAAATACAGCGAACTGCTTCATCGTCAGTAATACAGAGAACAGCAGTCCCTGTCTCTGATTGAGGGAAACGCAGTCCCTGTCTATAATACAGGAACAGGAGTCCCTGTCTTTAGTAGAGGGAACAGCAGTCCCTGTCTATAATACAGAGAACAGCAGTCGCTGTCTCTAATATAGGGAACAGCAGTCCCTGTCTATAATACAGGGAACAGCAGTTCCTGTCTATAATACAGGGAACAGCAGTCAATGTCTAAAATACAGGGAACTGCAGTCCCTGTCTGTAATACAGAGAACAGCAGTCGCTGTCTCTGATTGAGGGAAAAGCAGTCCCTGTCTTTCATGCAGGGAAGAGCAGTCCCTGTCTATAATACAGGGAACAGCAGTCCCTGCCTATGATACAGGGAACAGCAGTCCCTATCTATGTTGCAAAGAACAGCAGTCCCTGATCTGATACAGAGAACAACAGTCCCAGTCGAAAACACAGAGAACAGCAGTACCTGTCTATGTTGCAGAGAACGGCAGTCCCTGTCTATGATACAGAGAACAGCAGCCCCTGTCTATAATACAGGGAACAGCAGTCCCTGTCTCTGATACAGATAACAGCAGTCCATGTCTATAATACAGGAAACAGCAGTCCCTTTCTATAATACAGGTAACAGCAGTCCCTGTCTATGATACAGAGAACAGCAGTCCCTGTCTGTGATACAGGGAACAGCAGTCCCTGTCAAAAATACAGGGAATACCAATCACTGACTATAATACAGGTAACAGCAGTCCCCGTCGATAATACAGAGATCAGCAGTCCCTGTCGAGAATGCAGGGAACAGGAGTCCCTGTCTATAATACAGGGAACAGCAGTCCCTGTCTCTGATACAGATAACAGCAGTCCCTGTCTATAATACAGGAAACAACAGTCCCTGTCTATAATACAGGGAAGAGCAGTCCCTGTCAATAATACAGGGAATAGCAGTCCATGTCTATAATACAGGGAACAGCTGTCCCTGTCAATTACACAGGGAAAAGCAGTCCCTGTCTATAATACAGGGAACCACACTCCCTGTCGATAATACAGGGAAGAGCAGACCCTGTCTATAATACAGGGAACAGCAGTCCCTGCCGATGATACAGGGAACAGCAGTCCCTACCTATGATACAGAGAACAGCAGTCCCTGATATGATACAGAGAACAACAGTCCCTGTCGAAAACACAGAGAATTGCAGTCCCTGATATGACACAGAGAACAACAGTCCCTGTCGAAAACACAGAGAACAGCAGTCCCTGTCTGTGATACAGAGAACAGCAGTCCCTGGCTATGATACAGAGAACAGCAGTCCCTGTCTGTGATACAGGGAACAGCAGTCGCTGTCTGTAATACAGGGAATACGAGTCCCTGACTATAATAGAGGGAACAGCAGTCCCCGTCGATAATACATAGAACAGAAGTCCCTGTCTATGATACAGAGAACAGCAGTCCATGTCTATAATACAGGAAACAGCAGTCCCTGTCTTGAATACAGGGAACAGCAGTCAATGTCTAAAATACAGGGAATGCAGTCCCAGTCTATGATCCAGTGAACAACTGTCCCTGTCGATAATACAGAGAACAGCAGTCCCTGTCTATGATAAAAAGATCAACAGTCTCTGTCTATAATACAGGGAACAGCCGTCCCTGTCCATAATGCAGAGAACAGCATTCCCTGTCTATAATACAGAGAACAGCAGTCCCTGTCTCTCATACAGAGAACAGCAGTTCCTGTCTATAATACAGTGAACAGCAGTCAATGTCTAAAATACAGGGAACTGCAGTCCCTGTCTGTAATACAGAGAACAGCAGTCCCTGTCTCTGATTGAGGGAAAAGCAGTCCCTGTCTATAATACAGTGAACAGCAGTCCCTGTCTCCAAGACATGGAAGAGCAGTCCCTGTCTATAATACAGGGAACAGCAGTCCCTGTCCAGAATACAGGGAACAGCAGTCCCTGTCTATAATACAGGGAACAGCAGTCCCTGCCTATGATACAGGGAACAGCAGTCCCTATCTATGTTACAAAGAACAGCAGTCCCTGATCTGATACAGAGAACAACAGTCCCAGTCGAAAACATAGAGAACAGCAGTCCCTGTCTCTGATACAGATAACAGCAGTCCATGTCTATAATACAGGAAACAGCAGTCCCTTTCTATAATACAGGGAACAGCAGTCCCTGTCTATGATACAGAGAACAGCAGTCCCTGTCTGTGATACAGGGAACAGCAGTCCCTGTCGAAAATACAGGGAATACCAATCCCTGACTATAATACAGGGACAGCAGTCCCCGTCGATAATACAGAGATCAGCAGTCCCTGTCGAGAATGCAGGGAACAGCAGTCCCTGTCTATAATACAGGGAACAGCAGTCCCTGTCTCTGAAACAGATAACAGCAGTCCCTGTCGATAATACAGGAAACAACAGTCCCTGTCCATAATACAGGGAACAGCAGTCCCTGTCAATAATACAGGGAAAAGCAGTCCATGCCTATAATACAGGGAACAGCTGTCCCTGTCAATAATACAGGGAAAAGCAGTCCCTGTCTATAATACAGGGAATCACAGTCCCTGTCGATAATACAGGGAAGAGCAGTCCCTGTCTATAATACAGAGAACAGCAGTCCCTGTCTATGTTACAGGTAACAGCAGTCCCTGTCTATAATACATTTAACAGCAGTCCATGTCTCTTATACAGGGAAGAGCAGTCCCTGTCTATGATACAGTGAACAGCAGACCCTGTCTATAATACAGGGTACTGCAGTCCCTGTCTATAATACAGGGAACAGCATTCCCTGTCTATAATACAGGGAACAGCAGTGCCTGTCAATAATACAGGGAAAAACAGTTCCTGTCTATAACACAGGGAGCAGCAGTCCCTGTCTTTAATAAAGGGAACAGCAGTCCCTGTCTATAATACAGGGAACAGCAGTCACTGTCAATAGTCCAGGGAATAGCAGTCACTGTCTATAATACAGGGAACAGCAGTCCCTTTCTATAATACAGGGAACTGCAGTCCCTGTCTTTAATACAGAGAACAGCAGCCCCTGTCTATAATACAGGGAATAGCAGCACCTCTCTAAAATACCGACAACAGCAGTCCCTGTCTATAATGCAGGGAACAGCAGTCCCTGTCTATGATACAGAGGACAGCAGTTCCTGTCTCTGGTGCAGAGAACAGCAGTCCCTGTCTATAATACAGGGAAAAGCAGTCCCTGTCTATGATACAGGGAACTGCAGCCCATGTCTATAATACAGGGAAAAGCAGTCCCTGTCTATAATACAGGGAAAAGCAGTCCCTGTCTATAATACAGGGAACAGCAGTCCCTGTCTATGATATGGAGAACAGCAGTCCCTGTCTTTGATACAGAGAACAGCAGTCCCTGTCTATAATACAGAGAACAGAAGTCCCTGTCTATGATACAGTAACAGCAGTCCCTGTCTATAATACAGGGAACAGCAGTCCCTGTCTAGGATATGGAGAACAGCAGTCCCTGTCTATGATACAGAGAACAGCAGTCCCTGTCTATAATACAGGGATCAGCAGTCCCTGTCTATGATACAGGGAACAGCAGTCCCTGTCTTTAATAAGGGAACAGCAGTCCCTGTCAATAGTCCAGGGAATAGCAGTCACTGTCTATAATACAGGGAACAGCAGACCCTTTCTATAATACAGGGAACAGCAGTCCCTGTCTATAATACAGAGAACAGCAGCCCCTGTCTATAATACAGGGAATAGCAGTCGATGTTGATAATACAGGGAACAGCAGTCCCTGTCTATAATACAGGGAATAGCAGCACCTGTCTAAAATACCGAGAGCAGCGGTCCCTGTCTATAATGCAGGGAACAGCAGTCCCTGTCTATGATACAGAGAACAGCAGTCCCTGTCTATAATACAGGGAACAGCAGTCCCTGTCTATGATACAGGGAACTGCAGTCCCTGTCTATAATACAGGGAAAAGCAGTCCCTGTCTATAATACAGGGAACAGCAGTCCCTGTCTATGATATGGAGAATAGCAGTCCCTGTCTATGATACCGAGAACAGCAGTCCCTGTCTATAATACAGAGAACAGCAGTCCCTGTCTATGATACAGGGAACAGCAGTCCCTGTCTACAATACAGGGAACAGCAGTCCCTGATATGATACAGAGAACAGCAATCCCTGTCTGTGATACAGAGAACAGCAGCCCCTGTCTATAATACAGGGAATAGCAGTCGATGTTGATAATACAGGGAACAGCAGTCCCTGTCTATAATACAGGGAATAGCAGCACCTGTCTAAAATATCGAGAACAGCGGTCCCTGTCTATAATGCAGGGAACAGCAGTCCCTGTCTATGATACAGAGAACAGCAGTCCCTGTCTATAATCCAGGGAACAGCAGTCCCTGTCTATAAAACTGAGAACAGCAGTGCCTGTCGATTAATACAGAGAACAGCAGTCACTGTCTCTAATACAGAGAACAGCAGTCCCTCTCTATAATACAGGGAACAGCAGTTCCTGTCTATAATACAGGGAACAGCAGTCAATGTCTAAAATACAGCGAACTGCTTCATCGTCAGTAATACAGAGAACAGCAGTCCCTGTCTCTGATTGAGGGAAACGCAGTCCCTGTCTATAATACAGGAACAGGAGTCCCTGTCTTTAATAGAGGGAACAGCAGTCCCTGTCAATAATACAGGGAACAGCAGTCCCTGTCTATGATATGGAGAATAGCAGTCCCTGTCTATGATACCGAGAACAGCAGTCCCTGTCGATAATACAGGGAACAGCAGTCCCTGTCTATCGTACAGAGAACAACAGTCCCTGTCGATAATAGAGAGAACAGCAGTCCCTGTCTATAATACAGGGAACAGCAGTTCCTGTCTATAATACAGAGAACAACAGTCCCTGTCTATAATACAGGGAACAGCAGTCCCTGTCTATAATACAGAGAACAGCAGTCCCTGTCTATAATGCAGGGAACAGCAGTCCCTGTCTATGATACAGAGAAAAACAGTCCCTGTCTATGATACAGAGAACAACAGTCCCTGTCTATAATACAGGGAACAGCAGTCAATGTCTATAATACAGGGAGCAGCAGTCCCTGTCTATAATACAGGGAAGAGCAGTCCCAGTCTATGATAGAGGGAACAGCAGTCCCTGTCTGTAATACAGGGAACAGCAGTCCCTCTCTTTAATACAGGGAACAGCAGTCCCTGTCCATCATACAGAGAACAGCAGTCCCTGTCGATAATACAGAGCACAGCAGTCCCTGTCTCTAATAAAAGGAACAGCCGTCCCTGTCTAAAATACAGAGAATAGCAGTCCCTGTCGATAATACAGAGAACAGCAGTCCCTGTTGAAAATGCAGTGAACAGCCGTCCCTGTCTATAATACAGAGAACAGCAGTCCCTGTCTATAATACAGAGAACAGCAGTCCCTGTCTATAATCCAGGGAACAGCAGTCCCTGTCTATAAAACTGAGAACAGCAGTGCCTGTCGATTAATACAGAGAACAGCAGTCACTGTCTCTAATACAGGGAGCAGCAGTCCCTCTCTGTAATACAGGGAACAGCAGTTCCTGTCTATAATACAGTGAACAGCAGTCAATGTCTAAAATACAGCGAACTGCTTCATCGTCAGTAATACAGAGAACAGCAGTCCCTGTCTCTGATTGAGGGAAACGCAGTCCCTGTCTATAATACAGGAACAGGAGTCCCTGTCTTTAGTAGAGGGAACAGCAGTCCCTGTCTATAATACAGAGAACAGCAGTCGCTGTCTCTAATATAGGGAACAGCAGTCCCTGTCTATAATACAGGGAACAGCAGTTCCTGTCTATAATACAGGGAACAGCAGTCAATGTCTAAAATACAGGGAACTGCAGTCCCTGTCTGTAATACAGAGAACAGCAGTCGCTGTCTCTGATTGAGGGAAAAGCAGTCCCTGTCTTTCATGCAGGGAAGAGCAGTCCCTGTCTATAATACAGGGAACAGCAGTCCCTGCCTATGATACAGGGAACAGCAGTCCCTATCTATGTTGCAAAGAACAGCAGTCCCTGATCTGATACAGAGAACAACAGTCCCAGTCGAAAACACAGAGAACAGCAGTACCTGTCTATGTTGCAGAGAACGGCAGTCCCTGTCTATGATACAGAGAACAGCAGCCCCTGTCTATAATACAGGGAACAGCAGTCCCTGTCTCTGATACAGATAACAGCAGTCCATGTCTATAATACAGGAAACAGCAGTCCCTTTCTATAATACAGGTAACAGCAGTCCCTGTCTATGATACAGAGAACAGCAGTCCCTGTCTGTGATACAGGGAACAGCAGTCCCTGTCAAAAATACAGGGAATACCAATCACTGACTATAATACAGGTAACAGCAGTCCCCGTCGATAATACAGAGATCAGCAGTCCCTGTCGAGAATGCAGGGAACAGGAGTCCCTGTCTATAATACAGGGAACAGCAGTCCCTGTCTCTGATACAGATAACAGCAGTCCCTGTCTATAATACAGGAAACAACAGTCCCTGTCTATAATACAGGGAAGAGCAGTCCCTGTCAATAATACAGGGAATAGCAGTCCATGTCTATAATACAGGGAACAGCTGTCCCTGTCAATTACACAGGGAAAAGCAGTCCCTGTCTATAATACAGGGAACCACACTCCCTGTCGATAATACAGGGAAGAGCAGACCCTGTCTATAATACAGGGAACAGCAGTCCCTGCCGATGATACAGGGAACAGCAGTCCCTACCTATGATACAGAGAACAGCAGTCCCTGATATGATACAGAGAACAACAGTCCCTGTCGAAAACACAGAGAATTGCAGTCCCTGATATGACACAGAGAACAACAGTCCCTGTCGAAAACACAGAGAACAGCAGTCCCTGTCTGTGATACAGAGAACAGCAGTCCCTGGCTATGATACAGAGAACAGCAGTCCCTGTCTGTGATACAGGGAACAGCAGTCGCTGTCTGTAATACAGGGAATACGAGTCCCTGACTATAATAGAGGGAACAGCAGTCCCCGTCGATAATACATAGAACAGAAGTCCCTGTCTATGATACAGAGAACAGCAGTCCATGTCTATAATACAGGAAACAGCAGTCCCTGTCTAGAATACAGGGAACAGCAGTCAATGTCTAAAATACAGGGAATGCAGTCCCAGTCTATGATCCAGTGAACAACTGTCCCTGTCGATAATACAGAGAACAGCAGTCCCTGTCTATGATAAAAAGATCAACAGTCTCTGTCTATAATACAGGGAACAGCCGTCCCTGTCCATAATGCAGAGAACAGCATTCCCTGTCTATAATACAGAGAACAGCAGTCCCTGTCTCTCATACAGAGAACAGCAGTTCCTGTCTATAATACAGTGAACAGCAGTCAATGTCTAAAATACAGGGAACTGCAGTCCCTGTCTGTAATACAGAGAACAGCAGTCCCTGTCTCTGATTGAGGGAAAAGCAGTCCCTGTCTATAATACAGTGAACAGCAGTCCCTGTCTCCAAGACATGGAAGAGCAGTCCCTGTCTATAATACAGGGAACAGCAGTCCCTGTCCAGAATACAGGGAACAGCAGTCCCTGTCTATAATACAGGGAACAGCAGTCCCTGCCTATGATACAGGGAACAGCAGTCCCTATCTATGTTACAAAGAACAGCAGTCCCTGATCTGATACAGAGAACAACAGTCCCAGTCGAAAACATAGAGAACAGCAGTCCCTGTCTCTGATACAGATAACAGCAGTCCATGTCTATAATACAGGAAACAGCAGTCCCTTTCTATAATACAGGGAACAGCAGTCCCTGTCTATGATACAGAGAACAGCAGTCCCTGTCTGTGATACAGGGAACAGCAGTCCCTGTCGAAAATACAGGGAATACCAATCCCTGACTATAATACAGGGACAGCAGTCCCCGTCGATAATACAGAGATCAGCAGTCCCTGTCGAGAATGCAGGGAACAGCAGTCCCTGTCTATAATACAGGGAACAGCAGTCCCTGTCTCTGAAACAGATAACAGCAGTCCCTGTCGATAATACAGGAAACAACAGTCCCTGTCCATAATACAGGGAACAGCAGTCCCTGTCAATAATACAGGGAAAAGCAGTCCATGCCTATAATACAGGGAACAGCTGTCCCTGTCAATAATACAGGGAAAAGCAGTCCCTGTCTATAATACAGGGAATCACAGTCCCTGTCGATAATACAGGGAAGAGCAGTCCCTGTCTATAATACAGAGAACAGCAGTCCCTGTCTATGTTACAGGTAACAGCAGTCCCTGTCTATAATACATTTAACAGCAGTCCATGTCTCTTATACAGGGAAGAGCAGTCCCTGTCTATGATACAGTGAACAGCAGACCCTGTCTATAATACAGGGTACTGCAGTCCCTGTCTATAATACAGGGAACAGCATTCCCTGTCTATAATACAGGGAACAGCAGTGCCTGTCAATAATACAGGGAAAAACAGTTCCTGTCTATAACACAGGGAGCAGCAGTCCCTGTCTTTAATAAAGGGAACAGCAGTCCCTGTCTATAATACAGGGAACAGCAGTCACTGTCAATAGTCCAGGGAATAGCAGTCACTGTCTATAATACAGGGAACAGCAGTCCCTTTCTATAATACAGGGAACTGCAGTCCCTGTCTTTAATACAGAGAACAGCAGCCCCTGTCTATAATACAGGGAATAGCAGCACCTCTCTAAAATACCGACAACAGCAGTCCCTGTCTATAATGCAGGGAACAGCAGTCCCTGTCTATGATACAGAGGACAGCAGTTCCTGTCTCTGGTGCAGAGAACAGCAGTCCCTGTCTATAATACAGGGAAAAGCAGTCCCTGTCTATGATACAGGGAACTGCAGCCCATGTCTATAATACAGGGAAAAGCAGTCCCTGTCTATAATACAGGGAAAAGCAGTCCCTGTCTATAATACAGGGAACAGCAGTCCCTGTCTATGATATGGAGAACAGCAGTCCCTGTCTTTGATACAGAGAACAGCAGTCCCTGTCTATAATACAGAGAACAGAAGTCCCTGTCTATGATACAGTAACAGCAGTCCCTGTCTATAATACAGGGAACAGCAGTCCCTGTCTAGGATATGGAGAACAGCAGTCCCTGTCTATGATACAGAGAACAGCAGTCCCTGTCTATAATACAGGGATCAGCAGTCCCTGTCTATGATACAGGGAACAGCAGTCCCTGTCTTTAATAAGGGAACAGCAGTCCCTGTCAATAGTCCAGGGAATAGCAGTCACTGTCTATAATACAGGGAACAGCAGACCCTTTCTATAATACAGGGAACAGCAGTCCCTGTCTATAATACAGAGAACAGCAGCCCCTGTCTATAATACAGGGAATAGCAGTCGATGTTGATAATACAGGGAACAGCAGTCCCTGTCTATAATACAGGGAATAGCAGCACCTGTCTAAAATACCGAGAGCAGCGGTCCCTGTCTATAATGCAGGGAACAGCAGTCCCTGTCTATGATACAGAGAACAGCAGTCCCTGTCTATAATACAGGGAACAGCAGTCCCTGTCTATGATACAGGGAACTGCAGTCCCTGTCTATAATACAGGGAAAAGCAGTCCCTGTCTATAATACAGGGAACAGCAGTCCCTGTCTATGATATGGAGAATAGCAGTCCCTGTCTATGATACCGAGAACAGCAGTCCCTGTCTATAATACAGAGAACAGCAGTCCCTGTCTATGATACAGGGAACAGCAGTCCCTGTCTACAATACAGGGAACAGCAGTCCCTGATATGATACAGAGAACAGCAATCCCTGTCTGTGATACAGAGAACAGCAGCCCCTGTCTATAATACAGGGAATAGCAGTCGATGTTGATAATACAGGGAACAGCAGTCCCTGTCTATAATACAGGGAATAGCAGCACCTGTCTAAAATATCGAGAACAGCGGTCCCTGTCTATAATGCAGGGAACAGCAGTCCCTGTCTATGATACAGAGAACAGCAGTCCCTGTCTATAATCCAGGGAACAGCAGTCCCTGTCTATAAAACTGAGAACAGCAGTGCCTGTCGATTAATACAGAGAACAGCAGTCACTGTCTATAATACAGGGAACAGCAGTTCCTGTCTATAATACAGGGAACAGCAGTCAATGTCTAAAATACAGCGAACTGCTTCATCGTCAGTAATACAGAGAACAGCAGTCCCTGTCTCTGATTGAGGGAAACGCAGTCCCTGTCTATAATACAGGAACAGGAGTCCCTGTCTTTAATAGAGGGAACAGCAGTCCCTGTCAATAATACAGGGAACAGCAGTCCCTGTCTATGATATGGAGAATAGCAGTCCCTGTCTATGATACCGAGAACAGCAGTCCCTGTCGATAATACAGGGAACAGCAGTCCCTGTCTATCGTACAGAGAACAACAGTCCCTGTCGATAATAGAGAGAACAGCAGTCCCTGTCTATAATACAGGGAACAGCAGTTCCTGTCTATAATACAGAGAACAACAGTCCCTGTCTATAATACAGGGAACAGCAGTCCCTGTCTATAATACAGAGAACAGCAGTCCCTGTCTATAATGCAGGGAACAGCAGTCCCTGTCTATGATACAGAGAAAAACAGTCCCTGTCTATGATACAGAGAACAACAGTCCCTGTCTATAATACAGGGAACAGCAGTCAATGTCTATAATACAGGGAGCAGCAGTCCCTGTCTATAATACAGGGAAGAGCAGTCCCAGTCTATGATAGAGGGAACAGCAGTCCCTGTCTGTAATACAGGGAACAGCAGTCCCTCTCTTTAATACAGGGAACAGCAGTCCCTGTCCATCATACAGAGAACAGCAGTCCCTGTCGATAATACAGAGCACAGCAGTCCCTGTCTCTAATAAAAGGAACAGCCGTCCCTGTCTAAAATACAGAGAATAGCAGTCCCTGTCGATAATACAGAGAACAGCAGTCCCTGTTGAAAATGCAGTGAACAGCCGTCCCTGTCTATAATACAGAGAACAGCAGTCCCTGTCTATAATACAGAGAACAGCAGTCCCTGTCTATAATCCAGGGAACAGCAGTCCCTGTCTATAAAACTGAGAACAGCAGTGCCTGTCGATTAATACAGAGAACAGAAGTCACTGTCTCTAATACAGGGAGCAGCAGTCCCTCTCTGTAATACAGGGAACAGCAGTTCCTGTCAATAATACAGTGAACAGCAGTCAATGTCTAAAATACAGCGAACTGCTTCATCGTCAGTAATACAGAGAACAGCAGTCCCTGTCTCTGATTGAGGGAAACGCAGTCCCTGTCTATAATACAGGAACAGGAGTCCCTGTCTTTAGTAGAGGGAACAGCAGTCCCTGTCTATAATACAGAGAACAGCAGTCGCTGTCTCTAATATAGGGAACAGCAGTCCCTGTCTATAATACAGGGAACAGCAGTTCCTGTCTATAATACAGGGAACAGCAGTCAATGTCTAAAATACAGGGAACTGCAGTCCCTGTCTGTAATACAGAGAACAGCAGTCGCTGTCTCTGATTGAGGGAAAAGCAGTCCCTGTCTTTCATGCAGGGAAGAGCAGTCCCTGTCTATAATACAGGGAACAGCAGTCCCTGCCTATGATACAGGGAACAGCAGTCCCTATCTATGTTGCAAAGAACAGCAGTCCCTGATCTGATACAGAGAACAACAGTCCCAGTCGAAAACACAGAGAACAGCAGTACCTGTCTATGTTGCAGAGAACGGCAGTCCCTGTCTATGATACAGAGAACAGCAGCCCCTGTCTATAATACAGGGAACAGCAGTCCCTGTCTCTGATACAGATAACAGCAGTCCATGTCTATAATACAGGAAACAGCAGTCCCTTTCTATAATACAGGTAACAGCAGTCCCTGTCTATGATACAGAGAACAGCAGTCCCTGTCTGTGATACAGGGAACAGCAGTCCCTGTCAAAAATACAGGGAATACCAATCACTGACTATAATACAGGTAACAGCAGTCCCCGTCGATAATACAGAGATCAGCAGTCCCTGTCGAGAATGCAGGGAACAGGAGTCCCTGTCTATAATACAGGGAACAGCAGTCCCTGTCTCTGATACAGATAACAGCAGTCCCTGTCTATAATACAGGAAACAACAGTCCCGGTCTATAATACAGGGAAGAGCAGTCCCTGTCAATAATACAGGGAATAGCAGTCCATGTCTATAATACAGGGAACAGCTGTCCCTGTCAATTACACAGGGAAAAGCAGTCCCTGTCTATAATACAGGGAACCACACTCCCTGTCGATAATACAGGGAAGAGCAGACCCTGTCTATAATACAGGGAACAGCAGTCCCTGCCGATGATACAGGGAACAGCAGTCCCTACCTATGATACAGAGAACAGCAGTCCCTGATATGATACAGAGAACAACAGTCCCTGTCGAAAACACAGAGAATTGCAGTCCCTGATATGACACAGAGAACAACAGTCCCTGTCGAAAACACAGAGAACAGCAGTCCCTGTCTGTGATACAGAGAACAGCAGTCCCTGGCTATGATACAGAGAACAGCAGTCCCTGTCTGTGATACAGGGAACAGCAGTCGCTGTCTGTAATACAGGGAATACGAGTCCCTGACTATAATAGAGGGAACAGCAGTCCCCGTCGATAATACATAGAACAGAAGTCCCTGTCTATGATACAGAGAACAGCAGTCCATGTCTATAATACAGGAAACAGCAGTCCCTGTCTAGAATACAGGGAACAGCAGTCAATGTCTAAAATACAGGGAATGCAGTCCCAGTCTATGATCCAGTGAACAACTGTCCCTGTCGATAATACAGAGAACAGCAGTCCCTGTCTATGATAAAAAGATCAACAGTCTCTGTCTATAATACAGGGAACAGCCGTCCCTGTCCATAATGCAGAGAACAGCATTCCCTGTCTATAATACAGAGAACAGCAGTCCCTGTCTCTCATACAGAGAACAGCAGTTCCTGTCTATAATACAGTGAACAGCAGTCAATGTCTAAAATACAGGGAACTGCAGTCCCTGTCTGTAATACAGAGAACAGCAGTCCCTGTCTCTGATTGAGGGAAAAGCAGTCCCTGTCTATAATACAGTGAACAGCAGTCCCTGTCTCCAAGACATGGAAGAGCAGTCCCTGTCTATAATACAGGGAACAGCAGTCCCTGTCCAGAATACAGGGAACAGCAGTCCCTGTCTATAATACAGGGAACAGCAGTCCCTGCCTATGATACAGGGAACAGCAGTCCCTATCTATGTTACAAAGAACAGCAGTCCCTGATCTGATACAGAGAACAACAGTCCCAGTCGAAAACATAGAGAACAGCAGTCCCTGTCTCTGATACAGATAACAGCAGTCCATGTCTATAATACAGGAAACAGCAGTCCCTTTCTATAATACAGGGAACAGCAGTCCCTGTCTATGATACAGAGAACAGCAGTCCCTGTCTGTGATACAGGGAACAGCAGTCCCTGTCGAAAATACAGGGAATACCAATCCCTGACTATAATACAGGGACAGCAGTCCCCGTCGATAATACAGAGATCAGCAGTCCCTGTCGAGAATGCAGGGAACAGCAGTCCCTGTCTATAATACAGGGAACAGCAGTCCCTGTCTCTGAAACAGATAACAGCAGTCCCTGTCGATAATACAGGAAACAACAGTCCCTGTCCATAATACAGGGAACAGCAGTCCCTGTCAATAATACAGGGAAAAGCAGTCCATGCCTATAATACAGGGAACAGCTGTCCCTGTCAATAATACAGGGAAAAGCAGTCCCTGTCTATAATACAGGGAATCACAGTCCCTGTCGATAATACAGGGAAGAGCAGTCCCTGTCTATAATACAGAGAACAGCAGTCCCTGTCTATGTTACAGGTAACAGCAGTCCCTGTCTATAATACATTTAACAGCAGTCCATGTCTCTTATACAGGGAAGAGCAGTCCCTGTCTATGATACAGTGAACAGCAGACCCTGTCTATAATACAGGGTACTGCAGTCCCTGTCTATAATACAGGGAACAGCATTCCCTGTCTATAATACAGGGAACAGCAGTGCCTGTCAATAATACAGGGAAAAACAGTTCCTGTCTATAACACAGGGAGCAGCAGTCCCTGTCTTTAATAAAGGGAACAGCAGTCCCTGTCTATAATACAGGGAACAGCAGTCACTGTCAATAGTCCAGGGAATAGCAGTCACTGTCTATAATACAGGGAACAGCAGTCCCTTTCTATAATACAGGGAACTGCAGTCCCTGTCTTTAATACAGAGAACAGCAGCCCCTGTCTATAATACAGGGAATAGCAGCACCTCTCTAAAATACCGACAACAGCAGTCCCTGTCTATAATGCAGGGAACAGCAGTCCCTGTCTATGATACAGAGGACAGCAGTTCCTGTCTCTGGTGCAGAGAACAGCAGTCCCTGTCTATAATACAGGGAAAAGCAGTCCCTGTCTATGATACAGGGAACTGCAGCCCATGTCTATAATACAGGGAAAAGCAGTCCCTGTCTATAATACAGGGAAAAGCAGTCCCTGTCTATAATACAGGGAACAGCAGTCCCTGTCTATGATATGGAGAACAGCAGTCCCTGTCTTTGATACAGAGAACAGCAGTCCCTGTCTATAATACAGAGAACAGAAGTCCCTGTCTATGATACAGTAACAGCAGTCCCTGTCTATAATACAGGGAACAGCAGTCCCTGTCTAGGATATGGAGAACAGCAGTCCCTGTCTATGATACAGAGAACAGCAGTCCCTGTCTATAATACAGGGATCAGCAGTCCCTGTCTATGATACAGGGAACAGCAGTCCCTGTCTTTAATAAGGGAACAGCAGTCCCTGTCAATAGTCCAGGGAATAGCAGTCACTGTCTATAATACAGGGAACAGCAGACCCTTTCTATAATACAGGGAACAGCAGTCCCTGTCTATAATACAGAGAACAGCAGCCCCTGTCTATAATACAGGGAATAGCAGTCGATGTTGATAATACAGGGAACAGCAGTCCCTGTCTATAATACAGGGAATAGCAGCACCTGTCTAAAATACCGAGAGCAGCGGTCCCTGTCTATAATGCAGGGAACAGCAGTCCCTGTCTATGATACAGAGAACAGCAGTCCCTGTCTATAATACAGGGAACAGCAGTCCCTGTCTATGATACAGGGAACTGCAGTCCCTGTCTATAATACAGGGAAAAGCAGTCCCTGTCTATAATACAGGGAACAGCAGTCCCTGTCTATGATATGGAGAATAGCAGTCCCTGTCTATGATACCGAGAACAGCAGTCCCTGTCTATAATACAGAGAACAGCAGTCCCTGTCTATGATACAGGGAACAGCAGTCCCTGTCTACAATACAGGGAACAGCAGTCCCTGATATGATACAGAGAACAGCAATCCCTGTCTGTGATACAGAGAACAGCAGCCCCTGTCTATAATACAGGGAATAGCAGTCGATGTTGATAATACAGGGAACAGCAGTCCCTGTCTATAATACAGGGAATAGCAGCACCTGTCTAAAATATCGAGAACAGCGGTCCCTGTCTATAATGCAGGGAACAGCAGTCCCTGTCTATGATACAGAGAACAGCAGTCCCTGTCTATAATCCAGGGAACAGCAGTCCCTGTCTATAAAACTGAGAACAGCAGTGCCTGTCGATTAATACAGAGAACAGCAGTCACTGTCTCTAATACAGAGAACAGCAGTCCCTCTCTATAATACAGGGAACAGCAGTTCCTGTCTATAATACAGGGAACAGCAGTCAATGTCTAAAATACAGCGAACTGCTTCATCGTCAGTAATACAGAGAACAGCAGTCCCTGTCTCTGATTGAGGGAAACGCAGTCCCTGTCTATAATACAGGAACAGGAGTCCATGTCGTTAATAGAGGGAACAGCAGTCCCTGTCAATAATACAGGGAACAGCAGTCCCTGTCTATGATATGGAGAATAGCAGTCCCTGTCTATGATACCGAGAACAGCAGTCCCTGTCTGTAATACAGGGAACAGCAGTCCCTGTCCATCATACAGAGAACAGCAGTCCCTGTCGATAATACAGAGCACAGCAGTCCCTGTCTCTAATAAAAGGAACAGCCGTCCCTGTCTAAAATACAGAGAATAGCAGTCCCTGTCGATAATACAGAGAACAGCAGTCCCTGTTGAAAATGCAGTGAACAGCCGTCCCTGTCTATAATACAGAGAACAGCAGTCCCTGTCTATAATACAGAGAACAGCAGTCCCTGTCTATAATCCAGGGAACAGCAGTCCCTGTCTATAAAACTGAGAACAGCAGTGCCTGTCGATTAATACAGAGAACAGCAGTCACTGTCTCTAATACAGAGAACAGCAGTCCCTCTCTATAATACAGGGAACAGCAGTTCCTGTCTATAATACAGGGAACAGCAGTCAATGTCTAAAATACAGCGAACTGCTTCATCGTCAGTAATACAGAGAACAGCAGTCCCTGTCTCTGATTGAGGGAAACGCAGTCCCTGTCTATAATACAGGAACAGGAGTCCCTGTCTTTAATAGAGGGAACAGCAGTCCCTGTCAATAATACTGGGAACAGAAGTCCCTGTATATAATACAGAGAACAGCAGTCCCTGTCTATGACAGAGAGAACAACAGTCCCTGTCTATGGTACAGAGAACAGCAGTTACTGTCTTTCACAAAGGGAACAGCAGTTCCTGTCTATGATACAGAGAATAGCAGTCCCTGTCTATGATACAGAGAACAGCAGCCCCTGTTTATAATACAGAGAACAGAAGTCCCTGTCTATGATGCAGAGAACAGCAGTCCCTGTCGATAATACAGGGAACAGCAGTCCCTGTCTATTATACAGAGAACTGCATGCCATTTCTGAAATAGAGAACAGCAGTCCCTGTCTATCGCATAGAGAACAACAGTCCCTGTCTGTAATACAGGGAACAGCAGTCCCTGTCTATAATACAGGGAACAGCAGTTCCTGTCTATAATACAGAGAACAACAGTCCCTGTCTATAATACAGGGAACAGCAGTCCCTGTCTATAATACAGAGAACAGCAGTCCCTGTCTATAATGCAGGGAACAGCAGTCCCTGTCTGTGATACAGAGAAAAACAGTCCCTGTCTATGATACAGAGAACAACAGTCCCTGTCTATAATACAGGAAACAGCAGTCAATGTCTATAATACAGGGAGCAGCAGTCCCTGTCTATAATACAGGGAAGAGCAGTCCCAGTCTATGATAGAGGGAACAGCAGTCCCTGTCTGTAATACAGGGAACAGCAGTCCCTGTCTTTAATACAGGGAACAGCAGTCCCTGTCGATCATACAGAGAACAGAAGTCCATGTCGATAATACAGAGCACAGCAGTCCCTGTCTCTAATAAAAGGAACAGCCGTCCCTGTCTAAAATACAGAGAATAGCAGTCCCTGTCGATAATACAGAGAACAGCAGTCCCTGTTGAAAATGCAGTGAACAGCCGTCCCTGTCTATAATACAGAGAACAGCAGTCCCTGTCTATAATACAGAGAACAGCAGTCCCTGTCTATAATCCAGGGAACAGCAGTCCCTGTCGATGACACAGAGAACAACAGTCCCTGTCTATAATACAGGGAACAGCAGTCCCTGTCTATAATACAGGGAACATCAGTTCCTGTCTATAATACAGAGAACAACAGTCCCTGTCTATAATACAGAGAACAGCAGTCCCTGTCTATAATACAGAGAAGAGCAGTCCCTGTCTATAATGCAGGGAACAGCAGTCCCTGTCTATGATACAGAGAACAACAGTCCCTGTCTATGATACAGAGAACAACAGTCCATGTCTATAATACAGGGAACAGCAGTCAATGTCTATAATACAGGGAGCAGCAGTCCCTGTCTATAATACAGGGAAGAGCAGTCCCAGTCTATGATAGAGGGAACAGCAGTCCCTGTCTGTAATACAGGGAACAGCAGTCCCTGTCCATCATACAGAGAACAGCAGTCCGTGTCGATAATACAGAGCACAGCAGTCCCTGTCTCTAATAAAAGGAACAGCCGTCCCTGTCTAAAATACAGAGAATAGCAGTCCCTGTCGATAATACAGAGAACAGCAGTCCCTGTTGAAAATGCAGTGAACAGCCGTCCCTGTCTATAATACAGAGAACAGCAGTCCCTGTCTATAATACAGAGAACAGCAGTCCCTGTCTATAATCCAGGGAACAGCAGTCCCTGTCTATAAAACTGAGAACAGCAGTGCCTGTCGATTAATACAGAGAACAGCAGTCACTGTCTCTAATACAGGGAACAGCAGTCCCTCTCTATAATACAGGGAACAGCAGTTCCTGTCTATAATACAGGGAACAGCAGTCAATGTCTAAAATACAGCGAACTGCTTCATCGTCAGTAATACAGAGAACAGCAGTCCCTGTCTCTGATTGAGGGAAACGCAGTCCCTGTCTATAATACAGGAACAGGAGTCCCTGTCTTTAATAGAGGGAACAGCAGTCCCTGTCTATAATACAGGGAACGGCATTCCCTGTCTATAATGCAGGGAACAGCAGTCCCTGTCAATAATACTGGGAACAGAAGTCCCTGTATATAATACAGAGAACAGCAGTCCCTGTCTATGACAGAGAGAACAACAGTCCCTGTCTATGGTACAGAGAACAGCAGTTACTGTCTTTCACAAAGGGAACAGCAGTTCCTGTCTATGATACAGAGAATAGCAGTCCCTGTCTATGATACAGAGAACAGCAGCCCCTGTTTATAATACAGAGAACAGAAGTCCCTGTCTAAGATGCAGAGAACAGCAGTCCCTGTCGATAATACAGGGAACAGCAGTCCCTGTCTATTATACAGAGAACTGCATGCCATTTCTGAAATAGAGAACAGCAGTCCCTGTCTATCGTACAGAGAACAACAGTCCCTGTCGATAATAGAGAGAACAGCAGTCCCTGTCTATAATACAGGGAACAGCAGTCCCTGTCCATGACACAGAGAACAACAGTCCCTGTCTATAATACAGGGAACAGCAGTCCCTGTCTATAATACAGGGAACAGCAGTTCCTGTCTATAATACAGAGAACAACAGTCCCTGTCTATAATACAGGGAACAGCAGTCCCTGTCTATAATACAGAGAACAGCAGTCCCTGTCTATAATGCAGGGAACAGCAGTCCCTGTCTATGATACAGAGAAAAACAGTCCCTGTCTATGATACAGAGAACAACAGTCCCTGTCTATAATACAGGGAACAGCAGTCAATGTCTATAATACAGGGAGCAGCAGTCCCTGTCTATAATACAGGGAAGAGCAGTCCCAGTCTATGATAGAGGGAACATCAGTCCCTGTCTGTAATACAGGGAACAGCAGTCCCTCTCTTTAATACAGGGAACAGCAGTCCCTGTCCATCATACAGAGAACAGCAGTCCCTGTCGATAATACAGAGAACAGCAGTCCCTGTTGAAAATGCAGTGAACAGCCGTCCCTGTCTATAATACAGAGAACAGCAGTCCCTGTCTATAATACAGAGAACAGCAGTCCCTGTCTATAATCCAGGGAACAGCAGTCCCTGTCTATAAAACTGAGAACAGCAGTGCCTGTCGATTAATACAGAGAACAGCAGTCACTGTCTCTAATACAGAGAACAGCAGTCCCTCTCTATAATACAGGGAACAGCAGTTCCTGTCTATAATACAGGGAACAGCAGTCAATGTCTAAAATACAGCGAACTGCTTCATCGTCAGTAATACAGAGAACAGCAGTCCCTGTCTCTGATTGAGGGAAACGCAGTCCCTGTCTATAATACAGGAACAGGAGTCCCTGTCTTTAATAGAGGGAACAGCAGTCCCTGTCAATAATACTGGGAACAGAAGTCCCTGTATATAATACAGAGAACAGCAGTCCCTGTCTATGACAGAGAGAACAACAGTCCCTGTCTATGGTACAGAGAACAGCAGTTACTGTCTTTCACAAAGGGAACAGCAGTTCCTGTCTATGATACAGAGAATAGCAGTCCCTGTCTATGATACAGAGAACAGCAGCCCCTGTTTATAATACAGAGAACAGAAGTCCCTGTCTATGATGCAGAGAACAGCAGTCCCTGTCGATAATACAGGGAACAGCAGTCCCTGTCTATTATACAGAGAACTGCATGCCATTTCTGAAATAGAGAACAGCAGTCCCTGTCTATCGCATAGAGAACAACAGTCCCTGTCTGTAATACAGGGAACAGCAGTCCCTGTCTATAATACAGGGAACAGCAGTTCCTGTCTATAATACAGAGAACAACAGTCCCTGTCTATAATACAGGGAACAGCAGTCCCTGTCTATAATACAGAGAACAGCAGTCCCTGTCTATAATGCAGGGAACAGCAGTCCCTGTCTGTGATACAGAGAAAAACAGTCCCTGTCTATGATACAGAGAACAACAGTCCCTGTCTATAATACAGGAAACAGCAGTCAATGTCTATAATACAGGGAGCAGCAGTCCCTGTCTATAATACAGGGAAGAGCAGTCCCAGTCTATGATAGAGGGAACAGCAGTCCCTGTCTGTAATACAGGGAACAGCAGTCCCTGTCTTTAATACAGGGAACAGCAGTCCCTGTCGATCATACAGAGAACAGAAGTCCATGTCGATAATACAGAGCACAGCAGTCCCTGTCTCTAATAAAAGGAACAGCCGTCCCTGTCTAAAATACAGAGAATAGCAGTCCCTGTCGATAATACAGAGAACAGCAGTCCCTGTTGAAAATGCAGTGAACAGCCGTCCCTGTCTATAATACAGAGAACAGCAGTCCCTGTCTATAATACAGAGAACAGCAGTCCCTGTCTATAATCCAGGGAACAGCAGTCCCTGTCGATGACACAGAGAACAACAGTCCCTGTCTATAATACAGGGAACAGCAGTCCCTGTCTATAATACAGGGAACATCAGTTCCTGTCTATAATACAGAGAACAACAGTCCCTGTCTATAATACAGAGAACAGCAGTCCCTGTCTATAATACAGAGAAGAGCAGTCCCTGTCTATAATGCAGGGAACAGCAGTCCCTGTCTATGATACAGAGAACAACAGTCCCTGTCTATGATACAGAGAACAACAGTCCATGTCTATAATACAGGGAACAGCAGTCAATGTCTATAATACAGGGAGCAGCAGTCCCTGTCTATAATACAGGGAAGAGCAGTCCCAGTCTATGATAGAGGGAACAGCAGTCCCTGTCTGTAATACAGGGAACAGCAGTCCCTGTCCATCATACAGAGAACAGCAGTCCGTGTCGATAATACAGAGCACAGCAGTCCCTGTCTCTAATAAAAGGAACAGCCGTCCCTGTCTAAAATACAGAGAATAGCAGTCCCTGTCGATAATACAGAGAACAGCAGTCCCTGTTGAAAATGCAGTGAACAGCCGTCCCTGTCTATAATACAGAGAACAGCAGTCCCTGTCTATAATACAGAGAACAGCAGTCCCTGTCTATAATCCAGGGAACAGCAGTCCCTGTCTATAAAACTGAGAACAGCAGTGCCTGTCGATTAATACAGAGAACAGCAGTCACTGTCTCTAATACAGGGAACAGCAGTCCCTCTCTATAATACAGGGAACAGCAGTTCCTGTCTATAATACAGGGAACAGCAGTCAATGTCTAAAATACAGCGAACTGCTTCATCGTCAGTAATACAGAGAACAGCAGTCCCTGTCTCTGATTGAGGGAAACGCAGTCCCTGTCTATAATACAGGAACAGGAGTCCCTGTCTTTAATAGAGGGAACAGCAGTCCCTGTCTATAATACAGGGAACGGCATTCCCTGTCTATAATGCAGGGAACAGCAGTCCCTGTCAATAATACTGGGAACAGAAGTCCCTGTATATAATACAGAGAACAGCAGTCCCTGTCTATGACAGAGAGAACAACAGTCCCTGTCTATGGTACAGAGAACAGCAGTTACTGTCTTTCACAAAGGGAACAGCAGTTCCTGTCTATGATACAGAGAATAGCAGTCCCTGTCTATGATACAGAGAACAGCAGCCCCTGTTTATAATACAGAGAACAGAAGTCCCTGTCTAAGATGCAGAGAACAGCAGTCCCTGTCGATAATACAGGGAACAGCAGTCCCTGTCTATTATACAGAGAACTGCATGCCATTTCTGAAATAGAGAACAGCAGTCCCTGTCTATCGTACAGAGAACAACAGTCCCTGTCGATAATAGAGAGAACAGCAGTCCCTGTCTATAATACAGGGAACAGCAGTCCCTGTCCATGACACAGAGAACAACAGTCCCTGTCTATAATACAGGGAACAGCAGTCCCTGTCTATAATACAGGGAACAGCAGTTCCTGTCTATAATACAGAGAACAACAGTCCCTGTCTATAATACAGGGAACAGCAGTCCCTGTCTATAATACAGAGAACAGCAGTCCCTGTCTATAATGCAGGGAACAGCAGTCCCTGTCTATGATACAGAGAAAAACAGTCCCTGTCTATGATACAGAGAACAACAGTCCCTCTCTATAATACAGGGAACAGCAGTCAATGTCTATAATACAGGGAGCAGCAGTCCCTGTCTATAATACAGGGAAGAGCAGTCCCAGTCTATGATAGAGGGAACATCAGTCCCTGTCTGTAATACAGGGAACAGCAGTCCCTCTCTTTAATACAGGGAACAGCAGTCCCTGTCCATCATACAGAGAACAGCAGTCCCTGTCGATAATACAGAGCACAGCAGTCCCTGTCTCTAATAAAAGGAACAGGCGTCCCTGTCTAAAATACAGAGAATAGCAGTCCCTGTCGATAATACAGAGAACAGCAGTCCCTGTTGAAAATGCAGTGAACAGCCGTCCCTGTCTATAATACAGAGAACAGCAGTCCCTGTCTATAATACAGAGAACAGCAGTCCCTGTCTATAATCCAGGGAACAGCAGTCCCTGTCTATAAAACTGAGAACAGCAGTGCCTGTCGATTAATACAGAGAACAGCAGTCACTGTCTCTAATACAGGGAGCAGCAGTCCCTCTCTATATTACAGGGAACAGCAGTTCCTGTCTATAATACAGGGAACAGCAGTCAATGTCTAAAATACAGCGAACTGCTTCATCGTCAGTAATACAGAGAACAGCAGTCCCTGTCTCTGATTGAGGGAAACGCAGTCCCTGTCTATAATACAGGAACAGGAGTCCCTGTCTTTAGTAGAGGGAACAGCAGTCCCTGTCTATAATACAGAGAACAGCAGTCGCTGTCTCTAATATAGGGAACAGCAGTCCCTGTCTATAATACAGGGAACAGCAGTTCCTGTCTATAATACAGGGAACAGCAGTCAATGTCTAAAATACAGGGAACTGCAGTCCCTGTCTGTAATACAGAGAACAGCAGTCGCTGTCTCTGATTGAGGGAAAAGCAGTCCCTGTCTTTCATGCAGGGAAGAGCAGTCCCTGTCTATAATACAGGGAACAGCAGTCCCTGCCTATGATACAGGGAACAGCAGTCCCTGTCTCTGATACAGATAACAGCAGTCCCTGTCTATAATACAGGAAACAACAGTCCCTGTCTATAATACAGGGAAGAGCAGTCCCTGTCAATAATACAGGGAATAGCAGTCCATGTCTATAATACAGGGAACAGCTGTCCCTGTCAATTACACAGGGAAAAGCAGTCCCTGTCTATAATACAGGGAACCACACTCCCTGTCGATAATACAGGGAAGAACAGACCCTGTCTATAATACAGGGAACAGCAGTCCCTGCCGATGATACAGGGAACAGCAGTCCCTACCTATGATACAGAGAACAGCAGTCCCTGATATGATACAGAGAACAACAGTCCCTGTCGAAAACACAGAGAATTGCAGTCCCTGATATGACACAGAGAACAACAGTCCCTGTCGAAAACACAGAGAACAGCAGTCCCTGTCTGTGATACAGAGAACAGCAGTCCCTGGCTATGATACAGAGAACAGCAGTCCCTGTCTGTGATACAGGGAACAGCAGTCGCTGTCTGTAATACAGGGAATACGAGTCCCTGACTATAATAGAGGGAACAGCAGTCCCCGTCGATAATACATAGAACAGAAGTCCCTGTCTATGATACAGAGAACAGCAGTCCATGTCTATAATACAGGAAACAGCAGTCCCTGTCTAGAATACAGGGAACAGCAGTCAATGTCTAAAATACAGGGAATGCAGTCCCAGTCTATGATCCAGTGAACAACTGTCCCTGTCGATAATACAGAGAACAGCAGTCCCTGTCTATGATAAAAAGATCAACAGTCTCTGTCTATAATACAGGGAACAGCCGTCCCTGTCCATAATGCAGAGAACAGCATTCCCTGTCTATAATATAGAGAACAGCAGTCCCTGTCTCTCATACAGAGAACAGCAGTTCCTGTCTATAATACAGTGAACAGCAGTCAATGTCTAAAATACAGGGAACTGCAGTCCCTGTCTGTAATACAGAGAACAGCAGTCCCTGTCTCTGATTGAGGGAAAAGCAGTCCCTGTCTATAATACAGTGAACAGCAGTCCCTGTCTCCAAGACATGGAAGAGCAGTCCCTGTCTATAATACAGGGAACAGCAGTCCCTGTCCAGAATACAGGGAACAGCAGTCCCTGTCTATAATACAGGGAACAGCAGTCCCTGCCTATGATACAGGGAACAGCAGTCCCTATCTATGTTACAAAGAACAGCAGTCCCTGATCTGATACAGAGAACAACAGTCCCAGTCGAAAACATAGAGAACAGCAGTCCCTGTCTCTGATACAGATAACAGCAGTCCATGTCTATAATACAGGAAACAGCAGTCCCTTTCTATAATACAGGGAACAGCAGTCCCTGTCTATGATACAGAGAACAGCAGTCCCTGTCTGTGATACAGGGAACAGCAGTCCCTGTCGAAAATACAGGGAATACCAATCCCTGACTATAATACAGGGACAGCAGTCCCCGTCGATAATACAGAGATCAGCAGTCCCTGTCGAGAATGCAGGGAACAGCAGTCCCTGTCTATAATACAGGGAACAGCAGTCCCTGTCTGTGATACAGGGAACAGCAGTCCCTGTCTCTGATACAGAGAACATCAGTCCCTGTCTATAATACAGGGAACAACAGTCCCTGTCTATAATACAGGGTACAGCAGTCCCTGTCTATAATACAGGTAACAGCAGTCCCTGTCTATAATACAGGGAACAGCCGTCTCTGTCTATAATACAGAGAACGGCAGTTCCTGTCTATAATACAGGGAACAACAGTCCCTGTCTATAATACAGAGAACAGCAGTCCCTGTCGACAATACAGGGAACAGCAGTCACTGTCGAGAGTACAGGGAACAGCAGTCCGTCTCACTGATACAGGGAAGAGCAGTCCCTGTCTATAATACAGAGAAAAGCAGTCCCTGTCTACAATCCAGCTAACTTCAGTCCCTGTCTATAGTACAGGGAACAACAGTCCCTCTCACTGATACGGGGAACAGCAGTCCCTGTCGATAATACAGAGAACAGCAGTCCCTGTCAGTGATACAGGGAACAGCAGTCACTGTCTATAATACAGAGAACTGCAATCGCTGACTTTCATACAGGGAACAGCAGTCCCTGTCTGTGATACAGGGAACAGCAGTCCCTGTCTCTGATACAGAGAACAGCAGTCCCTGTCTATAATACAGGGAACAGTCCCTGTCTATAATACAGGGAACAGCAGTCCCTGTCTATAATACAGGGAACAACAGTCCCTGTCTATAATACAGGGAACAGCAGTCCCTGTCTATAATACAGGGAACAACAGTCCCTGTCTATAATACAGGGAACAGCAGTCCCTGTCTATAATACAGGGAACAACAGTCCCTGTCTATAATACAGAGAACGGCAGTCCCTGTCTATAATACAGGGAACAGCAGTCTCTGTCTGTAATACAGAGAACAGCAGTCCCTGTCTATAATACAGGGAACAACAGTCCCTGTCTATAATACAGGGAACAGCAGTGCCTGTGTATAATACAGGGAACAGCCGTCTCTGTCTATAATACAGAGAACGGCAGTTCCTGTCTATAATACAGGGAACAGCAGTCCCTGTCTATAATACAGAGAACAGCAGTCCCTGTCTACAATACAGGGAACAGCAGTCCCTGTCGAGAGTACAGGGAACAGCAGTCCGTCTCACTGATACAGGGAAGAGCAGTCCCTGTCTATAATACAGAGAACAGCAGTCCCTGTCTATAATACAGGTATCAGCAGTCCCTGTCTATGATATGGAGAACAGCAGTCCCTGTCTACAATCCAGCGAACATCAGTCCCTGTCTATAGTACAGGGAACAGCAGTCCCTCTCACTGATACAGGGAACAGCAGTCCCTGTCGATAATACAGAGAACAGCAGTCCCTGTCTATAATACAGGGAACAACAGTCCCTGTCTATAATAAAGGGAACAGCAGTCCCTGTCTATAATACAGGTAACAGCAGTCCCTGTCTATAATACAGGGAACAGCCGTCTCTGTCTATAATACAGAGAACGGCAGTTCCTGTCTATAATACAGGGAACTGCATCCCTGTCTATAATACAAGGAACAGCTGTCCCTGTCCACAATACAGGGAACAGCAGTCCCTGTCTATAATACAGGGAACAGCAGACCCTGTCTATAATACAGCGAACAGCAGTGCTTGTCTATAATACAGGGAACAGCAGTCCCTGTCGGCAATACAAGGAACAGCAGTCTCTGTCTATAATACAGGGAACAGCAGTCCCTGTCGACAATCCAGTGAACAGCAGTTCCTGTCTACAGTACAAGGAACAGCAGTCCCTCTCTCTGATACAGGGAACAGCAGGCCCTGTCTATAATACAGAGAACAGCAGTCCCTGTCTATGATACAGTGAACAGCAGTCCCTGTGGATAATACAGAGAACGGCAGTCCCTGTCTGTGATACAGGGAACAGCAGTCCCTGTCGATAATACAGAGAACAGCAGTCCCTGTCTCTGATACAGGGAACAGCAGTCCCTGTCTCTGATACAGAGAAAAGCTGTCCCTGTCTATAATACAGGGAACAACAGTCCCATTCGAAAATACAGGGAACAACAGTCCCTGTCGAAAATACAGGGAACAGCAGTCCCTGTCTATAATAGAGAGCAGCAGTCCCTGTGTCTAATACAGGGAACAGCAGTCCCTGTCTATAATAGAGAACAGCAGTGCGTGTTTATAATACAGGGAACTGCAGTAACTATCTATGATACAGAGAACAACAGTCCCTGTCTGTAATACAGGGAACAGCAGGTCCTGTCTATGATACAGAGAGCAGCAGTCCCTGTCTATAATACAGAGAACAGCAGTCCCTGTCGATGATACAGGAAAGGGCAGTCCCTGTCTTTAATAGAGAACAGCAGTTCCTGTCTATTATACAGAGAACAGCAGTCGCTGTCTATAATACAGGGAACAGCAGTCACTGTCTATAATAGAGAGCAGCAGTCCCTGTGTCTAATACAGGGAACAGCAGTCCCTGTCTATAATAGAGAACAGCAGTCGCTGTCTATAATACAGGGAACAGCAGTCCCTGTCTATAATAGAGAACAGCAGTCCCTGTGTCTAATACAGGGAACAGCAGTCACTGTCGATAATACAGAGAACTGCAATCCCTGTCTTTCATACAGGGAACAGCAGTCCCTGTCTGTGATACAGGGAACAGCAGTCCCTGTCTCTGATACAGAGAACATCAGTCCCTGTCTATAATACAGGGAACAACAGTCCCTGTCTATAATACAGGGTACAGCAGTCCCTGTCTATAATACAGGTAACAGCAGTCCCTGTCTATAATACAGGGAACAGCCGTCTCTGTCTATAATACAGAGAACGGCAGTTCCTGTCTATAATACAGGGAACAACAGTCCCTGTCTATAATACAGAGAACAGCAGTCCCTGTCGACAATACAGGGAACAGCAGTCACTGTCGAGAGTACAGGGAACAGCAGTCCGTCTCACTGATACAGGGAAGAGCAGTCCCTGTCTATAATACAGAGAAAAGCAGTCCCTGTCTACAATCCAGCTAACTTCAGTCCCTGTCTATAGTACAGGGAACAACAGTCCCTGTCTGTGATACAGGGAACAGCAGTCCCTGTCTCTGATACAGAGAACATCAGTCCCTGTCTATAATACAGGGAACAACAGTCCCTGTCTATAATACAGGGTACAGCAGTCCCTGTCTATAATACAGGTAACAGCAGTCCCTGTCTATAATACAGGGAACAGCCGTCTCTGTCTATAATACAGAGAACGGCAGTTC
This sequence comes from Chiloscyllium punctatum, assembly GCF_047496795.1. NCBI lineage: Eukaryota > Metazoa > Chordata > Chondrichthyes > Orectolobiformes > Hemiscylliidae > Chiloscyllium > Chiloscyllium punctatum. The sequence continues at coordinate 26,569,135 of NC_092761.1, read as the reverse complement.
CTGTCTATAATACAGGGAACAACAGTCCCTGTCTATAATACAGAGAACAGCAGTCCCTGTCGACAATACAGGGAACAGCAGTCACTGTCGAGAGTACAGGGAACAGCAGTCCGTCTCACTGATACAGGGAAGAGCAGTCCCTGTCTATAATACAGAGAAAAGCAGTCCCTGTCTACAATCCAGCTAACTTCAGTCCCTGTCTATAGTACAGGGAACAACAGTCCCTCTCACTGATACGGGGAACAGCAGTCCCTGTCGATAATACAGAGAACAGCAGTCCCTGTCAGTGATACAGGGAACAGCAGTCACTGTCGATAATACAGAGAACTGCAATCGCTGACTTTCATACAGGGAACAGCAGTCCCTGTCTGTGATACAGGGAACAGCAGTCCCTGTCTCTGATACAGAGAACAGCAGTCCCTGTCTATAATACAGGGAACAGTCCCTGTCTATAATACAGGGAACAGCAGTCCCTGTCTATAATACAGGTAACAGCAGTCCCTGTCGATAATACAGGGAACAACAGTCCCTGTCTATAATACAGGGAACAGCAGTCCCTGTCTATAATACAGGGAACAACAGTCCCTGTCTATAATACAGAGAACGGCAGTCCCTGTCTATAATACAGGGAAAAGCAGTCTCTGTCTGTAATACAGAGAACAGCAGTCCCTGTCTATAATACAGAGAACAGCAGTCCCGGGCTATGATTCAGAGAACAGCAGTCCCTGTCTATAATACAGGGAACAACAGTCCCCCTCTATAATACAGGGAACAGCAGTCCCTGTCTATAATACAGGGAACAACAGTCCCTGTCTATGATACAGAGAACAGCAGTCCCTGTCTATGATTCAGAGAACAGCAGTCCCTGTCTATAATAGGGAACAGCCGTCCCTGTCTATAATACAGAGAACAGCAGTGCCTGTTTATAATACAGGGAACAGCAGTCCCTATCTCTGATACAGAGAACAACAGTCCCTGTCTGTAATACAGGGAACAGCAGGTCCTGTCTATAATACAGAGAGCAGCAGACGCTGTCTATAATACAGAGAACAGCAGTCCCTGTCGATGATACAGGAAATGGCTGTCCCTGTCTATAATAGAGAATAGCAGTTCCTGTCTATAGTACAGAGAACAGCAGTCGCTGTCTATAAAACAGGGAACAGCAGTCCCTGTCTATAATACAGAGAACAGCAGTCCCTGTCTATAATAAAGAGAACAGCAGTCCCTGTCTCTGATAGAGGGAACAGCAGTCCCTGTCTATAATACAGGGAAAAGCAGTCTCTGTCTATAATACAGGGAACAGCAGTCCCTGTCTACAATCCAGCAAACATCAGTCCCTGTCTATAGTACAGGGAACAACAGTCCCTCTCACTGATACAGGGAACAGCAGTCCCTGTCGATAATACCGAGAACAGCAGTCCCTGTCAGTGATACAGGGAACAGCAGTCACTGTCGATAATACAGAGTACAGCAGTCCCTGTCTGTGATACAGGGAACAGCTGTCCCTGTCTCTGATACAGAGAACAGCAGTCCCTGTCTATAATACAGGGAACAGCAGTCCCTGTCTATAATACAGGTAACAGCAGTCCCTGTCTATAATACAGGGAACAGCAGTCCCTGTCTATAATACAGGGAACAGCAGTCCCTGTCTATAATACAGAGAACGGCAGTCCCTGTCTGTAATACAGAGAACAGCAGTCCCTGTCTATAATGCAGGGAACAACAGTCCCTGTCTATAATACAGGGAACAGCAGTCCCTGTCTATAATACAGGGAACAGCCGTCTCTGTCTATAATACTGAGAACGGCAGTTCCTGTCCATAATACAGGGAACAGCAGTCCCTGTCTATAATACAGAGAACAGCAGTCCCTGTCTACAATACAGGGAACAGCAGTCCCTGTTGAGAGTTCAGGGAACAGCAGTCCGTCTCACTGATACAGGGAAGAGCAGTCCCTGTCTATAATACAGAGAACAGCAGTCCCTGTCTATAATACAGGGAACAGCAGTCCCTGTCTATGATATGGAGAACAGCAGTCCCTGTCTACAATCCAGCGAACATCAGTCCCTGTCTATAGTACAGGGAACAGCAGTCCCTCTCACTGATACAAAGAACAGCAGTCCCTGTCGATAATACAGAGAACTGCAGTCCCTGTCTATAATACAGGGAACAACAGTCCCTGTCTATAATAAAGGGAACAGCAGTCCCTGTCTATAATACAGGTAACAGCAGTCCCTGTCTGTAATACAGGGAACAGCCGTCTCTGTCTATAATACAGAGAACGGCAGTTCCTGTCTATAATACAGGGAACAGCATCCCTGTCTATAATACAAAGAACAGCAGTCCCTCTCCACAATACAGGGAACAGTAGTCCCTGTCTATAATACAGGGAACAGCAGACCCTGTCTATAATACAGCGAACAGCAGTGCTTGTCTATAATACAGGGAACAGCAGTCCCTGTCGGCAATACAAGGAACAGCAGTCTCTGTCTATAATACAGGGAACAGCAGTCCCTGTCGACAATCCAGTGAACAGCAGTCCCTGTCTACAGTTCAAGGAACAGCAGTCCCTCTCTCTGATACAGGGAACAGCAGTCCCTGTCTATAATACAGAGAACAGCAGTCCCTGTCTATGATACAGGGAACGGCAGTCCCTGTGGATAATACAGAGAACGGCAGTCCCTGTCTGTGATACAGGGAACAGCAGTCCCTGTCGATAATACAGAGAACAGCAGTCCCTGTCTCTGATACAGGGAACAGCAGTCCCAGTCGAAAATACAGGGAACAACAGTCCCTGTCGAAAATACAGGGAACAGCAGCCCCTGTCTATGATACAGAGAACAGCAGTCCCGGGCTATGATTCAGAGAACAACAGTCCCTGTCTATAATACAGGGAACAACAGTCCCCCTCTATAATACAGAGAACAGCAGTCCCTGTCTATAATAAAGGGAACAACAGTCCCTGTCTATGATACAGAGAACAGCAGTCCCTGTCTATGATTCAGAGAACAGCAGTCCCTGTCTATAATAGGGAACAGCCGTCCCTGTCTGTAATACAGAGAACAGCAGTCCCTGTTTATAATACAGGGAACAGCAGTCCCTAAATATGATACAGAGAACAAAAGTCCCTGTCTACAATCCAGCGAACATCAGTCCCTGTCTATAGTACAGGGAACAGCAGTCCCTCTCACTCATACAAGGAACAGCAGTCCCTGTCGATAATACAGAGAACTGCAGTCCCTGTCTATAATACAGGGAACAACAGTCCCTGTCTATAATAAAGGGAACAGCAGTCCCTGTCTATAATACAGGTAACAGCAGTCCCTGTCTATAATACAGGGAACAGCCGTCTCTGTCTATAATACAGAGAACGGCAGTTCCTGTCTATAATACAGGGAACAGCATCCCTGTCTATAATACAAGGAACAGCAGTCCCTGTCCACAATACAGGGAACAGTAGTCCCTGTCTATAATACAGGGAACAGCAGACCCTGTCTATAATACAGCGAACAGCAGTGCTTGTCTATAATACAGGGAACAGCAGTCCCTGTCGGCAATACAAGGAACAGCAGTCCCTGTCTATAATACAGGGAACAGCAGTCCCTGTCGACAATCCAGTGAACAGCAGTCCCTGTCTACAGTTCAAGGAACAGCAGTCCCTCTCTCTGATACAGGGAACAACAGTCCCTGTCTATAATACAGAGAACAGCAGTCCCTGTCTATGATACAGGGAACGGCAGTCCCTGTGGATAATACAGAGAACGGCAGTCCCTGTCTGTGATACAGGGAACAGCAGTCCCTGTCGATAATACAGAGAACAGCAGTCCCTGTCTCTGATACAGGGAACAGCAGTCCCTGTCTCTGATACAGAGAAACACTGTCCCTGTCTATAATACAGGGAACAACAGTCCCAGTCGAAAATACAGGGAACAACAGTCCCTGTCGAAAATACAGGGAACAGCAGCCCCTGTCTATGATACAGAGAACAGCAGTCCCGGGCTATGATTCAGAGAACAACTGTCCCTGTCTATAATACAGGGAACAACAGTCCCCCTCTATAATACAGAGAACAGCAGTCCCTGTCTATAATAAAGGGAACAACAGTCCCTGTCTATGATACAGAGAACAGCAGTCCCTGTCTATGATTCAGAGAACAGCAGTCCCTGTCTATAATAGGGAACAGCCGTCCCTGTCTGTAATACAGAGAACAGCAGTCCCTGTTTATAATACAGGGAACAGCAGTCCCTAAATATGATACAGAGAACAAAAGTCCCTGTCTGTAATACAGGGAACAGCAGGTCCTGTCTATGATACAGAGAGCAGCAGTCCCTGTCTTTAATACAGAGAACAGCAGTCCCTGTCGATGATACAGGAAAGGGCAGTCCCTGTCTTTAATAGAGAACAGCAGTTCCTGTCTATAGTACAGAGAACTGCAGTCGCTGTCTATAATACAGGGAACAGCAGTCCCTGTCTATAATAGAGAGCAGCAGTCCCTGTGTCTAATACAGGGAACAGCAGTCCCTGTCTGTAGCACAGAGAACAGCAATCGCTGTCTATAATACAGGGAACAGCAGTCCCTGTCTATAATAGAGAACAGCAGTCCCTGTGTCTAATACAGGGAACAGCAGTCACTGTCGATAGTACAGAGAACTGCAATCCCTGTCTATAATACAGAGAACTGCAGTCCCTGCCTATAATACAGGGAAGAGCAGTCCCTGTCTATGATACAGAGAACAGCAGTCCCTGTCTATAACAGGGAACAGCAGTCGCTGTCTATAATACAGGGAACAGCAGTCCCTGTCTATAATACAGGGAACAGCAGTGTCTGTCTGTAATACAGAGAACAGCAGTCCCTGTCTATAATACAGGGAAAAGCATCCCTGTCTATAATACAGGGAACAGCAGTCCCTGTCTATAATGCAGGGAACAGCAGTCTCTGTCTCTCATACAGAGAACAGCAGTCCCTGTCTATAATACAGGGAACAGCATCCCTGTCTATAATACAGGGAACTGCAGTCCCTGTCGACAATACAGGGAACAGCAGTCCCTGTCTACAATACAGGGAACAGCAGTCCCTGTCTACAATACAGGGAACAGCAGCCCCTGTCGAGAGTACAGGGAACAGCAGTCCGTCTCACTGATATAGGGAAGAGCAGTCCCTGTCTATAATACAGAGAACAGCAGTCCCTGTCTATAATACAGAGAACAGCAGTCCCTGTCTATAATACAGGGAACAGCAGTCCCTGTCTTCAATACAGGGAACAGCAGTCCCTGTCTACAATACAGGGAACAGCAGCCCCTGTCCAGAGTACAGGGAACAGCAGTCCGTCTCACTGATATAGGGAAGAGCAGTCCCTGTCTATAATACAGAGAACAGCAGTCCCTGTCTATAATACAGAGAACAGCAGTCCCTGTCTATAATACAGGGAACAGCAGTCCCTGTCTTCAATACAGGGAACAGCAGTCCCTGTCTACAATACAGGGAACAGCAGTCCCTGTCTATAATACAGGGAAGAGCAGTCCCTGTGTATAATACAGAGATCGGTAGTCCCTGTCTCTGATACAGAGAACAGCAATCCCTGTCTATAATACAGGGAACAACAGTCTCTGTCTATAATACAGGGAACAGCAGTCCCTGTCCATAATGCAGGGAACAACTGTCCCTGTCTATAATACAGAGAACAGTAGTCCCTGTCTCTGATACAGAGAACAGCAGTCCCTGTCTATAATACAGGGAACAACAGTCCATGTCTATAATACAGAGAACAGCAGTCCCTGTCTATAACACAGGGAATAGCAGTCCCTGTCTATGATACAGGGAACAGCAGTCCCTATCAAAAATACAGAGAACAGCAGTCCCTGTCTCTGATAAAGAGAACAACTGTCCCTGTATATAATACAGAGAACAGCAGTCCCTGTCGAAAATACAGAGAACAGCAGTCCCTGTCGACAATACAGGGAACAGCAGTCCCTGTCGAGAGTACAGGGAACAGCTGTCCGTCTCACTGATACAGGGAAGAGCAGTCCCTGTCTATAATACAGAGAAAATCAGTCCCTGTCTATAATACAGGGAACAGCAGTCCCTGTCTATGATATGGAGAACAGCAGTCCCTGTCTACAATCCAGCGAACATCAGTCCCTGTCTATAGTACAGGGAACAGCAGTCCCTCTCACTGATACAGGGAACAGCAGTCCCTGTCGATAATACAGAGAACAGCAGTCCCTGTCAGTGATACAGGGAACAGCAGTCACTGTCGATAATACAGAGAACTGCAATCCCTGTCTTTCATACAGGGAACAGCAGTCCCTGTCTGTGATACAGGGAACAGCAGTCCCTGTCTCTGATACAGAGAACAGCAGTCCCTGTCTATAATACAGGGAACAACAGTCCCTGTCTATAATACTGGGAACAGCCGTCTCTGTGTATAATACAGAGAACGGCAGTTCCTGTCTATAATACAGGGAACAGCATCCCTGTCTATAATACAGGGAACAGTAGTCCCTGTCCACAATACAGGGAACAGCAGTCCCTGTGTATAATACAGGGAACAGCAGACCCTGTCTATAATACAGCGAACAGCAGTGCTTGTCTATAATACAGGGAACAGCAGTCCCTGTCGGCAATACAAGGAACAGCAGTTCCTGTCTATAATACAGGGAACAGCAGTTCCTGTCGACAATCCAGTGACCAGCAGTCCCTGTCTACAGTACCAGGAACAGCAGTCCCTCTCTCTGATACAGGGAACAGCAGTCCCTGTCTATAATACAGAGAACAGCAGTCCCTGTCTATGATACAGAGAATAACAGTCCCTGTCTATGATACAGGGAACAGCAGTCCCTGTGGATAATACAGAGAACGGCAGTCCCTGTCTGTGATACAGGGAACAGCAGTCCGTGTCGATAATACAGAGAACAGCAGTCCCTGTCTCTGATACAGGGAACAGCAGTCCCTGTCTCTGATACAGAGAAAAGCTGTCCCTGTCTATAATACAGGGAACAACAGTCCCAGTCGAAAATACAGGGAACAACAGTCCCTGTCGAAAATACAGGGAACAGCAGTCCCTGACTATAATAAAGGTAACAGCATTCGCTGTCTATAATACAGGGAACAACAGTCCCTGTCTATGACACAGAGAACAGCAGTCCCGGGCGATGATTCAGAGAACAGCAGTCCCTGTCTATAATACAGGGAACAACAGTCCCCCTCTATAATACAGAGAACAGCTGTCCCTGTCTATAATACAGGGAACAACAGTCCCTGTCTATGTTACAGAGAACAGCAGTCCCTGTCTATGATTCAGAGAACAGCAGTCCCTGTCTGTAACAGGGAACAGCCGTCCCTGTCTGTAATACAGCGAACAGCAGTCCCTGTCTATAATACAGGGAACAGCAGTCCCTATCTATGATACAGAGAACAACAGTCCCTGTCTATAATACAGAGAACAGCAGTCCCTGTCGATGATACAGGAAAGGGCAGTCCCTGTCTATAATAGAGAACAGCAGTTCCTGTCTATAGTACAGAGAACAGCAGTTGCTGTCTATAATACGGGGAACAGCATAGAACATAGAACATAGAACATTACAGCGCAGTACAGGCCCTTCGGCCCTCGATGTTGCGCCGATCAAAGCCCACCTAACCTACACTAACCCACTATCCTCCATATACCTATCCAATGCCCGCTTAAATACCCATAAAGAGGGAGAGTCCACTACTGCTACTGGCAGGGCATTCCATGATCTTACGACTCGCTGAGTGAAGAACCTACCCCTAACATCAGTCCTATATCTACCCCCCCTTAATTTAAAGCTATGCCCCCTTGTAATAGCTGACTCCATACGCGGAAAAAGGTTCTCACTGTCAACCCTATCTAACCCCCTAATCATCTTGTACACCTCTATCAAATCACCCTTAAACCTTCTTTTCTCCAAAGAAAACAACCCCAAGTGCCTCAGCCTTTCCTCATAGGATCTTCCTACCATACCAGGCAACATCCTGGTAAACTTCCTCTGCACCCGTTCCAGTGCCTCCACATCCTTCCTATAGTATGGCGACCAAAACTGCACACAATATTCCAGAAGCGGCCGCACCAGAGTCTTATACAACTGCAGCATGACCTCAGGACTCCGGAACTCAATTCCTCTACCAATAAAAGCCAGTACGCCATATGCCTTCTTCACTGCACTATTTACCAGGGTGGCAACTTTCAGAGATCTGTGTACATGGACACCAAGATCCCTCTGCTCTTCCACACTACCAAGTAGTCTACCATTAGCCCAGTAATCCATCTTTTTATTACTCTTACCAAAGTGAATCACTTCACACTTAGCTACATTGAACTCCATTTGCCACCTTTCTGCCCAGCTCTGCAGCTTCTCTATATCCCGTTCTAACCTGCCATATCCTTCCTCACTGTCTACAACTCCTCCGACTTTCGTATCATCCGCAAACTTGCTCACCCAACCTTCTAACCCTTCCTCCAGGTCATTTATAAAAATGACAAACAGCAATGGTCCCAAAACAGATCCTTGCGGAACACCACTAGTGACGGCACTCCAAGATGAATCTTTGCCATCAACTACTACCCTCTGTCTTCTTCCAGAGAGCCAATTCCTAATCCAAACCTCCAACTCACCCTCAATGCCATATCTCTGTATTTTCTGCAGTAGCCTACCATGGGGTACCTTATCAAACGCCTTACTAAAATCCATATATACTACATCTACCGCTTTCCCCTCATCTACCTCCTTCGTCACCTTCTCAAAGAATTCAATAAGGTTTGTGAGGCACGACCTGCCCTTCACAAAACCATGCTGACTATCCTTGATCACATCATTCTTATCCAGATGTGCATAAATCCTATCCCTTATAATTCTCTCTAAGACTTTGCCCACAACAGAAGTGAGACTCACTGGCCTATAGTTACTAGGATTATCCCTACTCCCCTTCTTGAACAAGGGAACCACGTTTGCTAGCCTCCAGTCCTCTGGCACTACTCCTGTAGACAAAGAGGACACAAAAATCAAGGCCAATGGCTCTGCAATCTCCTCCCTTGCTTCCCAGAGAATCCTAGGATAAATGCCATCAGGCCCAGGGGACTTATCTATTTTCACCCTTGCCAGAATTTCCAACACCTCTTCTCTACATATCTCAAAGCCATCCATTCTACTTATTCGTGCCCCAGTATTCATATCGACAACAATGTCCTGTTCCTGAGTGAATACTGACGAAAAGTATTCATTCAGCGCCTCCCCAATCTCTTCAGCCTCCACACGCAACTTCCCATTACTATCCTTGATTGGACCTATTCCGTCCCTAGTCATTCTTTTATTCCTAACATACCTATAGAAAGCCTTAGGGTTTTCCCTAATCCTACCAATTAAGGACCTTTCATGTCCCCTCCTTGCTGCTCTTAGCTCTCTCTTCAGGTCCTTCTGGGCTACCTTATAACTCTCAATCGCCCCTATTGAACCTTCACGCCTCATCTTTACAAAGGCCGCCCTCTTCCATTTAACTAGGGATTCCAACTCCTTATTAAACCACGGATCCTTCACACGACCCTTTCCTCCCTGCCTGATAGGTACGTACTTATCAAGGACACTCAATAGTTGCTCCTTGAACAAGTTCCACATATCAATTACGCTCTTGCCTTGGAATCTACTTTTCCAATCCACACATCCTAAGTCATGCCTCAACGCATCATAATTTCCCTGCCCCCAGCTATAACTCTTGCCCTGTAGTACACACTTATCCCTCCCCATCACGAGACTAAAAATCACCGAATTGTGGTCACTGTCCCCAAAGTGCTCACCTACCTCTAGTTCTAATACCTGGCCTGGTTCGTTACCCAGAACCAAATCCAGTATGGCCTCACCTCTTGTTGGCTTATCTACATATTGTGTCAGGAAACTCTCCTGCACACATTGCACAAACACTGACCCATCTAACGAACTTGAGCTATAGCTTTCCCAATCAATATCAGGAAAGTTAAAGTCTCCCATAACAATCACCCTATTACTGTCACTCTTCTCCTGAATCATCTTCGCAATCCTTTCTTCAACGATTCTAGGACTATTAGGAGGCCTGTAAAAGACTCCTAACAGGGTGACCTCACCTCTCCTATTCCTAACCTCAACCCAAACTACCACAGATGGCAAATCTTCATCCATCTTCCTTTCCACCGCTGTAATACTATCTTTGACAAGCAAAGCCACACCCCCCCCTCTTTTACCCCCACCTCTGACCCTACTAAAACATTTAAACCCTGGAACCTGCAACAGCCAATCCTGTCCCTGATCTAGCCATGTCTCCGTAATAGCCACAACATCGAAGTCCCAGGTACCAACCCACGCTGCGAGTTCACCTACCTTATTTCGTATACTTCTGGCATTAAAGTATACACACTTCAAGCCACTCTTCTGTTTACAGGCACGATCCTTTAAGATTGATACCATATTCCTACCCTCCCTACACTCCAGGTCCTGCACCCTAAAGCTACAGTCTGGGTTCCCATGCCCCTGCAGAGTTAGTTTAAACCCCCCCCAAGAGCACTAGCAAACCTCCCCCCAAGGATACTGGTGCCCCTCAGGTTCAGGTGCAGACCATCCTGTCTATAGAGGTCCCACCTTCCCCAGAAAGAACCCCAGTTATCCAAATACCGAAATCCCTCCCTCCTGCACCATCCCTGTAACCACGCATTTAACTCTTCTCTCTCCCTATTCCTCGACTCTCTATCACGTGGCACGGGTAACAAACCAGAGACAACAACTCTGTTCGTTCTAACTCTGAGCTTCCAACCTAGCTCCCTAAAAGCCTGTCTAACATCCTCAGCACTCCTACCTATGTCATTGGTGCCAATATGGACCACGACTTCAGGCTGCTCCCCCTCCCCCTTAAGGACCCGGAAAACACGATCAGAGACATCACGTACCCTTGCACCTGGGAGGCAACATACCAAACGTGAGTCTCTCTCGTTCCCACAAAACCGCCTATCTGTGCCCCGAACTATCGAGTCCCCAATTATTATTGCTATGCTCTTCTCCACCCTTCCCTTCTGAGTAGCGGGGACAGGCTCCGTGCCAGAGGCCTGAGCCCCGTCACTTACCCCTGGTAAGTCGTCCCCCCCACAAGTATCCAAAACGGTATACTTGTTCTTGAGGGGAACGACCACAGGGGGTCCCTGCACTGGCTGCTTCCTCCCAGTCCCCCTCACTGTCACCCATCTATCTGCCATCTTTGGAGTTACTACTTCCCTATAGCTCTGATCTATGACCCCCTCTGCCTCCCGAATGATCCGAAGTTCATCCAACTCCAGCTCCAGTTCCCTAACACGGTCTTGGAGGAGCTGGAGATGGGTGCACTTCCTGCAAGTGTAATCAGCAGGGATGTCCATGGCATCCCTCACCTCATACATGTTGCAGGAGGAACATTGCACTGCCTTCACTGCCATCCCTCTAAAGCTAACCTTTATTTAAAAAAACTGGGTCTAAAGAATATAACAAGCAAAATTCGGCACTTACCTCCTTACCACAACGGATCTTATTATTAGGTTAGAGGAGGAGGGCGGGAGGGAGGCACTACCTCCGTAGTGCCTCGGGTTCTTCAGCTGCACGCTTTTAAAGGGGAAACAAACCTACCCAGGTAAGCTTACGCTCTACCTGCTTCCGGGTCTCGGCTGCCTCTCTGGTCGTCGTCACTTCCCCCTACTGCTCCCGCTCTTTCTGTGAAGAGAGAGTGAAAAAAACCACCGCTGCCCGCTACCGGTAAGTACTTTTAAAACAAACAGTCTTACCTTAGCTGCTGCTCGCACTCAAAATGACCGTTAGCGTCGAAGGGTGAGTATTTATACTCACTGCTTTCCTTCCCGGCTGCCTCTCTGGTCGTCGTCACTTCCCCCTACTGCTCCCGCTCTTTCTGTGAAGAGAGAGTGAAAAAAACCACCGCTGCCCGCTACCGGTAAGTACTTTTAAAACAAACAGTCTTACCTTAGCTGCTGCTCGCACTCAAAATGACCGTTAGCGTCGAAGGGTGAGTATTTATACTCACTGCTTTCCTTCCCGGCTGCCTCTCTAGTCGTCGTCACTTCCCCCTACTGCTCCCGCTCTTTCTGTGAAGAGAGAGTGAAAAAAACCACCGCTGCCCGCTACCGGTAAGTACTTTTAAAACAAACAGTCTTACCTTAGCTGCTGCTCGCACTCAAAATGCAGTCCCTGTCTATAATAGAGAGCAGCAGTGCCTGTGTCTAATACAGGGAACAGCAGTCCCTGTCTATGATACAGAGAACAACAGTCCCTGTCTATAATACAGAGAACAGCATTCCCTGTCTATAGTACTGGGAACAGCAGTCCCTGTCTATGATACAGAGAACAGCAGTCCCTGTCTATAATAGAGAACAGCAGTCCCTGTGTCTAATACAGGGAACAGCAGTCCCTGTCTATGATACAGAGAACAACAGTCCATGTCTATAATACAGAGAACAGCATTCCCTGTCTATAGTACAGGGAACAGCAGTCCCTGTCTATGATACAGAGAACAACAGTCCCTATCTATAATACATGGGACCAGCAGACCCTGTCTATAATACAGAGAACAGCATTCCCTGTCTCTAATACAGAGAACAGCAGTCCCTGTCTATAATACAGAGAACAGCAGTCCCTGTCGACTATACAGAGAACAGCAGTCCCTGTCTCTAATACAGGGAACTGCAGTCCCTGTCTTCAATACAGGGAACAGCAGTCCCTGTCTACAATACAGGGAACAGCAGTCCCTGTCTATAATACCGGGACCAGCAGTCCCTGCCTATAATACAGGGAAGAGCAGCCCCTGTCTCTGATACAGAGAACGGCAGTCCCTGTCTATGATTCAGAGAACAGCAGTCCCTGTCTATAATACAGGGAACAGCAGTCCCTGTCTTCAATACAGGGAACAGCAGTCCCTGTCTACAATACAGGGAACAGCAGTCCCTGTCTATAATACAGGGAACAACAGTCCCTGTCTATAATACAGGGAACAGTAGTCCCTGTCCATAATGCAGGTAACAACTGTCCCTGTCTATAATACAGAGAACAGTAGTCCCTGTCTCTGATACAGTGAACAGCAGTCCCTGTCTATAATAAAGGGAACAACAGTCCATGTCTATAATACAGAGAACAGCAGTCCCTGTCTATAACACAGGGAATAGCAGTCCCTGTCTATGATACAGGGAACAGCAGTCCCTATCAAAAATACAGAGAACAGCAGTCCCTGTCTCTGATAAAGAGAACAACTGTCCCTGTATATAATACAGAGAACAGCAGTCCCTGTCTAAGATACAGAGAACAGCAGTCCCTGTCTATAATACAGAGAACTGCAGTCCCTGCCTATAATACAGGGAAGAGCAGTCCCTGTCTATGATACAGAGAACAGCAGTCCCTGTCTATAACAGGGAACAGCAGTCGCTGTCTATAATACAGGGAACAGCAGTCCCTGTCTATAATACAGGGAACAGCAGTGTCTGTCTGTAATACAGAGAACAGCAGTCCCTGTCTATAATACAGGGAAAAGCATCCCTGTCTATAATACAGGGAACAGCATCCCTGTCTATAATGCAGGGAACAGCAGTCTCTGTCTCTCATACAGAGAACAGCAGTCCCTGTCTATAATACAGGGAACAGCATCCCTGTCTATAATACAGGGAACTGCAGTCCCTGTCGACAATACAGGGAACAGCAGTCCCTGTCTATAATACAGAGAACAGCAGTCCCTGTCTACAATACAGGGAACAGCAGCCCCTGTCGAGAGTACAGGGAACCGCAGTCCGTCTCACTGATATAGGGAAGAGCAGTCCCTGTCTATAATACAGAGAACAGCAGTCCCTGTCTATAATACAGGGAACAGCAGTCCCTGTCTATAATACAGGGAACAGCAGTCCCTGTCTACAATACAGGGAACAGCAGTCCCTGTCTATAATACAGGGAAGAGCAGTCCCTGTGTATAATACAGAGATCAGTAGTCCCTGTCTCTGATACAGAGAACAGCAATCCCTGTCTATAATACAGGGAACAACAGTCCCTGTCTATAATACAGGGAACAGCAGTCCCTGTCCATAATGCAGGGAACTGCAGTCCCTGTCGACAATACAGGGAACAGCAGTCCCTGTCTATAATACAGGGAACAGCAGTCCCTGTGTATAATTCAGGGAACAGCAGTCCTTGTCTGCAATATCGAGAATAGCAGTCCCTGTCTATAATACAGGGAACAGCAGTCCCTGTCTACAATACAGGGAACAGCAGTCCCTGTCTATAATACAGAGAACAGCAGTCCCTGTCTACAATACAGGGAACAGCAGCCCCTGTCGAGAGTACAGGGAACAGCAGTCCGTCTCACTGATATAGGGAAGAGCAGTCCCTGTCTGTAACACAGAGAACAGCAGTCCCTGTCTATGATTCAGAGAACAACAGTCCCTGTCTATGATACAGGGAACAGCAGTCCCTGTCGATAATACAGAGAACAGCAGTCCCTATTTATAGTACAGGGAACAGCAGACCCTGTCTGTGATACAGGGAACAAAAGTCCCTGTCTCTGATACAGAGATCAGCATTCCCTGTGTATAATACAGGGAACAAAAGTCCCTGTCTATAATGCAGGGAACAGCAGTCTCTGTCTCTCATACAGAGAACAGCAGTCCCTGTCTATAATACAGGTAACAGCAGTCCCTGTCTATAATACAGGGAACCAACAGTCCCTGTCTGTCATACAGGGAACAGCAGTCCCTGTGTATGATACAGAGAACAGCAGTCCCTGTCTATAATACAGCGAACAGCAGTCCCTGCCTATAATGCAGGGAAGAGCAGTCCATGTCTATAACACAGGGAACAGCAGTCCCTGTCTATGATTCAGAGAACAGCAGTCCCTCTCAAAAATACAGAGAACAGCAGTCCCTGTCTCTGATAAAGAGAACAGCAGTCCCTGTCTATAAAACAGGGAACAACAGTCCCTGTCTGTATACAGGGAACAGCAGTCCCTGTCTATGATACAGAGAACAGCAGTCCCTGTCTATAATACAGGGAATAGCAGTCCCTGTCCATAACACAGGGAACAGCAGTCCCTGTCTATGACACAGAGAACAGCAGTCCCTATCAAAAATACAGAGAACAGCAGTCCCTGTCTCTGATAAAGAGAACAGCAGTCCCTGTCTATAATACCGGGAACAGCAGTCCCTGCCTATAATACAGGGAAGAGCAGCCCCTGTCTCTAATACAGAGAACGGCAATCCCTGTCTATGATTCAGAGAACAGCAGTCCCTGTCTATAATACAGGGAACAGCAGTCCCTGTCTATGATACAGAGAACAGCAGTCCCTGTCTATAATACAGAGAACAGCAGTCCCTGTCTCTGATACAGAGAACAGCAGTCCCTGTCTATAATACAAGAAAATGCAGTCCCTGTCTATAATAGAGAACAGCAGTCCCTGTCTATAGTACAGAGAACAGCAGTCGCTGTCTATAATACAGGGAACAGCACTCCCTGTCTATAATAGAGAACAGCAGTCCCTGTGTCTAATGCAGGGAACAGTAGTCCCTGTCTCTGATACAGAGAACAGCAGTCCCTGTCAATAATTCAGGGAACAACAGTCCATGTCTATAATACAGAGAACAGCAGTCCCTGTCTATAACACAGGGAACAGCAGTCCCTGTCTATGATACAGGGAACAGCAGTCCCTATCAAAAATACAGAGAACAGCAGTCCCTGTCTCTGATAAAGAGAACAACTGTCCCTGTATATAGTACAGAGAACAGCAGTCCCTGTCTAAGATACAGAGAACAGCAGTCCCTATCAAAAATACAGCGAACTGCAGTCCCTGCCTTTAATACAGGGAAGAACAGTCCCTGTCTATGATACAGAGAACAGCAGTCCCTGTCTATAACAGGGAACAGTAGTCGCTGTCTATAATACAGGGAACAGCAGTCCCAGTCTATAATACAGGGAACAGCAGTGTCTGTCTGTAATACAGAGAAAAGCAGTCCCTGTCTATAATACAGGGAAAAGCATCCCTGTCTATAATACAGGGAACAGCAGTCCCTGTCTATAATGCAGGGAACAGCAGTCTATGTCTCTCATACAGAGAACAGCAGTCCCTGTCTATAATACAGGGAACAGCATCCCTGTCTATAATACAGGGAACAGCAGTCCCTGTCGACAATACAGGGAACAGCAGTCCCTGTCTATAATACAGGGAACAGCAGTCCCTGTCTACAATACAGGGAACAGCAGTCCCTGTGTATAATTCGGGAACAGCAGTCCCTGTCTACAATATAGAGAATAGCAGTCCCTGTCTATAATACAGGGAACAGCAGTCCCTGTCTACAATACAGGGAACAGCAGTCCGTCTCACTGATACAGGGAAGAGAAGTCCCTGTCTATAATACAGAGAACAGCAGTCCCTGTCTATGATACAGAGAACAACAGTCCATGTCTATGATACAGGGAACAGCACTCCCTGTCGATAATACAGAGAACAGCAGTCCCTATTTATAATACCGGGAACAGCAGTCCCTGCCTATAATACAGGGAAGAGCAGCCCCTGTCTCTAATACAGAGAACGGTAATCCCTTTTTATGATTCAGAGAACAGCAGTCCCTGTCTATAATACAGGGAACAGCAGTCCCTGTCTATGATACAGAGAACAGCAGTCCCTGTCTATAATACAGAGAACAGCAGTCCCTGTCTCTGATACAGAGAACAGCAGTCCCTGTCTATAATACAAGAAAATGCAGTCCCTGTCTATAATAGAGAACAGCAGTCCCTGTCTATAGTACAGAGAACAGCAGTCGCTGTCTATAATACAGGGAACAGCACTCCCTGTCTATAATAGAGAACAGCAGTCCCTGTGTCTAATGCAGGGAACAGTAGTCCCTGTCTCTGATACAGAGAACAGCAGTCCCTGTCAATAATACAGGGAACAACAGTCCATGTCTATAATACAGAGAACAGCAGTCCCTGTCTATAACACAGGGAACAGCAGTCCCTGTCTATGATACAGGGAACAGCAGTCCCTATCAAAAATACAGAGAACAGCAGTCCCTGTCTCTGATAAAGAAAACAACTGTCCCTGTATATAGTACAGAGAACAGCAGTCCCTGTCTAAGATACAGAGAACAGCAGTCCCTATCAAAAATACAGCGAACTGCAGTCCCTGCCTTTAATACAGGGAAGAACAGTCCCTGTCTATGATACAGAGAACAGCAGTCCCTGTCTATAACAGGGAACAGTAGTCGCTGTCTATAATACAGGGAACAGCAGTCCCAGTCTATAATACAGGGAACAGCAGTGTCTGTCTGTAATACAGAGAAAAGCAGTCCCTGTCTATAATACAGGGAAAAGCATCCCTGTGTATAAAACAGGGAACAGCAGGCCCTGTCTATAATGCAGGGAACAGCAGTCTATGTCTCTCATACAGAGAACAGCAGTCCCTGTCTATAATACAGGGAACAGCATCCCTGTCTATAATACAGGGAACAGCAGTCCCTGTCTACAATACAGGGAACAGCAGTCCCTGTGTATAATTCGGGGAACAGCAGTCCCTGTCTACAATATAGAGAATAGCAGTCCCTGTCTATAATACAGGGAACAGCAGTCCCTGTCTACAATACAGGGAACAGCAGTCCGTCTCACTGATACAGGGAAGAGCAGTCCCTGTCTATAATACAGAGAACAGCAGTCCCTGTCTATGATACAGAGAACAACAGTCCATGTCTATGATACAGGGAACAGCAGTCCCTGTCGATAATACAGAGAACAGCAGTCCCTATTTATAATACAGGGAACAGCAGACCCTGTCTGTGATACAGGGAACAACAGTCCCTGTCTCTGATACAGAGAACAGCATTCCCTGTGTATAATACAGGGAACAACAGTCCATGTCTATAATACAGAGAACAGCAGTCCCTGTCTATAACACAGGCAACGCCAGTCCCTGTCTATGATACAGGGAACAGCAGTCCCTATCAAAAATACAGAGAACAGCAGTCCCTGTCTCTGATAAAGAGAACAACTGTCCCTGTATATAATACAGAGAACAGCAGTCCCTGTCTAAGATACAGAGAACAGCAGTCCCTGTCTATTATACAGCGAACTGCAGTCCCTGCCTATAATACAGGGAAGAACAGTCCCTGTCTATGATACAGAGAACAGCAGTCCCTGTCTATAACAGGGAACAGCAGTCGCTGTCTATAATACAGGGAACAGCAGTCCCTGTCTATAATACAGGGAACAGCAGTGTCTGTCTGTAATACAGAGAACAGCAGTCCCTGTCTATAATACAGGAAAAAACATCCCTGTCTATAATACAGGGAACAGCAGTCCCTGTCTATAATGCAGGGAACAGCAGTCTCTGTCTCTCATACAGAGAACAGCAGTCACTGTCGACAATACAGGGAACAGCAGTCCCTGTCTATAATACAGGGAACAGCAGTCCCTGTCGACAATACAGGGAACAGCAGTCCCTGTGTATAATTCAGGGAACAGCAGTCCCTGTCTACAATATAGAGAATAGCAATCCCTGTCTATAATACAGGGAACAGCAGTCCCTGTCTACAATACAGGGAACAGCAGTCCCTGTCTATAATACAGAGAACAGCAGTCCCTGTCTACAATACAGGGAACAGCAGCCCCTGTCGAGAGTACAGGGAACAGCAGTCCGTCTCACTGATATAGGGAAGAGCAGTCCCTGTCTATAATAGAGAACAGCAGTCCCTTTCTATGATGCAGAGAACAACAGTCCCTGTCTATGATACAGGGAACAGCAGTCCCTGTCGATAATACAGAGAACAGCAGTCCCTATTTATAATACAGGGAACAGCAGACCCTGTCTGTGATACAGGGAACAACAGTCCCTGTCTCTGATACAGAGAACAGCATTCCCTGTGTATAATACAGGGAACAAAAGTCCCTGTCTATAATACAGGGAACAGCAGTCCCTGTCTATAATACAGGTAACAGCAGTCCCTGTCCATAATACAGGGAACAACAGTCCCTGTCTGTAATACAGAGAACAGCAGTCCCTGCCTCTGATACAGAAAACAGCAGTCCCTATCTAAAATACAAAGAACAGCAGTCCCTGTCTCTGATAAAGAGAACAGCAGTCCCTTTCTATAATACAGGGAACAACAGTCCCTGTCTGTCATACAGGGAACAGCAGTCCCTGTGTATGATACAGAGAACAGCAGTCCCTGTCTATAAAACAGGGAACAGCAGTCCCTGCCTATAACACAGGGAAGAGCAGTCCATGTCTATAACACAGGGAACAGCAGTCTCTGTCTATTATTCAGAGAATAGCAGTCCCTGTCTATAAAACAGGGAACAACAGTCCCTGTCTGTCATACAGGGAACAGCAGTCCCTGTCTATGATACAGAGAACAGCAGTCCCTGTCTATAATACAGGGAATAGCAGTCTCTGTCCATAACACAGAGAACAGCAGTCCCTATCAAAAATACAGAGAACAGCAGTCCCTGTCTCTGATAAAGAGAACAGCAGTCCCTGTCTATAATACCGGGAACAGCAGTCCCTGCCTATAATACAGGGAAGAGCAGCCCCTGTATCTGATACAGAGAACGGCAGTCCCTGTCTATGATTCAGAGAACAGCAGTCCCTGTCTATAATACAGGGAACAGCAGTCCCTGTCTATGATACAGAGAACAGCAGTCCCTGTCTATAATACAGAGAACAGCAGTACCTGTCTCTGATACAGAGAACAGCAGTCCCTGTCTATAATACAGGAAACTGCAGTCCCTGTCTATAATAGAGAACAGCAGTCCCTGTCTATAGTACAGAGAACAGCAGTCGCTGTCTATAATACAGGGAACAGCACTCCCTGTCTATAATAGAGAACAGCAGTCCCTGTGTCTAATGCAGGGAACAGCAGTCCCTGTCTATGATACAGAGAACAACAGTCCCTGTCTATAATACAGAGAACAGCATTCCCTGTCTATAATACAGGGAACAGCAGTCCCTGTCTATGACACAGAAAAACAGTCCCTATCTATAATACAGGGAACAGCAGTCCCTGTCTATAATACAGAGAACAGCATTCCTTGTCTCTAATACAGAGAACAGCAGTCCCTGTCTATAATACAGAGAACAACAGTCCTTGTCTATGATACAGGGAACAGCAGTCCCTCTCTTTGATACAGAGAACAGCAGTCTCTGTCTGCAATACAGAGAACAGCAGTCCCTGTCTATAATACAGGGAACAGCAGTCCCTGTCTTCAATACAGGGAACAGCAGTCCCTGTCTACAATACAGGGAACAGCAGTCCCTGTCTATAATACAGGGAACAGCAGTCCCTGTCTACAATGCAGGGAACAGCAGTCCCTGTCTTTAATACAGGGAACAGCAGTCTCTGTCTCTGATACAGAGAACAGCAGTCCCTGTCTGTGATACAGAGAACACCAGTCCCTGTCTATGATACAGAGAACAGCAGTCCCTGTCTATAATACAGGGAACAGCAGTCTCTGTCTCTGATACAGTGAACAGCAGTCCTTGTCTATGATACAGAGAACACCAGTCCCTGTCTATGATACAGAGAACAGCAGTCCCTGTCTATGATACAGAGAACACCAGTCCCTGTCTATGATACAGAGAACACCAGTCCCTGTCTATAATACAGGGATTAGCATTCCCAGTCGATAATACACAGAGCGAGGAGTCCCTGTCTGTCTTACAGAGAACAGCAATTTGTGTGAATATTGCATAGAACAGCAGTACCAGTGTATTTTATACTAAACAGTCATCTCTGTGCATATGAAACAGAACAGCAGTCCCTCTGTATGTTACAAAGAAGTGCAGTTTCTGTGTTAAGGACAGAAAATAGTATATTAGATTTGATTCCCTACAGCGTGGAAACAGGTCCTTCGGCCCAACAATTCCACACCAACCCTCCAAAGAGTTATTCCCCTCTAACTAATGCACCTAACAGTCTGGCTAATTTACCATGGCCAATTCACCTAACCTGCACATCTTTGGACTGTGGGAGGAAACCGGAGCACCCGCAGGAAACCCACGCAGACACAGGGAGAATGTGCAAACTCCACACAGACAGTCCCCCGAAGCTGGAATCAAACCTGGGACCCTGGTGCTGTGAGGCAGCAGTGCTAACCACTGAGTCACCGTGGCAGTCGTCACTGTGTATATTGTGGAGAACGGTGGTCTCAGAGTTCATTGTTGTAAATAGCAGTCTCTGTGTTTATTAGTGAAGAGCAGTCCATGTATTATTGCAGAGAACAGCAGGCCCTGTGCTGATGAGAGTAAACAGCAGGCCCTGTCATTTTAATAGAGACTAGCAGTATTTCTCTTTATTGTCAAACAAAAGCAGTCCCTTTCATTTTTATAGAGAAAAGCAATCTGTGCCTTACTGTAGAGAACATCAGTTCATGTCTTTGTCATAGAGAATAGCAGTCATTGTCTTTGTCACACAGTTACCGAGAACCGTTATAAAGAGAACAGTTGGGCCTTTCATTTTATTTGTGGCAAACACGAGTCCCTGTCATAAAACACAAATCCTTCCTGTTCATATACCCATCCAGATACCTTTTAAATGTTGCAGTTGTACCAGCCTGCACTACATCCTCTGGCAGCTCATTCCATAGACATACCACCCTCTGTGTGAAATAGTTGCCCCTTAGGTCTCTTCTATGTCTTTCCCTTGTCACCCTAAACCTATGCCCTATAGTCATAGACTACCTCCCCCCAGGGAAAATACTTTTGTCTATTTATCCTATCCATGCCCCTCATGATTTTGTAAACCTCTATAAGGTCACCCCTCAGCCTCTGACGCTCCAGGGAAAACAGGCCCAGCCTGTTCAACATGGGTGGCATGGTGGCACAGTGTTTAGTACTGCAACCTCACAGCGCCAGAGACCCAGGTTCAATTCCCGCTCTCAGGCAACTATCTCTGTGGAGTTTGCACAATCTCCCCGTGTCTGTAAGGGTTTCCTCCGGGTGCTCCAGTTTCCTCCCACAGTCCAAGAATGTGCAGGTTAGGTGAGTTGGCCATGCGAAGTTGTCCATTGTGTTAGGTGAAAGGGTAAATGTAGGGGGATGGGTTCCTCACCAGAGGGCTGGTTGGGCCGAAGGGCCTGTTTCCACACTGTAAGTAATCTAATCTAATTTAACCTCTCCCTATAGCTCAAATACTCCAACCCTGGCAACATCCTTGTATATCTTTTCTGAACCCTTTCAAGTTTCACAACATCTTTCCAATAGAAAGGAGACCAGAATTGGATGCAGTGTGCCAACAGTGGCCTAATTAATTTGCTGTTATCTCAGGGTTGTCTCTGCCTCATAACCCTTTTCTATCTCTGTCTGTCTGTCTCTCTCTCTCTCTGACTCTGTGTCTCTCTATGGCTCCTCCTCTGCCTCTCTCTCTCTCACACTCTATCTCTCTCTCTGACTCTGTGTCTATCTCTCTCTGAGTCTGTTTCTCTCTTTTCTATGTTTCTCGCTCTCTCTCTCTCTCTCTTTATGTCTGACTGCCTTTGCCCCCAACCCCACCCTGACTTTTGCTCCCCAACAATCCCAAAAGTTCTGGCAGAGAGAGAGGATCCAGAGAGTTGTAGAAAGGGAATCTGTTGGGGAATGTGAATAGGGTGGAGCTGGGAAGGATGGGGAATTGAAGGAAAGATGTGGGAGAGAGAGAGAGAGATAGGGAGATGGGAACCAGAGGTAGAGATAGAGCTGTAGTGAGAAAGGGAAGGAGTGATATCTGTGGGATCAGACTGTGCAGCAGCTCCCTCTCCATCTTTTTCGTCCCTTTGTCCCCCCAGCCCAGAACTCACCCCTTGTGGTAAAAATCCCAGAAACAGCCTGAACCCCACAATTCTTTTCCCTGTGTGTGTGTTTAAATGAGGAGACAGGACAGTTTCTGATTTTTCTCTCTCTCTCTCTCTGGGTCCAGCTCTTGTCTGACGGTTCCTCACAGGAGATTGGATTTGATTCTCTCTGTCTCTGCACCGTCCCGAGTTTCAGCTCCTGGGTCTAATCTCCCCCTCCTCCTTGGGTGGGGAACAGCCTGAGAAAGAAATGAGAATTGATGTGATATAAAAAAAAGCAGTGGCACCAAAAGCACAGCAAGATCCCACCACTCTCTTCCTTCCACAATCTCTCCCTTAACCCTGTGATGCTGGTTCAGTTTAATAATTGCATTATTAAGGCATTGCATAACATCACAGCAACATCCAAACACAAAGAAATCACCATTGAACAGTTGACCAGAGGCTAGAAACATGAATAACCATGCACAGCAAGATCCCACAAGCAGCAGTGTGGCCACAGACAGATTATGTGTCACTGACGCTGGCTAAAGGTTTGATTCTGTCTCCAGGATGACAGAGAGAGACCAATCCTACTGTTTGACAAATTCCAAACATTTCCCCCTTTCTCACTCTGTTCCCGTCTCACACTCTCTCTGTTCCCCCTTTTGCTTCCTCTCTCTCTCTGTTCCCCCCTCACTCTCTCTCCATCTCTCTCTTTCTCTCTCTGTCTCTGTCAGATGTAATCTTGTACACTGTAACCTTTATCCCAACCCCCACTTTAAATAATGACGGCTCACCTTGTAGCGTGTGGGACGATTTTACTTGTTTGAAAAATCAACAAAAGAAAACTGGACAGAGACAGACAGCCCCTCCCAGAGACTCTGAACTGAATTGAAATGGCCAGTCTGTGTCTTATTTCTGCGATTATCACAATTTCTTCTCCCGGCCTATACAAATCTCACATCACTCTGACATTAAAATGGGTTTTTAGAGAGAGTTTCTCACTTCAGGATTTAATTCCCTCCTCAGGGAGTCCTGTTTCCCAGATCCTGGGGGTTAACCTGTTTGTGTCACAATCCCAAGGCCCCGGTGACTTTAACCTCAGGCTTCAAACTTGTTTTTAAAATGACAAGGCTGCAGTCTGAAAAGACCCAGGCAACCAGAGGCCCAATTGTAGTTGCCCGCCAAGGAGATTAAATCTCGGGGTAATAAACACACTACAACTCCCCTGGGCCCCATGGGGTGCAGCCTGGTGAACAGGCCTCAGGCCTCAGGCCCATGCTCCCCCTCTGGAGGTTGTTCTTATCCAAGGCTTTCCTGGCCTCAGTCATTTTGGATTTTCACTTTGCAGCTTTCCCAACAAAAGTTCCTCAGGATAAAAGAGATAAAAGATGAGTTGAAGGGAGAGTGAGAGCACTTTGATGCCAAATTACACAGCAAGATCCCAGGTTTAAAAGCACTACCTCTTCCCCATTCCCCTTAGAACATAGAACAGTACAGCACAGAACAGGCCCTTCAGCCCATGATGTTCTGCCTACCATTGGTCCTCATGTACACACCCTCAAATTTCTGTGACCATATGCATGTCCAGCAGTCTCTTAAATGTCCCCAATGACCCTGCCTCCACAACTGCTGCTGGCAACGCATTCCATGCTCTCACAACTCTCTGTATAAAGAACCCGCCTCTGACATCCCCTCTATACTTTCCTCCAACCAACTTAAAACTATGACCCTTCACGTTAGTCGTTTCTGCCCTGGGAAATAGTCTCTGGCTATCGACTCTATCTATGCCTCTCGTTATCAGGTATACCTTAAATAGGTCCCCTGCCCTCCTCCTTTTCTCCAATGAAAGGAGTCCGAGCTCAGTTAACCTCTCTTCATAACATAAGCCCTCCAGTCCAGGCAGCATCCTGGTAAACCTCCTCTGAACCCTCTCCAAAACATTCACATCCTTCCTATGATATGGCCACCAGAACAGGACGTAGTATTCCAAGTGCGGTCTAACCAAAGTTTTATAGAGCTGCAACAAGATCTCACGACTCGTAAACTCAATCCCCCTGTTAAAGAAAGCCAAAACACCCTATGCTTTCTTAACAACCCTGTCCACTTGGGTGGCCATTTTAAGGGATCTATGTACCTGCACACCAAGATCCCTCTGTTCCTCCACACTGCCAAGAATCCTATCCTTAATCCTGTACTCAGCTTTCAAATTCGAACTTCCAAAATGCATCATCTCGCATTTATCCAGGTTGAATTCCATCTGCCACCTCTCAGCCCACCTCTGCATCCTGTCAATGTCCTGCTGCAGCCTACAACAGCCCTCTATACTGTCAACAACACCTCCAACCTTTGTGTTGTCTGCAAACTTGCTGACCCATCCTTCAATCCCCTCATCCAAGTCATTAATAAAAATTACATACAGTAGAGGCCCAAGGTCAGAGCCCTGTGGAACACCACTCACCACAGACTTCCAGGCAGAATACTTTCCTTCTACTACCACTCGCTGTCTTCTGTTGGCCAGCCAATTCTGTATCCAGACTGTTCATGGAGATAATCATAGGGTTCATGGAGATTTAGGTATGGAATAACAGAGAGTCAGAAGAGGGTTTCACACAGGAATCTAATCAAGGACTTCAGGATATAGACTTTATGTACAGAGTAACAGTTACCAGGGATTGATCTACAGGCAGGAATCCAATTGAAGAGTTTAGGGGGATTTATAATTAGAATAACGGAGTTCTGAAGAGAGTTACAGACAGGAATTTTATGGAGGGGTTCGAGGTGGAGAATTTGTATTCAGAGTAACAGTTACCAGGGAATGAGTTACAGACTTGAATCTAATCGAGTGTATCCGGCTAGTTTATACACAGAGTGGCAGATCCCCAGGACTGTGTTACAGACTGGAATCGAATTGAAGGGGTCAAGGTGGTTTTTATACAGAGTAACAGTTATTCAGGAGTGAGTTATTGAGATGATAGAAATTATAGAGTCATACAGCACGGAAACAGGCCCTTCGACCCAACTGGTCCATGCTTGTCCCATTTGTACCTTTCAGGGTGTTTCAGAAACAGAATCACAGGCACATGGGAGTGAGTTACACATTGGAATCCAATCGATGGGGTTCAGGGTAGTTTTTATACAGAATAACACATACCCAGGAGTGAATTACAGATCGAAATCTGATTGAAGGTTTGAGGTGGTTTATGTACAGTGTCCTAGGTAAATGGAAGTCAGTTACAGATTGGAATTCTATCAAGGGGTGTGGGGTGTTTATATATAGAAGAACAGATACTCAGGAGTGAGTTACAGACTGGAGTCAAATCGAAGGGTTTGAGGAGGTTTATATTTAGGATAACAGATAAACGTGAGTGAGTTTCACATTGGATTCTAATCAATGGGGATCAGGAGATTTATTGATGAAAAGAACAGGTACCCAAGTATGAGCAACAAAAAGGAGCTCTGTGGGATCAGACTGTGCAGCAACTCCCTCTCCATCTTTTTCATCCCTTTGTCTCCCCCAGCCCAGAACTTGCTCCCTGCAATAACACCGTCAGAGACGACCTGAACACCACAATTGTTTTCCCCGTGTGTGAGTTTAAATGAGGAGACAGGACCGTTTCTGATTGTTCTCTCTCTCTGGGTCCAGCTCTTGTCTGACGATTCTTCACAGGAGATTGGATTTGATTCTCTGTCTCTGCACCGTCCCGAGTGTCAGCTCTTGGGTCTAATCTCCTCCTCCTCCTCGGGTGGGGAACAGCCTGAGAGAGAAATATAAAATAAAGCAGTGGCACCAAAAGTACAGCAAGATCCCACCACTCTCTGCCTTCCACAATCTCTCCCTTTACCCTGTGATGCTGGTTCAGTTTAATTATTGCATCATTAAGGCATTGCATAATATCACAGCAACATCCAAACACTAAGATATCACCACCGAACAGTTGACCAGAGGCTAGAAACATGAATAACCATGCACAGCAAGATCCCACAAGCAGCAGTGTGACTACAGACAGATCGTGTGTCACTGACACTGGTTAAGGAATCTAAGTAATCTAATCTAATCTAAATGTATACAAACAACACAGGGTCCAGGAGGTTTGTTTAATTGTAAATCCATTTCTTTATTTTTAGAGAAGCCACATTTTGAAGCCAAAGTCCATCTGTGTGGCACTTGTTTTCTGACTCCATACTAAAACTCAGACAGATTCTGAACAAGGCCTCACACTGCTAATTCAGGAGCTGACCCTGTCATGTGACCTTTTGTGTATTCCTATTGTATTTTCCTGCTTGAAGTTTAGAAAGTTAGACAGACTGTGCTGACACTTTCAATTATCTCACTGCACTGAGTTTACACAGATTCTGCATCTGCATCAATGGAAACTTTATCACAGAGTTCTCCATATTCTGCTTTTGCAGTTTAATTTGTAAATTAACATTTCCACAATGCAGGAATACATGAATGGAAAAGGCTTTTCATTGATTTGCTCTCTCCTGTGCTGACTGAATTCCAGACTCAAACTGAAGCCTTCTCTGTCCCTGCACCCAGATTAACATTGTACCATTTAGTTTAGATTGTCCCTCCTCTAACATCCAAAATACATCGGTTCACATCTCGCTTTATTTCATCTGCAGGAGGCCGAGAGATGATAATGTACAAAGTGTAAGGTGTGAGGAAAGGCATCATCACCCTCATCTACAAGCGGAAGGGGGAGAGGGAGAAAATTAGAAATTGGACACCGATCTCACTGTTAAATACAGACTACAAAATCTTGTCAAAGGTCATCGCCAACCGGGTCAGGTCTGCTCTGGGATCGGTGATCCACCCGGACCAAACCTGTGCTGTACCGGGCAGGAAGATCTCTGAGAGTTTTGCACTCCTCAGGGATACGATCGCCTACGTGCAGGACAGGGGGGTGGACACCTGCCTCATCAACCTGGACCAGGAGAAAGCCTTTGACAGGATATCGCATACATATATGAGGGATGTCCTCTCCAAAATGGGCTTTGGGGAGGGAATCGGAAATTGGATCAGACTGCTCTACACCAACATTGTCAGTGCAGTCTCAATCAATGGGTGGGAATCAGATAGCTTCCCTGTAAGATCTGGAGTCAGGCAGGGATGCCCCCTCTCACCCGCCTTGTTCGTGTGTTGCATAGAGCCATTTGCCGAATCCATCAGGAAAGATGCGAGCCTGAGAGGGGTGACTATTCCTGGCAGCGGGGGCCTGCAGGTTAAGGCCTCCCTGTACATGGATGACGTCGCTGTTTTCTGCTCGGATCCGCTGTCTGTGCGCAGACTCATTTGCATATGTGACCAGTTCGAACTGGCCTCGGGGGCCAAGGTAAACCGAGGCAAGAGCAAGGCCATGCTCTTCGGGAACTGGGCCGACCAATCCTCTATCGCCTTCACCGTCAGGACTGACCACCTGAAGGTGCTGGGTATTTGGTTCGGGGGTGCTGGGGCGTGCGCCAAGACCTGGGAGGAGCGGATCAGGAAGATGAGACAGAAACTAGGCAGATGGGGGCAATGGTCGCTCTCCATCGCGGGAAAAAACCTGGTCATTAGGTGTGAGGTACTCTCAGTATTGCTATATGTGGCACAGGTCTGGCCTATCCCCAGGACCTGTGCCGCCGCAGTCACCCGGGCCATCTTCCAATTCATCTGGAGACCAAAGATGGACCGGGTCCGTAGAGACACAATGTACAAAGACCGGTGAAATGGGGGAAAAAAACACGCCCAATGCCACCCTCACCCTGATGGCCACCTTTGTGTGTGGCTGCATCAAGCTGTGCGTGCATCCCCCTATGCAAACACCAAGTGTCACTACGTACTGAGGTTCTACCTGTCCCCGGTGTTGCGAAGGATGGGTCTGGCCTCGCTGCCGCGGAACGCTCCGAGTAGTTGGACCGTTTTGTACCACCTGTCCTTCGTGGAGAAATTTATGAGGAAAAACACCTTTGACCATAATTCCATCAGGAAGTGGTCAGCACGTAGCGTCCTTGAGACCCTTCGGGAAAAGGAGAGGGCGGATCCTGTCGAGCGGTTCCCTGAGCAGACTGTCAAAGCCATTTGGCAGAATGCCTCATCACCAGAACTTTCCAACAAGCACCAAGACGTGGCTTGGCTGGTGGTGAGAAAGGCTCTGCCTGTGAGATCCTTTATGCACGCCCAGACTCTCAGCCACACCGCCGCAGCCCTCGAAGCGGCTGTGGGGAGGGGGGGACGAGACTGTCACACACCTCCTTCTGGAATGTGCCTATGCAGAGGAAGCCTGGAGAGGAATGCAGTGAAGTTTGTCGACGTTCGTTCCAAGCAGCGCCGTGATGTGGGACTCCGTGCTCTATGGCCTGTTCCCTGGGACGCACACTGAGACGAACATCAACTGCGCCTGGAGGATCATCAAATCGGTGAAGGACGCTCTCTGGGTGGTCCAAAACCTGTTGATCTTCCAGCTGAAGGAGTTGACCCCGACTGAGTGTTGCAGACTGGCACATTCCAAGGTCCAGGACTACGTGTTGTGGGACGGGCTGAAGCTTGGGGTAGCTGCCGCCAAGGCGCGGTGGGGAAAGACCACCGTGTAACATTTGCCTGCCTAAAGAAGAACAGGGGGCCCATGCAGTCGTTTGGGCTCTGCTGACGCCTCAGCTAAATATATGGGCATATGATTGAGAAATGCACAGACCTGTATATAACAATGATAAATTCTGATCTGTGTATGTAAATGTTGACATATGTATGGCATGACCAAATGTACAGACCATCAAATCATTTTATGAATAAAGTATATTTTTGAAATTTAAAAAAATTCTAGTCGGTGTAAATCAGGAAACACTGATACTTCGACAAACTTCCGGGCTGTGCAAATCAGTAATCAGCAACACTTAGAATAATTTCAGGTCAGTAGAAATCAATAACCATCGACAGTTGGAAAAGTTTAGGGTCTGTGCAAATCAGTAACCACAGATGGTTGGAAAGATTGTGGGTCAGTACAAATCAATATGCACTGAGATTTCAAAAAAATTCGGGTCAGTAAAAATTAGTCAACATCCACACTTAGAAAAACTGAAGGTCAGTTGCAAATTAGTAACCACCAACAGTTGGAAAAATTTAGGGTCAGTTCAAATCAGTAAGCCCTGCCACTTTGAAAAATATTGGATGAGTACAAATCAGTAATCACCAACAGTGAGAGAAATTACGGGTCAGTACAAATCGGTGAGCACTGACATTTCAAAAGAATTTGGGTCAGTGCAAATCAGTAACCATCCACAATTCGAAAATGTTCGGGTCAGTAGAAATCAGTAACCACTAAAACTGAGAATAATTTGGGGTCAGTACAAATCAGGAAACACTGATCCATGGAAAAAAAAATCTGGTCGGTGCAAATCAGGAAACACTGACAGTTGGAAACATTTAGTTCAAATCAGTAAGCCCTAACAAATAGAAAAATTTTGGGGGAGTACAAATCAGTAATCACCAAAATGTGGAAAAATTTTGGGTCAGTACAAATCGGTGAGTACTGACATTTTAAAAAATTTTGGGATAGTGCAAATCAGTCACCATCTGGGCTTAGCAAAATTTGTGCTCAGTAAAAATCAGTAACCACCAACACTGAGAAAATGTTCGGGTCAGTGCAAATCAGTAAACACTGGTACATAGAAAAAAATTCTGGTTGGTGCAAATCACTGACACTTCGACAAATTTCAGGGCAGTGCAAATCAGTAACCACCAACACTTAGAATAATTTCAGGTCAGTAGAAATCAATAATCACCGACAGTTGGAAAAAGTTAGGGTCAGTGCAAATCAGTAAGCACTAACATTTTGAAAAATGTCTCGACAGTGAAAATCAGTAACCATTGACAGTTGGAAAAATACATGGTCAGAACAAATCGGTGAGCACTGACACTTCAAAAGAATTTGGGTCAATGCAAATCAGTAACCATTCACACTTAGAAAATGTTCGGGTCAGTAGAAATCAGTAACCACCAAATCTGAGAATAATTTGGCTTCAGTATAAATCAGTAACCACTGATACATGGAAAAAAAATGGTCAGTCAAATCAGGAAACCAAAACAGTTGGAAAAGTGTAGGGTCAGTATAAATCAGTAAGCACGGCCACTTTGAAAAATATTGGGTGAGTACAAATCAGTAGTCACCAATATTAGAGAAATTACGGGTCAGTACAAATCGGTGAGCACTGACATTTCAAAAGAATTTGGGTCAGTGCAAATCAGAAACCATCCACACTTCGAAAATGTTCGGGTCAGTAGAAATCAGTAACCACTGACACAGAGAATAATTTGGAGTCAGTACAAATCAGTAACCACTGATACATGGAATAAAAATTTCTGGTCAGTGCAAATCAGGAAACTCTGACACTTCGACAAACTTCATGGCAGTGCAAACCAGTAACCACTGACACAGAATAATTTCATGTCAGTAAAAATCAATAACCACCGACAGTTGGAAAAAGTTAGGGTCAGTACAAATCGATAAGCACTGACATTTAAAAATTTTTTAGGACAGTGCAAATCAGTCACTGTCTGGGCTCAGCAAACTTTGTGCTCAGTAAAAATCAGTAACCACCGACACTGAGAATCATTTGGGGTCAGTGCAAATTAGTAACCACTGAGAGGTGGAAAAATTTCGGGTCAGTACAAACCAATAAGTACTGAGATTTGAAAAGAATTTGGGTCAGTACAAATCAGTCACCATCCACACTTGGAAAAACTGAGGGTCAGTTGCAAATCAGTAAGCACTAACACTTCAAAAAATGTCTAGTCAGTGAAAATCAGTAACCACTAACAGTTGGAAAAATTTAGGGTCAGTGGAAATCACTAAGCACTGACACTTCAAAAAATATTGGGTGACTACAATTCAGTAATCACCAAAAAGTGGAAAAATTACAGGTCAATACAAATTTGTGAGCACCTACATTTCAAAAGAATTTGGGTCAGTGCAAATCATTAACCATCCACACTTAGAAAATGTTCGGGTCAGTAAAAGTCAGTAACCACTGATACAGAGAATAATTTGGTGCCAGTACAAATCAGTAACCACTGATACATGGAAAAAAATTCTGGTTGGTACAAATCAGGAAACTCTGACACTTCGACAAACTTCAGGACAGTGCAAATCAGTAATCACTGACACTTAGAATAATTTCAGGTCAGTAGAAATCAATAACCACCGACAGTTGGAAAAATTTAGGGTCAATACGAATCAGTAACCACCGACAGGTGGAAAAATTTCGGGTCAGTACAAATCAGTAACCACTGACACTAAGAAAGATTTTGGGTCTGTGCAAATCAGTAAACATCCACACTTGGAAAAATTTGGGGTCAATACAAATCATTAACCACCAACATTTGGAAAAAATTCAGGGTAGTACAGATGATTCATCACCGACACTTAGAAAAATTTGGGGTCAGTGTAAATCAGTAACCACTGAGAGTTGGATGAATTTCAAGTTAGTACAAATCAGTGAGCACCAACACTGAGAGTAATTTTGGGTCAGTACAAATCATTAACCACCGACAGGTGGACAAATTACGGGTCAGTACCAATTGGTAAGCACTGATGTTTAACATAATTTTGGGGTCAGTGCAAATCAGTAACCACCAACACTGAGAAAATGTTCGGGTCAGTACAAATCAGTATCCACTGACACATGGAGACATTTCTGGTTATGGCAAATCAGGAAACACTGACACTTCGACAAACTTTGGGGCCGTGCAAATCAGTAATATCTGACATTTAGAAAAAATTCAGGTCCGTACAAATCTGTAACCACCAAAATGTGGAAAAATTACAGGTCAGTACAAATCAGTAAGCACTGACATTTCAAAACATTTCGGGACAGTGCATATCATTAACCCACGACATTTGAAAAATTTTGGGTCAGTGCAAATCCATAACCATCCACACTTGGAAAAACTTCGGGTCAGTACAAATCAATAACCACCGACAGTTGGATAAATTTCGGACAAATCAGTGTGGGAAAAGATTTGCTAACCCACAATAGGCCCACAAAAGCAAAGTTGGCCAAACTGTACCAGAACACCCAGAATTCCCCAGCAAGCCGAATCAGACAGCACACATACAAGGGATTAGGATTTCTGCTCCCACTGACATGACACAACACCACAGTTATCTCAAAGCCCTCAGGACAGTTTCACAACCCAGCAATACTAAAGTCACACAAGGAGTGGGTCAGACAGAGAGGCACCACCAAGGACACCTCCAGGAACAGGACAATGGAAACACCTCACTACTTCAGAAGAGATATTAACACCCACCTGTGAAGAGGAATGGAACCCTCGATACTGTCAGGATGTTGCATTGTGGGAACGAACAGGACATTCATCCAATAGACTGCTTTCCAATTCGCATCCTTGGAACGAGATGACTCCATTTCCAGATACATTGTAGTTTCCTATTTCTTAATCAGTTTCATTGTGCAGCAATATTATAAAACTGGTCTCAGCCTCAGCTTTGGGAAGAGAAATTCTGATCTACATGTACAGACTGTCAGTTTTGTGTCAGCTGGTCTGTTTTCTCTTCCAGCCAGATCGCTTACAATAAACTGTTTGTCAATTTCACTTCAAGCTGTGTTTTGTGATCTCTAACCTATTGGGCAAATTTCTCTGATCCCCCTTTCTCCTTACCCCATTTCCTTCCCCCGCTCTCCCTCCCCCCTCCTTACCACCTCTCTACCACTCTCTCTTTCTGTCCTTCTCTCCTTCCCCTCGTCCTTCCCCTAATTTCTTCGCACCCTATCCTTCACCTCTCCTTTCCCCCTCTCTTTCCGCACTCTCTTTCCGTCTTCCTTCTCCCATTCCAACCCTCTCCTTCTCCACCTCTTCTGACCCCCCTTCCTCTCACATCTCCCCCTCTCCATCCCCTCAGGTCCCCTTCCCAACCTCTCCTTCCCCCATTCCCTCCCTCCTTTCCTCACTCTCGATTCCCCTTGCCCCCATCTCCTTCCCCCATTCCTCCCTCCCCTCTCTCCTTCCCCCTTTCTCCTTCCCCTCTCTCCTTCTCCCCTCCCCTTCCCCTTCTCTCTCCGTCCCCTTCTCCTTCCCCAATTGCCCCCACTTCCCCCGTCCGTCCCACCCTCTCCTTCCCCTTCCCTCCCTCTCCTACCCCCTCTCTCCTTCCCCCAGTTCGTCCCCCCACTCCTTCCACCCTCCCCTTGCACCCCTCCACCCCCTTCCGTTGACCCCTTTCCTCTCCTTCCCCATCTCTACTTCCCCATCCCCTTTCCCCTCTCTCCACACCCCTTCCCCCTCTCTCCTAATCCCCAGATCCTTCAACCCTCCCCTTGGCTCAACGCTTCCCCTGTCCACCCCACCTTTCCCCTTCCTTCACCCATGTCTCCTTCTCCCCTGTCCTTCCCCCCTTCCGCCACTCTCCTTCCACCCCTTTCCCAACTCTATGTTCCTCTCTCTCCTTTCCCCCTCTGTCCTTCCCCCAAATCTCCTTCGCTTTCTCCTCCCCTCCCTCCTTCCCACCTCTTTTCCCCAACTCCTTGGCCTCTTCCCCCCTCTCCTTTCACCCTCTCCATCCCTCTCTCCTTTCCCCATCTCATTGCCCCCTCCCCCCTCTCCCTCTCCTTCCTCCTCCAATCCCCCTTCCACCTCTCCTTCCTCATTTCCTTTCATCCTTTCTTCCCCCTTCTTCCACCCTTCCTTTCCCCCACCTTCCCTCTCTCTTCCTCCACCCCTCTCCTTCCCCCCACTCTCTTCTTCCCCTACTCCATTCTTCCTCCCTTCCACCCTCTCCTTCCCCCCTTCCCCTTCTCTCTTTTCCCTGCCTCTCCTGCCCCTCTCCTTCCCTCTCTCTCCTTCCTTCCTACCCCCTCACCTTCCCTCCTACTTCCCCTCCTCCTCTTCTTCCCCCTCTCCTTCCCCCCTCCTTCCACCCTCCTTTCTCCCCTCTCCTCTCCTTCCCCCACTCCCTCTCTTTTCCTTCCCCCTCTCCTTCCACCCTCCTTTCTCCCCTCTCATCCTCTCCTTTCCCCACCTCCTCTCTTTTGTTTCCCCCTCTCCTTATCCCCTCCCCCACACTCCTTCACCCTCTCATTCCTTCCCTTCCCCACTCCTTCACCCCCACCGCATTCCACCCTTGTTCCCCCAGCCTTGCCCCTCCTTTCCCGTATCTTCCCACCTCCTTTCCCCACCTACCTTTCCACTTCCCCAACCCTCTCCACACCTTCCCTCGTCTTTCCTCTCTCTTCCCCCTCTCTCTCTCCTCCCCTTTCTCCCCTGTCCCCCCAACCCCTCCACATCTTCTTTCCACCCTCCCCCATCTCCTTGTCCACCCCTCTCCTCACCTCCCCTTCTCCTCGCCCCCCCCCCCCACCCACAATCTCCTCCCCCTCCCATCTCCAGTAGGGCACCTCTAAATGGTAGAGTTGGTCTAGGGCATCAGTAAATGGAAGAATGAGTATCGGAGTATGGGTAAATGGGAGAACTGGTGGGCCATCAGTAGGTGGGTTTGGTACACAGTCCCATTACATTAGAAAATTAGTGGGAGTGCCAATAAATTAGAGAATTGGAACAGAGCAGGTCTAAATGGGAGAATAGGGACAGGGAATCACTAAAAAGGAGAAATGTTGCAAACATCAGGAAGTTGGAGTTTCAGTTCAGCGCACCCCAAAATGACCAAATGTGAGTAGGGAACCAATCCGTGTAAGAGGCATATCAGAGAACAGTTACATGGGCATCAATATTTGGAGACTTGCTAGAGAGAGTGTACACGTGAGAGAGAGATTGCGAGCGCACGAGTAAGGGAATGTGTGTGCGTGCATGAGTGAGAGTGTACATGTGTGAGTGAGAGAGAGTGTGCACATGCAGGACTTACACAGTTAATGGTAGTTCCCTAGGGAGTGTTGTTGAACAGAGAGACCAAGGGGGACAGGTACATAGTTCCTTGAAAGTGGTGGTCACAGGTAGGCAGGGTCACAGGGTGGTGAAGGGGGCATTTGGCAGGCTTGCCTTTATCGGGCAGAGCACTGAGCCCAGGAGTTGGGACGTCATGTTACAGTTGTACAAGACATTGGTGAGGCCACATTTGGAGGACTGCATACCATCACGTTCACCCTGCTGTAGGAAGGAGGTTATTAAACTGCAAAGGGTTGGAGGAATAGAGGCAGAGAGGCATGGTGTTCTAATTGGGGAGAAAATTCAGAAATCTGAAGTGCAGAGAGACTTGGGAGTTCCCGTCCAGGATTCTCTCAAGGTAAACCTGCAGGTTGAGTCAGTAGTTAGGAAGGCAAATGCAATGATGGTATTTATTTTGAGAGCACTTGATTATAAAAGCAGGGATGTATTTCTGAGGCTCTATAAAGCTCGGGTCAGACCACATTTGGAGAATTGTACACAGTTTTGGGTCCCATATCTCAGGAAGGATGTACTGACCCTGGAACGTGTTCAGAGTAGGTTCACCGATGAAAACCTTAACACATGAGGAATGTGTGAGGACTCTGGGTCTATCCTCAATGGAGTTCAGGAGGATGATGGGGTGGGGGATCTAATAGAAACTTCCAGAATACTGAATGGCCTGGACAGAGCGGATATTGGGAAGATGTTTCCATTTGGTCAGAGAGACCGGGACCCAATGGCACAGCCTTAGAGTAAAGGGAAGAGCTCTTCGAACAGAGATAAGGAGAACCTTGTTGATCCAGAGAGTGGGGAATCTGTGGAATTCACTCCCACTGAAGGTTGGGGAGACCCAGCTCACTGAGGATATTGAAGACTGAGATCGATAGGTTCTTCATTGTAAAGGGGGACGATCAAGGTTTACCGGGAGAATGGAGTGGAGAACCTTATCCACTATGATTGAATGAAGAAGCAGACTCGATGGGCTGAACGGCCTCATTCCTGGCTCCTATGTCCTTGTGCTCTTCATTTCTCTTTAAATCCACATTCACCTGCAGGCACCTCCCCCCCCCCCGAGCTGGGAACTCACATTTCTATTGGTCACCGCCACGAGATGGACAGGCGCTGTGACCAATGGGAGCTGGAGGGAGAGCTAAGACCCGCCCTGAGGATGCACGCGGGGTCTCGAGGCGCGGCCGTTTAACTGACAGTGCGCGGGCCCGCGTGGGGGCGTGGCCTGGCTCTGCGCACGCGCATCGTTTAAACCCGGAAGTGGCAGAATATGAGCAGGATTGATGACTGGATGGGAAGCTCAATAAATTGGCTGGGATTCAGCAAGGAATCATCCTCCCTCCCATCTTTAATATTTCTGTCTCATTTTTTTTCATTTGTTGGTAAGCATCAGAATCGGAAAAAACCTACTTCCTCCCCCTCTCCTTTCCCCCCTCTCTCTCTCTCCCTGTCCCTCTCTCTCTCTCCTTGGCTCCCCCCTCTCTCTCTCTCCTTGGCTCCCCCCCATCTCTCTCTCTCTCTCTCTCCTTGGCTCCCCCTCTCTCTCTCTCCTTGGCTCCCCCCCATCTCTCTCTCTCTCTCTCTCCTTGGCTCCCCTCTCTCTCTCTCTCTCTCCTTGGCTCCCCCCCCCCTCTCTCTCTCTCTCTCTCTCCTTGGCTCCCCCCTCTCTCTCTCTCTCCTTGGCTCCCCCCTCTCTCTCTCTCTCCTTGGCTCCCCCTCTCTCTCTCTCTCCTTGGCTCCCCCTCTCTCTCTCTCTCCTTGGCTCCCCCTTCTCTCTCTCTCTCACTCTCCTTGGCTCCTCCCTCTCTCTCTTCTCTCTCTCCTTGGCTCCTCCCTCTCTCTCTCTCTCTCTCTCTCCTTGGCTCCTCTCTCTCTCTCTCTCTCTCTCTCTCCTTCCTTGACACTCTCTCTCTCTCTCTCTCTCTCTCTCTCTCCTTCGCTCCCCCTCTCTCTCTCTCTCCTTGGCTCCCCTCTCTCTCTCTCTCTCTCTCTCTCCTTGGCTCCTCCCCCCCCCTCTCTCTCTCTCTCTCTCCTTGGCTCCTCCCTCTCTCTCTCTCTCTCTCTCTCTCTCCTTGGCTCCTCTCTCTCTCTCTCTCTCTCGTTCCTTGACCACCTCTCTCTCACTCTCTCTCTCTCCTCCCTTGACACTCTCTCTCTCCCTCCCCTTGGCTCCTCTCTCTCTCTCTCTCTCTCTCTCTCTCCTTGGCTCCTCTCTCTCTCTCTCTCTCTCTCTCTCCTTGGCTCCTCTCTCTCTCTCTCTCTCTCTCTCTCTCTCTCTCTCTCCTTGGCTCCTCTCTCTCTCTCTCTCTCTCTCTCTCCTTGGCTCTCTCTCTCTCTCTCTCTCTCTCTCTCTCTCTCTCTCTCTCTCTCTCTCTCCTTGGCTCCTCTCTCTCTCTCTCTCTCTCTCTCCTTGGCTCTCTCTCTCTCTCTCTCTCTCTCTCTCTCTCTCTCTCTCTCTCTCTCTCTCTCTCCTTGGCTCTCTCTCTCTCTCTCTCTCTCCTTGGCTCTCTCTCTCTCTCTCTCTCTCCTTGGCATCCTCTCTCTCTCTCTCTCTCCTTGGCTCTCTCTCTCTCTCTCTCTCTCTCTCCTTGGCTCTCTCTCTCTCTCTCTCTCTCTCTCTCTCTCTCCTTGGCTCTCTCTCTCTCTCTCTCTCTCTCTCTCCTTGGCTCTCTCTCTCTCTCTCTCTCCTCGTTCCCCCTCCTCACCCCCACGTGTCTCCACTGTGTACAATTCCCCACCCTCCCACACCACCGCCAGCCCTCGCTGTGTCCCAGGCCCTGAGTTAGAGGGGGTGGGGGCACGGGCATTATACTGACCGGTTATTCAACAGTGTGTGTCTTCATGCACAGCAAGATCCCAGTCCCCAGGCGTCCAGTGGCCCCACTCTACCCCTGACTGAGAAAGGGGCTTTACTTCCCCTCCCCACCCCACAGTTTGTACAACAACAGGTGTCCCCAGGAACAGTAAGATCCCACTGTGTTAATGACCACATGGCACAGAGTCCAAATCACGGAGGGAGGGACAGGAAGACAGGGAGGGAGTGGGGAATGGGGGAGAGAGAGAGAGAGGCGGGTACAGTTTGTTGGGGAGGGGGGATGGTGGTAAGAAGAAAACTCAGTGAGACAAAGTGAATGAAAGACAGAAAGCAGAATAATCAAATACCTAGTGAGGGGAGGGGGAAGGAGAGAGAGAGAGAGAGAGAGAAAAGGACAGACAGAGGAAGAGAGAAAAAGCCCAGGGAGGGACGGGGGGAGAGAGAGAGACTGACATAGAGTGATCCCAAAGAGAGACAGATGGCCAGGGGAGGAGGGAGTGAGGGAGGGAGAGCATGATGGTGTAAGGCAGAATAGAAAGATCCTCAGCCAGGAACAGCAAGATCCCACGGGGCTGTGAGAGAAAGGTGTGGAGAGAGGGGAGCAGGGAAGCTGGAGATTGGGAAAGACTGAATGATTAAACAATTCCACGAAAGAGAGTGAGTAGGCAGAGAGTTGTAGGAAGGGAATCTCCAGGGGAACAGGAACAGGATGGAGATGGGAAGGATGGGGAGAGATGGGGATTGAAGGAAAGATGTGGCGAAGAGAGAGAGTGAACGCGGGA
Organism: Chiloscyllium punctatum; assembly: GCF_047496795.1. Lineage (NCBI taxonomy): Eukaryota > Metazoa > Chordata > Chondrichthyes > Orectolobiformes > Hemiscylliidae > Chiloscyllium > Chiloscyllium punctatum. The sequence goes on along the minus strand of NC_092761.1, from coordinate 26,529,866 downwards.
ATGAAGATGGGAGCTGCAGTGGGAGATGGAGGGAGTGACATTTGTGGGGTCAGACTGTGCAGCAACTCTCTCTCCAACCCTTTTGCCCCTTTGTCTCCCCACCCCCAGCCCAGAGCTCACCCCTTATGGTAAAAATCACAGAGACGGCCTGAACCCCACAATCTTTTCCCCGGGTGTGTGGGTGTGTCTGTCTGTCTGTGTGTGTACATGAACAACAAGGAGACAGAACAGTTTCTGATTATTCTCTCTCTGGTTCCAGCTCTTGTCTGATGATTCCTCACGGCAGAATGATTGGATTCTCTCTGTCTCTCTGCACTGTCCAAGTTTCAGCTCCCAGACCAAATCCCCTCCTCGGGGGGAGAGAGACTGAGAGCGAAATGAAAATTGATTAAAATAAAACAGTGGCACAAAAAGCACAGCAAGATCCCATCACTCTCTGCTTTCCACAATCTCTCCCTTTCCCAGCACAGCCCCTGATATTAAACCCAGAGAACGGGAACAGGAAGGTGTCAAACTGCCTCAGGACTGTCCCAGTGTTTCTGTTTGAATGGAGGGGGATGTGTGTGTGTGTGAGAGAGAGATGGAAATTGATTAAATCAGAGCCAAGATCTTTTGAATCACAAACTCAAGAGAAACAAACAAAATCCCATGACTGAGTGACTTCCCAAAGCTCCCCATTTTATCAGCACTTCCCTCTAGTTTTAAACCCAGAGAATGGGAACAGATTTCACTGGGACCCAGGGGGTCAATGCTTTCTGACTGACCCTTATCCCATTCCAAGGGTTTATTTTCTGAGATTCGATGGAAGGGAGTCGGTCTCGGAGCCTGGATTTCGTCCCTCCATCCGTGTTTAACCTGCCCCCTCCAGCTGCTTCTCTGACAAACCATGGGTAAAAAAAAACACCAGAGGCAGGACTTATGTCCCCTCTATCCCACTCCCCTTCACACCCCCGTGACCCACACTCTGTCCTGGATTGGGGCTGTTTCTACATGATATTAACATTGAACCTTCCACTGATACAGTCACCTCTCTCTTTCCCTCTCTCTCTCTTGCTCTCTGGCCTCCCTCTCTCCCTCCTTCCCTAACTTTCTCTATCTCTCCTTCACTCTTCCCCTCTGTCTCCCATCTCTCTCTCTCTCCCCTGTCTCCCTGTCCCTATCCCCCACTCCATCTCTCTGCTCAGCTTCCTCCTGCTCTCGAGAATGGATTGATGTCTCTGTGTCGCTCTCTCTCTCCATTCCCCCTTCCATTCTGATTGAAATGCCATCCCCTCCCTCCCTCCCATTTAAAGTGTGTTCCCATCTCCCCGCCCTGTCCTGTAGACATTATCCCCGTCACAATCACATTGTGGAGGGAGGGTGAGGAGAGGTGGGGGGGGGGTCTGGGCTGGGGAAAGGAGGTATAATACACCTCACCTACTATCAGACCGTCAGCAAACGGAGCCCGGGCCCTTTGGACAGACTCCTGTGATGTGTAAGGGGCAACCTGTAGGCTGAGGGGCGCACAGCAAGATCCCACATGGAGCCGGGTGTGGCATACCTGGGGTATTGCCTCATCTTTACCCTCTGCCAGAACTTGTGCCATCCCCCAGCAACAACCCCTCCCCACAACAACCACTCCACAAGCAAAATGCCTCCCATGTAATTTTCACACAGCAAGTTCCCAATAATACCAGCACCTTCCAAATCCAGTTTCTGATCATGAGTCTCTCTCTGTCTGTCTCTCCCTGCCTGGAATCCCAAATACTGTCCTCCACACCCCTCCCCATTAAAATGACGACAAGTCGCAGGGTGGGCTATTGATGCACAGTGCGATCCCACAGGGTTGTCTCCTTCGTGCTCCAGAATGTGCTCAACTCCCACTTTACATCTGACAGGAGGCTGTGGATTTCTTTGGGAATCTTGTTTAAAGAATCACCTCATCCATCCCAGGATTTAATTTTGTGGATGGTACTTTCTAGAAGGAAGTGACTGGAACTGGGCGGTGATGGGATACAGGAGAGTCCCATTCTCTCCCCCCTCTCCCAGATCCTGTCTCCCTTTCCCAGACCAGCCACAAAGACACATCTTATCCCTCTATCCCTCCCTCCTTCCCACTCTCTCTCTCTCTCTCTCTGTGAATCTTGTGTTCTTTTACCCCTTTGTCTCAAACACAATCACCTTGTGCTGTGAAATATTTCCTTCTCCCCCACTTCAAATACCCACGAGTCACATTGCTGTGTGTGGGACGGTTTTATTTGTTTGAAAAATCAATAAAAGAAAGCTGGAGAGGGTGTGAGAGAGGGGACAGAAAGAGAGAGAGATATATCCCCTCCCAGTAGCTCAGGGATTGGGCCAACCTGGGTCTTATTTATGGGATTATCACATTTGGTCACCCTTGCTGCAATGTAGGCCACTCTGCAGGTGGTTTGAGACACAGCAAGATCCCAAGAGTAGTATTATTCTGATATTCGAACAAGTCTTTGGATAGAGTTTCTCATTTAATGTTTTAATTCCTTCTTTGGGGGAGCCCTATCTGTCAGACACTCACTTGGGATTGATGTGTTTATGTCAAATCCCAGGACCCTGGTTGTTTTAACCCCAGGCTTCAAACCTGTTTAAAAAACAACAGGGCCCCAGTTAACCAGATGCCCCTAAAACCCAGACTCCCCCAGAGGAGATTAAAACTCGGGGTAAATAAACAAACAAATCACGTGGGCCCCCACAGGGTGCAGCCTGTCGATCAGGCCTCATGACTCGGGACTGTGTCCCCTCTGGAGAAAGCACTTGTTCAAAGATCTCCTGATCCCAAAGTTTTTCTCTTTGAATCTTCAAGGGGCCAGCAAGATCCCGTGGGAGGCAAGAGACAGCATTAGTTGAAAAGCAAAGGAGGAAAATCATACAGAGTAATAGCACAGCAAGATCCCAAGTTTTCCTCTCTCACTGACACAGACAATCATTCAGCAACATCCAAACACAACTATATTGGGAAATTAGCTGAATTTTCATGCTAAAGCCTTGGAAAAATTTGAAATGACAGGTTAGCAGATTTAAACCCTCACTGCCTGCAATAGTAGTATTGGGGCAGTTGGTGCACAGCAAGATCCCACATGCACCAATGCAGCTAATTACTCTGATCATTTTCCCCTCTGTGACGCTGCTTCAGTTTAATTATTTCCTATCACCCCAGAATCAAACATTGCAGCGAATTCACAATCTCAAAATGCCTCTACCTCTCTCTCCCCTTCTGTTCCCCCAGCTCTCTCAATTTTCACTCAATCTCTCTCACTGTTGAATTTTCTCATCCTGCTCTCTCTATAACCCACATTACTCTGACTTTATGACAAATAATTCGAGAGAGTCACATCTTTGGGTTTTAATTCCCCCACAGGGAGTCCTGCCTCTCAGATCCTGGGGATTGACATACTTTAACCCCAGGCTTCAAACCTGTTTTAAAAATGACAGGGCCGTAATCCGCCAGGAACCAATTACCCAGAGGCCTCTAAAACCCAGGGACCCCAACAGAGGAGATTAAACCTCGGGGTAAATAGACACACAACTCACGTGGGCCTCCACAGGGTGCAGCCTGTCGACTAGGCCTCAGGCCTGTGCTCCCCCTCTGGACATTGTTCTTTCCTGGACTCGGACATTTTGGATCTTCAGGTTGCAGCTTTCCAAACAAAAGTTCCTCAGGATAAAAGTGACAAAAGATGAGTTGAAATGGGGAGCAAGTGCATTTTGAAGGCAAGTTACACAGCAAGATCCTACGGTTAAAAGCACCCCTGCCCATCCCCAATGTATTAATGTATCTAACACAGTCAGCAGTTAGCATGGAACATGGTGTGGGAGCAGACCGTCCCAGGGATTGGAGGGGGATAGTGAGGGAAAGGCATCAGATTCTTACACTCTGCAGTGACCTGGGATCAATTGCCTTTTACTAAAAACAGTTTCCAACTTGTATGTGCCTGTAGCTCCCTCCAATCTGAAACCCTCATTACCCTCTATCCTGTCTCCTGTCTCTGAGCCAATGATGTCGTCATTCTGTAACTGACCCTTCAATCCCACAGGCATCAATTTTTCTCTCCATTCCAATTGGAGACCTTCTCTCATCCACGTGAAGGAATTGGACCCTGACAATTCCATTTACACTGTCTCCCATCAATCTTCATAGGATCCAGATCACAGAGGTTAGACAGTGTTCCCAGCAAACACTCCCAGGGCAGAGGGAGCACAGGGTTCCATACAACATAAAGCTCCCATTAAACTGTCCCCATTTAAATCCCCAGGGCAGGTAGAGAATGGGGTCAGATACAGAGTAAATCTCCCTCTGCACTGCAGCATTTCAAATACCCAGGCCATTTTGAGCTCGGCGTTAGGTACTGATTAAATCTCCCACTTCCCCCATCCTGTTCACATCAAACTCAATCAGGATAGCTCCATCACTGGGTTAGATACTGAGGATGTGTATGTTTGGATTTCAGCCCCAATCCAGTTGGTGATGATCACGGCCTTGTGAAGTGTGTTTGGGAATGGGGAGGGAGCTGCTAGCAGGGTGATGGTGGTGTAGTGGGGACTAGAGCTGTCTTCCAAGAAGTTGACACATGTTCAATTCCCAGCCATCACGGTTTGTAAACAGTCTTTTAAAGGTAAGCCACTGGGATAAATCGAGGAAATAAATCTTTCATTCTGTCGTTAAATGGGTCTGTCAGATTGCTCCTTGCTTTTCCTGGCGATGGTTCCTGTGAATTGCAGTGTGGAGCCGGGCAGCATTGCTCGGCATCTTGGAAACTTTCCCCTCTGCTGCTTCCCATTTCTGATTCAAATATTGGTTGCAGCACAAGGATGGGTTTGTTTTGTTCGAAAAGTGAGAGACTGATACCGTCAGAAACCTGAAATAATTACAGAAGCCGCTGGAAACACTGAATAGTTCCAATAGTTTTTGTAGTGTTGGGGAGGGAGGATTAATGTGTCAAATCTATACAAGGATAAAATAAACTCCAGCCACAAAACAATCAGAAATCCTGACTCTGCAAACATCCTTGTAAATCTTTTCTGAATCTTTACAAGTTTCACAACATTCTCCCGAGAGCAGAAAGACCAGAATTGTGTGGTTTATGGAATGTTACTATATCCGAACAGTTGCTGTTTATAGTTAAATAATGTTCATTTAGTTAAGGTTTCCAATCGAGTTCGGTTTGTCCAATCTCTTTTCCTTATGTTTGTGTTACAACGATAGTGTGGAGTAAAGTGTGTTTTGCCTCAAGCCTGGCAGTTTGACCAATCACATTGTAACGCCTTACACTTGCCTTCAGGAAATCAGGAAAAGGGGTCTCGACCATTTTCTTAAGGCAGAGGAGTTTGGTCTGGTTCATAACATCCTCAATGTCATCAATCCATGTCCCTTCAGCCCTGAGCAATGATGTTTACAGATTAATGGAGGATACACAGACACATTCATCGGTATTATCTTGGACAGGAGTCATTTGGGAATGATATTCCTCAGACCATCAACTCTCAGCTCGGCCAAGGATAAAGGCCAGGAATCCAGCACAATTGGGAAACAGCCCATTTCTCGGGAGACTGAGAGGTCACTAACAGAGCGGGAGCTGGAGAGTCAGGAACAGAATAACAGGGACAGTCCGCTCTGTTCACTGACCCTTCACCCCTCAGTGAATCCAGTGCCAGGAATGACTGCTATTAGTCAGACTGACAGAATGTGATCAGATACACACACTGTCCTTTCACATCATCAATATCGCCCAGCTCCCACCCTGTCTCAGCTCATCTGCCCCTCTGCCATCTTCAATATTTTAATCGGGGCAGCATTAAGCGCCGTGCTTTGAGCTGAGCTGTCTTACCTTCTGTACTCTCTCTCTAAACGGCTCCAATTCCCCCCGATCCCTCACCGGTTTAAGATGCTCCTTGCCATCTGCCCCAATGAATGAGGTAGACAGTCACCTGACCCAATATCCCCTTCCGTGGGTCAACGTCTCTGGGATTATAAACACAGTCCTGCAGATCCTGGAGAGTGAACCCTAACATGGAGATTGTTGGGGAAACTCAGCAGGACCAGCAGGATCTGTGGGGAGAAAGCAGAAAGAACTTTTTAAGTCCAGTGATTCTTCATCAGAACTGAGAGATTCTGATGCTGATACTTCCAGACTTGCTGAGCTTCCCCAGCTATTTCTGTTTTTATTTGAGCCCCAATTCAATTGGTGATGATGACAGTGTTGTTAAGTGTGTTTGAGAATAGCGAGCACCCAGCTGGCAGGGCGATGGGGATATAGTGGGCAGCATGGCTGTCTTCCAACCAGTTGGTATGGGTTCAGATCTCAGCCATCGCATGAGATGAAGTCAATGAGATCCATCTGTCAGAAGTTTTCCAAACGTTTGAGGATGGGATACCAGCTGCTATTACACTTCCAGAGCTGGTAAAACTCTGAGAGATTCTCTAAATGGTAATTTCAACAGTGAGTGATTAATCCAGGAGAGTCAGCATGGGTTTCTCAGTGAAGGCTGTATCTTGTTCAATTTGAGAGAATTTCATTGAAGGAGAAATGATTAATCGATGGAGAGAGTGTTTGTGATGGGGATAAAATGGATGATAGGAATCGTGCTGCATTTGGGTGTCTGAATGAACTCAGTGAGGAGAGTGTTAGACCCTCCGATCCAAGCTGGTTCAATCATCCTTCAGGCACAGCGTTGATTGGGCTTCACTGAGACAAACCCTAAACACCGTGTGGCTGCTTTCCGTGCTGTCATCTGTCTCCAAGTCCCTGGCTCTATCTGACAGTGTGTTCAACAAGGGTAACTGACAGGTTACATTGATCATGGTGAAAGGTAAGGACGGACTGGTGATGCCTGGTAAAGGAACCAATTGTCAATACGAAATAGGATTTGTGCCACAATCTGTCCAACACTGACATTTGCATTCTCCTTTTTTAGCATGGCCAGGTTAACGTCACATCATGACAATGTCTCCACCAGGGTGAGGTGTTTCAGGTCAGACTGATAACAATGTTAGCTGCCAATTACACAGAGGTAGGGTTCTATTGAGCAGATTTGGCCCAAAGTCAGAGTGAGGTGATTGTGTTCCCAGTGACTCGTTGATGTGAACAGATCAAATAGCACATTGTGGTTCACTGTGTGTGACAGTTTGAGAGGAACCACTCCAGCAGAATGACACATTCCCCATTGACAGTGTCTCGATCTTGAAAGACTACAATTGTGTGTGACCCCGAGTCAGTGCAAAGGCTGTCCCTTACATTCCAATTGATCTGACAGTCTGAAACAAGTTCATTTCTGTCACTGTTGTACAGGGCACCAAGTGCATCTCGATACTGTCCCGTTCCCAATGTGGTTCATTGCTATCTGCTTCTCCCTGGGCTGGGGCAGATTCTCTTTGGTTTCTCAGCTTCTGGTTTGGGACATGGAGGTTCCATCTGTGGTCCCAATATGACCTGACCTGCCAAACATTTCTGAGCCAATTCTGATGTCAGCAACTGCTTATGAATTGGGGTCCTGAAGTACTTGGGGAGATGCTGCACTTATTGTGTCGCATATAGACCTGAGCACCGAACTTTCCAAGGGATGTGTGAACGCTGCGCATCTTTAAAAGAATTGTCCCAGGAATGTGGATATTAGCGATGTTGATAGATTGGAGAAGATGGGCATTTTTGTTTCGTTTGGAAGTGATTTTATTAAATAGGTGTCCTCAAAATTGTGGGTCATCGGGCCCAATAAAATGGAGTTAAGCTAACCCCCTCCCAGAGAGGAGGAAGGCAAACGGACACTCAGGTTATTGTCAAAACAGCAAATGGCTGAATGAGATAATTTCAAAAACAACAACAACGAATACTTTGTGAGGAGCTAAAATGATCCGTCTGAGTCTGGTTTGGAACTAGATTATACCAGAACGGGATTGGATCAGCAACTGGGAAAAGCAAATCCATGCCACGGCAGGAGGGTGACAATGAGGGGACCTGAATTTCTCCAACACAGAGATGGGACGGACATGGTACAATGACAGGTCAACTACATTCCTACAAGTAATCTAGGATGATGGGAATTATCTGAGATATGGGGAATGACAGCCCATGGTAGAGCTACAGTAGAGGGCTCGCTAATGTCAGGGATTCATACAATAAATGGTCATGACAATGTGAGGTACATTCTCTCAACGCCACGTTGTTGGACAAAAATGCAACACAAATTAGAAAACCAATTTCGATGTTAGCAGGGTATTAAGGAAGAGGAAAACAAGGTAGATGCAGCAAACAAAATCACATCCATCCACGAGAAAGCAATGTAATCTCTTTATGTGAAGGCAGCATTATTACAACAGCAGGCTGCCTCTCTGTTCATAAAGTGGCGACAATTAGGGGTTTTCTAATGAGACAGCGGCTACACATCCTTAACGTTATATGATCCAGCCTTGAAGTTCCTATTTGCATTGGTACAGAGCTCCATGATGTACAGTGAATGAACTAGTAAAGGGGCAGTGTCCCCAGCTCTGGGCCGCTGGACCTGGCTTCATGTTCTGTCTTTTCCATAGGTGCAGTGTTACATCTCTGAGCAGATTGATTAAAAACTGTCTCCAGAGAGTTGACAAATTGGAGGAATGCATCCAACAACAATTAACACAGTTTCCAATGATGATTCTTCCCTCGATGGGGTCATCCCTTCCCTGTCACAATCCAATTTCAGTGAGAAACATCTTCTCCCAACTGGGAATGATAAAGTTGTCATCATCAGAGCTGCAACACCAATCTCCCAGTGGAGATCACACAGAATATAATGGAAACACACAGAGAATGTAACACCACAGAGTTTAATGCTTACATTTTGATGTGCAATAATAAAGGATTACCACTCTCCACTGAAAATGCATCAGCCAATTCAATTAGCCAAGAAAGTTTTCTACATGGTTCTTGCCATCATTGGTGTTCCTGGTAAGTGTTTATAATTATTTTTAATTTGTGGATGACATCTCTCCTGGTTTTCATTGTTAATTAAGAGATTTGCATTCTGATGTACTATTGAATGTTATACCCTCTCCCGAGTTGAAACGTCATATAGTTAAATTAGATATTAAAAAAGTTCTGTTGTTTCATTGCTTTACTACATGATTACACTGAGTCAAATGTAATGAACTCCTGAATTGCACCTTAGACTGGAGGCTACCTTCAGGGAAGAAGTTATTGGAAATGGCAGCAAGTATAGAACTGCAATGGATCTTGGTGAGTCAGTGCAGTGGATCTCCCAAACCCAGTGTTCCCACATTCCTGCATGTATCTGTGTTTGTGCAGTTGTATTGATAGCAGCACATTTCCTCCTTTCCTACTTTAGGGAGCACTACAGTAAAAGGGGTTTGAGCTGGTTCATCTCCTTTGCACCGTGTGGCTTTCAGATTCTGTTAGCTCTGACTGTTGGATGTTCAGAATCCACTGTCGGCTTGGGTAACTGTTGAGGAGCACGGATTGACCTTTCCAATTATGGGAGTGATGAAGATTTGAGGAATAATTTTCTTCTTATAGAACCATGCCGCACAGAAACGGCCCCTTTGTCAACTCCTCCATACCGACCAGATATCGCAAATTAATCTGGTCCCATTTGCCAACATTTGGCCAATATCCCTCTAAATCCTTCCTATTCATATACCCATGCCTTTTAAATGTTTTAATTTTAACCACCACTACCACTGCCTCTCACAGCTCGTTCCATCCATGTCTCGGTTCAAAGCTGTAATCTGCAGTGGGGTCTGCTGTTTGTGGATGGAGGGTGTCCCTATGAGGACAGACAAGTGCAACGGTCAATTGTGTATTCTTGGATTCCAAAATATAGGATCGAAATAGAAATAAAATCAAATACTATTTTCCTTGGACTTGTTAAACATTGGATTTGTCATTGCATTCTTCATTCCGCTTCCCTTATCCCACCTGCAAGTAGTTTTATTTTTCTGAATAAGTACAGAGCTGCACACTGAGGATGACTTTCCTTTCTAACTGTGGCTATCTGCTCGACTGTAAAGTGTACAACAAACCCGAGCATTCCTTAAACCCACAGTGGACACGAGCCATCCTCACTGAGAGAGCAAATCATTTTCTGTCAAATGATCCTCGACGATTTCCCATGGCTTCCCCCGAATGTTCAGGTTGGATATTATTTATTAGATCCCAGTTCTCTGCCATTCTGATTGGTATAGTTCCCCCACCCCATAATCCGTCTCTTATCCTGGGTGTTCCTGCTTATCCTCTGATTCTGGAACAGCTGTTGTAACCGCTTATCCTTCTGTTGCTGTCTGCTGGATAAACTGGAGGTTTTTTAAATCTCTCTTTCCTACAACATAGTTCATAGCTTCACCTGGCTAATCCCAGACTGTTCCTTTACTTTCCCCCACTTTGACAGTGATCCTGGATTTATTTTTATGTAACAAAGCTGGGCTGACCTCTCAGTGAGGAAGCATTTTGCAGGCGGTAATCATAACTCAAGATTAACATGGAAAAAGGACAAGGATGAGGGGAAAATCAAAGTTCTAAACTGAGGGAATAAGATCGGGTGTGATTAGACCGAGAGCAGAGACTTTTAAGTAAATCCATGTCGGAGCAGTGGGATGTATTGAAGATGGAAAGAGGGAAATTACAGGGTCACAATGTTCCATGAAAGATGAAAGGTGGTACTCGGAAATGCTTTGAACTCTGCATATCAGGGGATTTCCAGGATAAGTTCACGGGTAATGCAAAAATTGTTGGAAATTGGAATTCAATCCATGAATGTGATCTGATGAACTTGACAGGACACAAAACCCAAGGGGTACATTATGAATGGCTTTTAAATGGGATATTTTGGCTTTTAAATGCAAGACATAGAGTTTAGGAGCAGGGACAATATGTTGACACTCTATGAAATATTGGCTGGGCTACAGCTAGAATGTTGGAGTACTTTGATTGTCTGAAAGAAGGTGGAGACTTTCCAGGAAGACTCCAAGGTAGTAAAGTTTTGGGTATGAAGGGAAATTGGATGGACTGGGATTGTTTTCCTTGGAGCAGGGGAGATTGATAAGGGGGCATCATTTAAAAATATATTGTTATAAGGAGCATAGACAGCAGAGAAGGAAATATGTTTTCCTCTTTGTGGTCAGATCAATGACTAGGGGCATAGATACAGAGAGGCAGGGGTTTGAGTTTTCCACCGGAAGTGTTGGGACAATGTGGAACTTACTTCCTGTCAGGGTAGTAGAAGCAGATCCCGATAGATAGCAATCTTTAAATGTGCACTTGGAATGTCAGGGTTATGGACCTAATGCTGGAAAACTGTATGAGAATTCTGAGGCAATTGTATCATGGATTCTATTGGACAAAGTGCATTTTTATTTTCTGTGCTGTAAGGCTCTATGTCTCCAAACCTTCTCCAACTCCCAGCTGGACCATTGTTGTCTTTTCAACCAATAGTTCCCCCAGAGCCATTGACTCCAACAATGATCCTGACTGCAATTATCCCAAACTCTGTTACCTTACAGGGTATCTTTCATTGTTGCAACATCTCTGCTATTTCAGCAACTTTCCCAGTGATGCAGCATTCCATGTCAGTCCCTTTGAAATTGTAGCAAACACCCCCCACCACCACACCGCCCCCCCCAACCACCTCCAACATTGAGCAAGCCATTCCCAGGCATTTCGCACTGTTCAGCTATAGACACCATGCAATGGGTCTTGCCTCACAAGGTATTCCACCGGCTCTACTGATAGACAGGGTTCCTCTTCCATCATCTCTGCCGTTTACCTTTTTTTCTGAACCATGAGTTGATTTGATCTAATTTATTATTATATTGTCACGTTTACCTCTGTATTGTTGGAAAAAAAAAACTTGTTTTGCTTGCAGTGCAGTGAATATTCCATGGAAAGACAAAAAGGCCATCGGGTGATTGAACAGAGTGAGGGATACAGAAGTACAGCTACAAGGAAGGTGCACAAGAAGCAAGATCAACATGAGGTTGACACTTTGAGGGGTCCATCCAGAATTCAAATAACAGTGGGGAAGAAGCTAGTCTTGAACATGTTGTTCTGTGTGTTTATGGCTTTGTATCTCCAGACTGACTGAAGAGGTTGAAGGAGAGTTTAACCGGGGTGGGAGTGTCTTTAATGGTGCTGGCTGGCTTTCTGCGGCAACAAGAAATATACATTCAGTCAATGGATGCAAGGTTGGTTTGTGTCTGATCTGGTCTGTGTTCACAACTCTCTGTCGTTTCTTACATTCCTGGGCAGAGCAGTAGCAGAGCACTTGGTACATTTCTGTTTGATCACGAGTTTCATTCCCTCTTACTTCCTTTCATCTACTCTTATAGGACCACACAAACATATGTAGGTGGGACTGAAATGAATGTTCACTTCTTTCAATGTAGGTACCTGTCCACAAGAAACCTTCTGTAATACTGAAGTTACTGTGTATGCCTGGACAGTTTATTTTGCTGAAGGTGCCCTGGGGATACGCCCGAGCATCTCCACAACACCCAGTTTACCTCGACTTTCTGCCTTTGTATACGGCTCCTACATCTTCACATTTTAAACGGAATGATGAACAGCATATTGTTAATTTTCAAAAACTTGCAGGAATCCAATTGAAAGTAAAGAATCCAGTGTCAATTCACTGCAAATAACTTCTTGGATGTTATGTGTTGATAATTCAGGAGCATTAATGCACCTTTTCTGGGGTTGGCAATTTTCTTTTACTGTCACCTCTATCTCCGTGCATCCACAATGTTGATTCAACCAACAGGATCTGCCCCTCATTCTCCATCATATTTACAGATGATTGGGGTTTGCACTTGACCAGATTTACAATGATCCCACCTCCCTCATCTTTCATTGTGCTTCAAGAGTAAGCATTTGCCTCTGCCTGGAAATCACATTTTAACACCATGTGTTATTACTGCCTCGGATTATTATCCCTTTGACGTTGAACTGTATCTGCCCTCAAACCGATCATTTAAAATAAAACCTTTCTCTACCTTTCTGAATACCTTTTTTCTCTTTCATAACGATCGATTTATATATGCCTTTTTTAATATTTAACAGATGTGATGTTTTTTATTCCTCCTCATAAATTAATGCTAGGATTCACTGTAGAGATTTACTTCGCTTTTCAGAAGTTAGGGAATGGCCTCAGACACACACACAGACACGCATGCACACACAGACACACTCATACACACACACACTCACACACACACACACACGCACACAGAGTCTCAGAGAGAGGGGCACACACACACACAGACACACACACACAGAGTCTCAGAGAGAGGGACACACACACACACATAGGGAATACAAAATGAAAAGAAGAGTGGTTAAACTTTTAGTATTTCCCTATCGTGTGGAGTCATCTAATTCTCTCACCATATTATTCAGCTATATTGATACTTCTTGGGGGAATCATGGCTACATGTGGTGTAAATTGATCCTGATAAATGTTACATGTTTTGGTGGGTACCTTTATGATCAGTATCCTAGATTCCAACTGCTGTTCACCGGCAGCCTGTTTCTATTCAAGCTAGAAATTGGCAAGTTACACATTTACAGTTTACATCACAATTCTTTTAATACTGGGTGATCGCATATCGCTGTCATAGCAAGTATACTGATTGACTTTAAATTTATGCAGAAAAGAGTGTTCATTAACATTAAGTCATTTTTCCATTCTCCTTCTGACAGTGAATTTCGTGGCTATTATGATCCTCTCCCAGGGAAAGTGTGGCCTCACTATCTGCACAACACGCTATCTGGTGGCAATGGCAGCAGCCAATCTACTGGTCATTATCAGTGAGGTCATACTGAGTCAAATAAATTTTTATTATTACCCATTATGTTTCCTGGACATCACTCCTGTGTGCAGTGTTATCCAAGTCCTGATCCGTGCATCCATAGACTGTTCTGTCTGGTTCACCATCGCATTCACCTTCGATCGGTTTGTCAGCTTTTGTTGCCACAAACTGAAAACTAAATATTGCACTGGGAAAAACGCATCTGCAATTCTCTCAATAAGCGGAATTCTGCTTTGTTTAAAAAATGTCCCTCGGTACTTTAGATTTGAGCCCATAAAGATAATCAGGAACATGCCATTTTACTGCAGGAGTAAGTGAAGCTACAACACTGACTCTCGCTGGATGGAATACCACTCATTTGCTGTGGCTCTAACCCCATTGGGGCCATTCTTTTTCATTGTGTTCCTCAATGTTCTGACAATCGCATGCGTTTTATTTAAATCAAGTCAAGTCTGTAAGGGACCGAGGGGTCAGAGTAAGGAAGGGAAGCAGGTTGACTCCGAGATGAAGAGTAGAATTAAGGCAGTCATTTTACTCTTCACCATATCCGGAAACTTCATCCTTCACTGGCTGCTATATGCTTTATATATCTTCGATGTCCCAGATCATTTAAATCATTATGACTATGAAATCTTTGAAGAAGTTGGATACATGCTGCGCAATGTAAGCTGCTGCACAAACACCCTTATTTATATGGTAGCTCTGCCCAAGTTCAGAGCTCAGTTCAATAGAGCGGTGAAATATCCAGTTTCCAGAATTATTGAACTAATCACTGCATAAATCTGACAAAAGCTCAAAATCCCATGGCTGATTGGCAAGAAATGACCATCAAGGACCAAACGGAACCTTTCTAGAGATGCAAATCTGTCAGAGAGATCAGAGAAGATAGAATATTTAGCAGACATCAAGAGAACCGAAACAAGATGAAGATAAGGACACAGGTTTCCCAATTCAGAGAGCAGAGGTAATATTTCGGTCCTGAAAGAAGGTCACTGGACCCAAAACTGTAACTCTGATTTCTCTCCCACAGATGCTGCCAAACCTGTGGAGTCTTTGCAACAATTCCTGTTTTGTTTTGTTTCACATTTTGGGGACCGTGTAAATGAGCCAGAGACACTGCACAGACCAAAGGTCAGTGGAGTAAGGGAAACAGCCATGATTTGTCCAAGATAACCAGGTGGGAAGTAGCAGGAGCAGGGTCTCTGATTCCTCCTGGATCAGAGGAAGTGATCCAAGGTGTCGACTTCAACTCTGCTGCTTCGGTTTTCAACTCTTTCCATCCGAGAAAACAAACAACATTTCTGTTTTCAAAATGAAAATCCATATAGATGCTGGACTGTTTCTTATGCTTCAATAAAACCATCCCAATTATTCATGTCATTTTGATTCTCCCACCAGTAGCTGGTACTGGGGGTATTCTGTTATCCAACTGCCTAGTGAGAGTGCTCGGGTGATTGGGAAGTGGGGGACATAGGGGGTGGAGTGGGGGTAATCTAGACAGATTATATCCATAAACATGATGATTGTGAACATTCAGTATCTCAGTCCAAGGAGCCTGTCTAAAGGATTGGGAGAAAAGCTGGAGACAGTTCCAGGAACTGAGTCTATATTCAGCACAGGGGTCAATGTCATCGCTTAACAGCAGATCACATACTCCACACCTTCCCGGGAAATGTCTCAGACAGTTCCCAATCTCAGTTTTAAATCCCAGTTTTTCGATAACTTCAACCCAGGTCTCAGCATCAAGTGTGTTTGTTTGTGTTTAATTACTGCATCAATCCACATGCTGTTTAAATCTTCCTATACCCTGTTCTTACACCATTACTAGAAATTTCAGACTCAGACTTGACATGTTAACCATGGTTTTATTGTCAGTCGGCTTCATGTCACTGAAGTGTCTGCTATCCATTAGGTAAATCCATGTGGTTTCCATCTGAACTGCGCTGTCTCCAGCAACATCTGCGTTTCAAATTGGTCTTGCCTTCAAATCTGTATTTTAAAGATATCTTGCTATCAGATATGTCAATGATTTAACCCAACCTGAAGCATCCATCAGTGTGCAGGGCCTCTATCTCTGTAAATACCTCCAACTTGGAAACGTTCCCTGTTTCAGGAATCCATCCCAATGAGCAGCATTGATCTGTACATCCACCTAGTGACTCACTCAGAGTGGAAGAGAGTCATCCTCAATGTGAGAGAGCCCAGTGATGCTGTGTGTAGAATGTGTTACAGAGCGTTTGTGTAACGGAGGATCCAAAAGGATATTAATATCTTCAATGAAAGGGAAAGTCTGGCCGAGAGAGTTTCACAGCAGACGACCTCCCTGTCCTTATCCGGTCTGCTGGAAATAACTGACAGTGTATCATGTGTCCTCCTCCTCATTGACTCCACTATCAGTTACATTTCTGATACCATAAATCCCTCTGGATAATGATATTTAATAACTTCTCACTATTTTCAACCGAATCATTCTGTTTGTTATTTCTGTTCCTCCTACAAACGTGAACCACATGTTGTCATTGTACCAGCCTCCACCACTCCCTCTGACAGCTCATTAGCTTCACTCGGCAAGTCCCAGGGATGACAGGACTGTCCCATGAGAGGTTGGTTTATCTGGGCATGTATTCAGGACAATGAGAGGGGGATCTGATGGAAATGTACCCAATTCTAACCATTGGACAGACTAGATACAGGGGGTGGGCTGTATCCCCTGGGCCGGGTATTCTCAGAACAAGCATCACAGTCTCAGGACATGGGCTCACCCATTTCTAGTAGAGAGGAAGAGAATTATCTTCACACAGAGTGATCAACCTGAGGAATTCTCTCCCATAGAAAGCTGTGGAGCACAGGTTACTGAGTACATTCAGGAAAGACATTGATAATGTTCTTTTACAGGTTAAAGATATCATAGGGTTTGGAGCGAAATTGGGAATATAGCAGTGAGATAGTGAATCAGACATGATCACACTGAATGGGACAGCAGGCTGGAAGGGCTGAATGGCCTCTTTCTGCTCCTGGTTTCTGTGTTTCTGTCAGTTTAATGTCCTCCTGAAAATCTCACCCTGACAAGTATCAGTGGTTACACTGGGGAAGCACATCAGGAGCTGTTTTCGTTCAGACATTCCTGCACCTTGAAAATGTGATTTTCTTTGCAGAGACGATGAACAGTCAGTCTGAGGATCAAAGTGGGCCACAGGATTCCTGATGCTGTCTCAGTGAAACAGTCACAGGAAGGCTTCCTTACTGTCGATGACCAATCGCCTGCAATAAAGACCGACACTTCATGGACCTTCCGGATTGTTCACGGTCCCTGGGTGGGAATGTTCGGTGTGATTTACGGGCAATATAAATGTAGCAGAAATACACTGAATATCCTCATTTAAACGGAGGAGTGGGCAATTATAAAGCATAAATCTGTTTTATATCTTAAGGGTATCCCAAGGAATTTATCCGACATTGTAGGGAATGGAGGGAATTTTAAAAACAGGGAGACTTACAGACACTAATACAGAGCCACAGCCACAGATACAGAGATGAGATTGTCCTGGAGATGTTTCAGAGCTCAATCTGTGACCCACACAAGACCGGGACACCAGTGAGTGGAAGACAATCAGTTTTTGGTCATATGGAGAAAGTGTTTTATTGTCTCTGTGATTGTTATCGATCTAGACTACCAAAAGGCCTTTGATAAGGTGCCTCATGGGAGGCTGCTGAGTAAGGGGAAGGCCTATACTGTTCGAGGTGAGCTCCTGGCATGGATTCAGGTTTGGCTGAAGGCAGAGAGGTGGGATAAAAAGTTCTTCAGAATGGCAGTTAGTGACAAGTGGTGTCCCACAGGGTTCAGTGTTGCGACTGCAGCTGTTCACTTTATATATTAATGATCTGGATGAAGGAACTGGGGGCATTCTGGTGAAGTTCGCCGATGATACGAGGTTAGGTGAACAGGCGGTAGTACTGAGGAGGTGGGGAGGCTGCAGAAAGATTAAGACAGTTCAGGAGAGTAATCCAGGAAATGGCTGATGAAATTCAATGTGAACAAATGCGAGGTGTTGCTCTTTGGAAAACAGAATACAGGCATGGGCTATTTTTTAAACGGTGAGAAAAGTTCTAAAGCCAAAGTACAAAGGGATCTGGGAGTGCTAGCCCAGGATTCTCTAAAGGTTGACTTGTAGGTTGGGTTTGTGGTTAAGAAAGAAAATGTAATGTTGTAATTTATCTCAAGAGGGTTGGAATGTAAAAGCAGCGATGTGCTTCTGAGAGTTTATAAACCTCTGGTTAGGCCCCATTTAGAATACTGTGTCCAATTTTGGGCCCCACACCTCAGGAAGGACATACTGACACTGGAGCGTGTCCAGCGGAGATTCACACGGATGATCCCTGGAATGGTAGGCCTAGCATACAATTGGCTGAGGATCCTGGGATTGTATTCATTAGAGTTTAGAAGGTTGAGGGGAGAGTGAATAGAAACTTACAAGATAAACATGGCTTAGAAAGGGTGGATGCTGGGAAGTTGTTTCTGTTCGGCGGGGAGATTACGACCCGTGGGCACAGCTTTAAAATTAGAGGAAGTCAATTCAGAATGGATGTGAGAAGACATGGAAATGATCTCGCAGGGAATTAAGGGATACAGGGAGAGTGTGGGGAAGTGGAATTGAAACACCCATCAGCCATGATTAAATGGCGGAATGGACTCAATGGGCTGAATGGCCTTGCTTCCACTCCGATGTCTTATTATCTTATGGTCTTATGGTCCCTATCCTGGGAGGGTTTCATGGGGGCGATGTAAAGGGAGTTTTTCTCCTCATCTAACTCCATACTGTACCTGTCCTGGGATTGGTTGATAGGGACAGTGTAGAGGGAGCTTTACTCTGTACCTAATCCCATGCGGACCCTTTTCTTTGAGAGTTTGATGGGGACAGTATCGGGTGATTCAAACAAAACCTAACCTCACACTGAACACGGCCTGAGTTTCCAAAGGCTTCCAGTCTATTGTTAGGTTACTAGACAATGAGCCTCCAGAAGCAAATAAAATATTTTCTCTCAATCTCACCCAACAGTTCCTGTCATAAATCTCAAACTTATATCATTTCAGATCTTTCTAAATCCCAGTGACACCATCCTGGGCTTGTGTCATTTCCCTGACCATTGAACCCGTGCTGTCCCGCGATAGTTCGGTGAATCTACGCTGCATTCACTTGCACATGGACTCCCAAATCCCCACTCGTTCTTGTCTTTCCCTGTTTATAAAGTCACTGTCAGTGCTGTGCTAACATGAAATGGCTGCTTTGAACAAACCTAAAATGGCTAACTGACTGACACTTCTGAAAACATTTGTCCTGCTTTGCAGATTAAAACACACCTCACACTTTGTACATGATCATCTCTCGGCCTCCTGCAGGTGAAATAAAATGAGATGTGAACCGATGTATTTTGGATGTTAGAGGAGGGACAATCTAAACTAAATGGTCCAATGTTAATCTGGGTGCAGGGACAGAGAAGGCTTCAGTTTGAGTCTGGAATTCAGTCAGCACAGGAGAGGGGCAAATGAATGAAAAGCCTTTTCCATTCATGTATTCCTGCATTGTGGAAATGTTAATTTACAAATTAAACTGCAAAAGCAGGATATGGAGAACTGTCTTACCAAGTTTCCATTGATTAAGACGTGGATTCAAGAATCTGTTTAAAGTCAGTGCCCTGAGATAATTAAAAATGTCAGCCGTCTTTCTGATTTTCCAAACTTCAACCATTAAAAACGATGGGAATACACAAAAGGTAACATGACAGTTTTACGACTGAATTGTAGGTGTGTGGCCTTGTTCAGAATCTGTCAGAGTTTTGGCGTGGAATTCAGCGCATCTTATCCAGAAAACAGGCATTTACCAAGTGTCACACTGACCCACTTTGTGTATTTGAATCTTCATTTACTGCCAGGGCCATTCGTTAACATGTCTCCCTCTGTGCTGTAAGGAACAAACAAACATAAGAAAAAGGAGCTCGAGTCAGGAATTCGGCCCGTCGAACCTGCTCCGATATTTAATACAGTCATGGCTGAACCCATCTATGAAGTGCTTTGAGAGGTTAGGAATGGCACACATTAACTCCAGCCTCCTAGAATGCCTTGGTCCACTATAATTGGCCTCCCATCGAGATAGATCCATGCAGACGCCATCTTCCTCCCCTTCACTCATCCCTGGAACGTCTGGATAACAAGGACACCTACGTCAGACCCCTATATCTTGACATTAGCTCTGCCTTGATCACCATAATGCCAACAAGACTCATCGACACAGTCTGAGCCCTGGGACTCTTTCCTCACCTCTACAACTGGATCGTTAACTTTCTGACCTGCAGATCAGAATCAATAAGGATGGTTGAAATGTGGAGCTTATTCAAGGAAAAGCTCCTGTGTCCTAAATAAGTATGTACCTGTCAGGTAGGGACAAAGATATAGAATGAGTGAGCCGTGGTTTACTAAGGAAGTGGAATCCCTGGTCAAGAGGAAGAAGAAGGCTTATGTTAGGACAAAATGTGAAAACTCAGGGCACTTGAGGGTTACAAGGAAGTCTGGAAAGACCAAAAAAGAGACAGGAGGACCCTAACCTCTGGATTTTCCCGGCCTATCCCACACTCTCTGACACTGTGTTCCAGACACTAACCCCTGGATTAATCTGGTCTATCCTACACTGTCAGGCACTGTGTTCCAGACCCGAACCCCTGGATTATTCCAGCTAACCCAAACTCTCAGGTACTGTATTCCAGAACCTAACTCCTCGATTAATCTGGCCTTCCCCACTCTCTCAGACACTGTGTTCCTGACACTAACCCGTGGAATAATCTGTCCTATCCCCCATACTCAAACACTGCATTCCAGACCCTAACCACTGGATTATTCTGGCTAACCCACACTCTCATGCACTATATTCCAACTCTAACCCCTGGATTAATCCGGCATCCCCCACATTCTTAGGCACTGTTTTCCTGACCCTAACCACTGGATTAATCCAGCCTATCCCACACTCTCAGGCACTGTGTTCTAGACGTTAACCACTGGATTAATCCAGCCTTCCCCACACTCTCTGGCACTGTGTTCCAGACATTAACCCCTGGATTAATCCGAACTATCCCATGCTCTCAGGCGCTGTGTTCCAGACCCTAACCCCTGGATTAATCCGACCTATCCTACTCTCTTGGATACTGTGTTCCAGACCCTAACCCCTGGATTAATCCAGCATCCCCCACACTCTTAGGCACTGTTTTCCTGACCCTAACCCCTGGATTATTCCAGCCTATCCCACACGCTGAGGCACTGTGTTCCAGACTCTAACCCCTGGATTAATCCGACCTATCCTACTCTCTCGGATACTGTGTTCCAGACCCTAACCACTGCATTAATCCGGCCTATCCCACCCTCTCAGGCACTGTGTTCCAGACCCTAACCCCTGGATTAATCCGGCCTATCCCACACTCTCAGGAACTGTATTCCAGACCCTAACCACTGCATTAATCCGGCCTATCCCACCCTCTCAGGCACTGTGTTCCAGACCCTAACCCCTGGATTAATCCAGCCTATCCCACACTCTCAGGCACTGTGTTCTAGACGTTAACCACTGGATTAATCCAGCCTTCCCCACACTCTCTGGCACTGTGTTCCAGACATTAACCCCTGGATTAATCCGAACTATCCCATGCTCTCAGGCGCTGTGTTCCAGACCCTAACCCCTGGATTAATCCGACCTATCCTACTCTCTTGGATACTGTGTTCCAGACCCTAACCCCTGGATTAATCCAGCATCCCCCACACTCTTAGGCACTGTTTTCCTGACCCTAACCCCTGGATTATTCCAGCCTATCCCACACGCTGAGGCACTGTGTTCCAGACTCTAACCCCTGGATTAATCCGACCTATCCTACTCTCTCGGATACTGTGTTCCAGACCCTAACCACTGCATTAATCCGACCTATCCCACTCTCTCAGACACTGTGTTCCAGACACTAACCACTGCATTAATCCGACCTATCCCACTCTCTCAGACACTGTGTTCCAGTCCCTAACCCCTGGATTATTCCAGCCTTCAACACACTCTCAGACAAGGTGTTTCAGACCCTAACCCCTGGATTAATCCGGCCTATCCCACACTCTCAGACACTGTGTTCCAGACACTAACCCCTGGATTAATCCGGCCTATCCCACACTCTCAGGCACTGTGTTCCAGACCCTGACTACTGGATTAATTCAGCCTTCCCCACACTCTCTGGCACTGTGTTCCAGACCCTAATCCCTGTATTAATCCGACCTATCCCACTGTCTCAGGCACTGTATTCCAGACACTAACCACTGCATTAATCCGACCTATCCCACTCTCTCAGACACTGTGTTCCAGTCCCTAACCCCTGGATTATTCCAGCCTTCAACACACTCTCAGACAAGGTGTTTCAGACCCTAACCCCTGGATTAATCCGGCCTATCCCACACTCTCAGACACTGTGTTCCAGACACTAACCCCTGGATTAATCCGGCCTATCCCACACTCTCAGGCACTGTGTTCCAGACCCTGACTACTGGATTAATTCAGCCTTCCCCACACTCTCTGGCACTGTGTTCCAGACCCTAACCACTGCATTAATCCGACCTATCCCACTCTCTCAGACACTGTGTTCCAGACACTAACCACTGCATTAATCCGACCTATCCCACTCTCTCAGACACTGTGTTCCAGTCCCTAACCCCTGGATTATTCCAGCCTTCAACACACTCTCAGACAAGGTGTTTCAGACCCTAACCCCTGGATTAATCCGGCCTATCCCACACTCTCAGACACTGTGTTCCAGACACTAACCCCTGGATTAATCCGGCCTATCCCACACTCTCAGGCACTGTGTTCCAGACCCTGACTACTGGATTAATTCAGCCTTCCCCACACTCTCTGGCACTGTGTTCCAGACCCTAATCCCTGTATTAATCCGACCTATCCCACTGTCTCAGGCACTGTATTCCAGACCCTAACCACTGGATTAATCCGACCGATCCAACTGTCTCGTGCACTATATTCCAGGCCCTTACTGCTGGATTAATCCAACCTATCCCACTCTCTCAGGCACTGTCTTCTCGACCCTAACCATTGGATTAATCTGGCACTCCCACACTCATAGGCACTATATTCTAGAACCTACGTCCTGGATTAATCCGGCCTAACCCACACTCTCAGGCACTGTGTTCCAGACTTTAACCCCTGGATTAATCTGGCCTCCCCCACACTCAGAGACACTGTGTTCCTGACCTTAACCCCTGGATTAATCTGGCCTATCCCCCACTCTCAACCACTGTGATCCAGAGCCTAACCCCTGGAGTAATCCGCTTTATCCCACACTCTCAAACACTGTGTTCCAGACTTGAAATCCTGGATTAATCCAGCCTATCTGACACTGCCAGACACTGTGTTCCAGACACTAACCCATGGATTTACCCGGCCTATCCCACACCCTCAGACACTGTGTTCCAGATCTTGGCCCCTGGATTACTACGGCCTACCCCGCACTCTCTGGAGCTGTGTTGCAGACCCTAATCCCTGGATTAATCCAGCCTATCCCACACTCTCAGGCACTGTGTTCCAGACCCTAATTCCTGGATTAATCCAGCCTATCCCACACTCTCTGGCACTGTGTTCCAGACCCTAATCCCTGGATTAATCCGACCTATCCCACTCTCTCTGGCACTGTGTTCCAGACCCTAATCCCTGGATTAATCCGACCTATCTCACTGTCTCAGACACTGTGTTCCAGACCCTAATCCCTGGATTAATCCGACCTATCCCACTCTCTCAAGCACTGCGTTCCAGACCCTAACTCCTGGAATATTCCGGCCTATCCCACACTCTCAGGCACTGTCTTCCAGACCCTAACCCCTCGATTAATCCTACCTATCCCACACTACCAGACACTTTGTTCCAGACTCTAACCCCGCGATTGAATCGGCCTTCCTCACACTTTTTGGCACTTTGTACCAGTCCCTAACGCTGGGATTATCCGGCCTATCCTACTCCCGCAGACACTCTATTCCAAACCATAACCGCTGGATTAATCCGACCGATCCCACACTCTCAGACATTGTGTTTCAGACCCTAACCCCTGGATTAATCCGGCCTCCCCCAGACTTTCTGACACTGTGTTTCAGACCCTAACCCCTGGATTAATCCAGCCTCCCCCAGACTTTCTGACACTGTGTTCCAGACCCTAACCACTAGATTAATCCAGCCTATCCCACACTCTCAGACACTTGTTCCTGACCCTAACCCCTGGATTTTTCCAGACAATCCCACACCGTAAGACACTGTGTTCCACACCCTAACCACTGGATTAATCCAGCCTATCTCACATTCTCAGGCACTGTGTTCCAGACGCTAACCCCTGGACTTTCCCAGCCTATCCCACACTCTTAGACACTGTATTCCAGACCCTAACCATTGAATTGACCCGCACTACCCCACACTCTCCGATACTTTGTTCCAGACCCTAACCCCTGGATTAATCCAGCCAATCCCACACTCTTAGACACTGTATTCCAGAGCCTAACCCCTGGATTAATCCGGCCTTTCCCACACGCTTAGACACTGTGTTCCAGACCCTAAATGCTGGATTATTCCAATCTCCCCACATTCTCAGGCACTTTGTTCCAGAACCTAACCCCTGGATTAATCCGGCCTACCTCACACTCTTAGACACTGTGTTCCAGACCCTAACCATTGAATTGACCCGGACTACCCCACACTCTCAGACACTGTGTTCCAGACCGTAAACCCGGGATTAATAAGGCCTATCCCACACTCTCAGGCACTGTATTCCAGATAATTACCCCTGGATTAATCCGACCTATCCCACACTCTCAAGCACTGCGTTCCAGGTCCTAATTCCTGGAATATTCCGGCCTATCCCACACTCACACACTGCGTTCCAGACCATAACCCCTGGATTAATTCGGTCTATTTCATAAACTCAGACAATGTATTCCAGACCCAAACTCCTGGATTGACCCGGCCACCCCAAACTCTCTGACACTGTGTTCCAGACCCTAGCCAGTGGATTGACCTGGCCTATCCCACACTCTCAGACACTGTGTTCCAGACCCTAACCCCTAGATTGACCCGGCCTCCATCACACTCTCAGACACTGTGTTTCAGAACCTAACCCCTGGATTATTCCGGCATCCCCCAGACTCTCAGGCACTGTGTTCAAGACCCTAAACCCAGGATTAATCCCGCACATTCCACACTCTGAGGCACTGTGAAGCAGATCTTAACCCCTGGATTAATCTGGCCTATCCCAGTCTCAGGGACTGTGTTCCAGACACTAACCATTGGATTGACCTCGCCTATCCCACTCTCTCAGACACTGCATTCCAAACCCTAAACCTTGTATTAATCTGGCCTATCCCACACTCTCAGGCACTTTGTTCCAGACCCGAACCCCTGGATTAATCCGACCTTCCCCACACTGACTGGCACATTGTACCAGTCCCTAATTCCTGGATTAGTCCGGCGTGTCCTTCTCCTGCAGACACTGTATTCCAGATCCAAACTGCTGGATTAATCCGGCCTATCCCACACTCTCAGACACTGTGTTCCAGACCCTAACCCCTGGATTAATCCAGCCTATCCCACACTCTCAGGCACTTTGTTCCAGACCCGAACCCCTGGATTAATCCGACCTTCCCCACACTTACTGGCACATTGTACCAGTCCCTAATGCCTGGATTAGTCCGGCCTATCCTTCTCCTGCAGACACTCTATTCCAGATCCAAACTGCTGGATTAATCCGGCCTATCCCACACTCTCAGACACTGTGTTCCAGACCCTAACTCCTGGATTAATCCGGGCCTATCCCACACTCCCAGACACTTTGTTGCAGACCAACCCCGGATTGACTCGGCCTATCCCACACTCTCAGATACTGTGTTCTAGAACTTAACCACTGGATTAATCCGGACTACCCTACACACTCTGGCCCTGTGTTCCAGACCCTAACCACTGGATTAGTCTGGCCTATCCCACACTTTCAGATACTGTGTTCCTGACCCTAACACCTGGATTTTACCAGACTTTCCCACACCATCAGACACTGTGTTCCAGACCCTAACCACTGGATTAATCCGGCCTAACCCACACTTTCAGACACTGTGTTCGAGCCCCTAAACCCTGGATTAATCCGGTCTATCCCACACTCTCTGACACTGTGTTCCAAACCCGAATCCCTGGATTTTTTCAGTTTATTCCACACAGTCAGACACTGTGTTCCAGACCCTAACCACTGGATTAACCTGGTCTACCCACAATCTCAGGCACTTTTTTCCAGACCCTAACCCCTGGATTAATCCGGCCGATCCCACACTCTCAGGCACTTTGTTCCAGACCCTAACCCCTGGATTAATCCGGCCTCCCACACTCACAGACACTGTGTTCCATACCCGAACCCCTGGATTAATCCGGCCTATCCCACACTCTCAGACACTGTGTTCCAGACCCTAACTTCTGGATTAATCCGGCCTATCCCACACTCTCAGGCTCTGTGTTCCAGACCCTAACCACTGGATTAATCCGGCCTAACCCACACTTTCAGACACTGTGTTCGAGCCCCTAAACCCTGGATTAATCCGATCTATCCCACACTCTCTGACACTGTGTTCCAAACCCGAATCCCTGGATTTTTTCAGTTTATTCCACGCTGTCAGACACTGTGTTCCAGACCCTAACCACTGGATTAACCTGGCCTACCCACACTCTCAGGCACTTTGTTCCAGACCCTAACCCCTGGATTAATCCGGCCTATCCCACACTCTCAGGCACTTTGTTCCAGATCCTAACCCCTGGATTGACCCGGCCACCCCAAACTCTCAGGCACTGTGTTCCAGACCCTAACCCCTGGATTAATCCGGCCTATCCCACACTCTCAGACACTGTGTTCCAGACCCTAACTTCTGGATTAATCCGGCCTATCCCACACTATCAGTCACTGTGTCCAGACCCAAACCCCTGGATTGACCTGGCCTATCCCACACTCTCAGGCTCTGTGTTCCAGACCCTAACCCCTGGATTAATCCGGCCTATCCCACACTCTCAGACACTGTGTTCCAGACCCTAACCACTAGATTGACCCGGCCTATCTCACATTCTCAGGCAGTGTGTTGCAGACTCTAACCCCTGGATTAATCTGGCCTATACCACACTCTCAGACACAGTGTTCCAGACGCTAAACCCAGGATTAATCCGGCCTCCCCCACACTCTGCGGCCCTGTGTTCCAGACCCTAACCCCTGGATTAATCCAGTCTATCCCACACTCTCAGACATTGCGTTCCAGACCCTAAACCCTGGATTTTTACAGCCTGTGCCACACTCTTAGACACTGTTTCAGACCCTAACCATTGAATTGACTACCCCACACTCTCAGGCAGTTTTTTCCAGACCCTAACCCCTGGATTAATCCGGCCGATCCAATACTCTTAGACACTGTGTTCCAGACCCAAACCATTCAGTTGACCCGGACTACCCCACACTCTCCGACACTTAGTTCTAGACCCTAACCCCTGGATTAATCCAGCCTATCCCACACTCTCATGCAGTGTATTCCAGACACTTACCCCTGGATTAATCCGACCTATCGCACTCTCTCAAGCACTGCTTTCCAGACCCGAACTCCTAGAATATTCTAGCCTATCCCACACTCACACACTGTGTTCCAGACGCTAACCCCTGGATTAATCCGGTCTATCCCATAAACTCAGACAATGTATTCCAGACTCTAACCCCTGGATTGACCCGGCCACCCCAAACACTCTGACACTGTGTTCTAGACCCTAACCCCTGGATTGACCTGGCCACCCCAAACTCTCTGACACTGTATTCCAGACCCTAATCCCTGGATTGACCCGGCCACCTCAAACTCTCTGACACTGTGTTCCATTCCCTACCCCCTGGATTGACCCAGCCAACCCAGATTCTCTGATACTGTGTTCCAGACCCTAACCCCTGGATTGACCCAGCCACCCCAAACTCTCTGACACTGTGTTTCAGAACCTATTTCCTGGAGTAATCCTGCATATCCCACACTCTCAGGCACTGTGTTCCAGACCCAAACCCCTGGATTAATTTGGCCTATCCCACACTCTCAGACATTGCGTTCCAGACCCGAACCCCTGGATTAATGCAGCCTAACCCACTCTCTCAGACACTGTGTTCCAGACACTAACCCCTGGATTAATCTGGCCTACTGCACATTCTCATACACTGTGTTCCAGACCCTAACCATTGAATTGACCCGTTCTACCCAACACTCTCAGTCACTTTGTTCCGGAACCTAACCCCTGCATTGAACCGGCCTCCCCACACTCTCAGACATTGTGTTCAAGACCCTAAATCCTGGATTAATCCGGCCTATCCCACACTCTCAGACACTGTATTCCAGACCTTAACCCCTGGATACACACGGCCTATCCCACACTCTCAGACAATGTATTCCACACACTAACACCTGGATTAATCCGGCCTATCCCACACTCTCAGACACTGTATTCCAGACCTTAACCCCTGGATACACACGGCCTATCCCACACTCTCAGACAATGTATTCCACACACTAACACCTGGATTAATCCGGCCTATCCTACAATCGCACGCACTGTGTTCCACACCCAAACCCCTGGATTGACCCGGCCTACCCCACACTCTCAGACATTGTGTTCCAGGCCCTAATGCCTGGATTAATCCGGCCTATCCCTCAATCTCAGAAACTGTGTTGAAGACCCTAACCCCTGGATTAATCCGGCCGACCCCACACTCTCAGACACTGTGTTCCAGACACTAACCATTGGATTGATCCGGTATATTCCACACTCTCAGATACTGAGGTCCAGACCCTAAATCCTGGATTATTCTGGCCTCCACACACTCTCAGGCACATTATTCCAGACCCTAACCCCTGTATTAATCCGGCCTATCCCACACTCTCAGACACTTTGTTCCAGACACTAAC
Source organism: Chiloscyllium punctatum (assembly GCF_047496795.1). Taxonomy (NCBI): domain Eukaryota; kingdom Metazoa; phylum Chordata; class Chondrichthyes; order Orectolobiformes; family Hemiscylliidae; genus Chiloscyllium; species Chiloscyllium punctatum. The sequence goes on along the minus strand of NC_092761.1, from coordinate 26,501,046 downwards.
CCCTTGATTAATCCAGCCTATCCCACACTCCCAGTCACTTTGTTCCAGACTCTAAACCTGGGATTGAATCGGCCTTCCCCACACTCTATGACACTGCGTTCCAGACCCTAACCCCTGGATTGACCCCGCATCCATCACGCTCTCAGACACTGTGTTTCAGAACCTAACCCCTGGATTATTCCGGCCTCCCCCAGACTCTCAGGCACTGTGTTCGAGACCCTAAACCCATGATTAATCTGGCCTATCACACACTCTCAGGCTCTTTGTGCCAGACCCTAATCCATGGATTAATCCGGCCTAGCCCACACTCTCAGACACTGTGTTCCAGACCGCAACCCCTGGATTAATCCGGCCTATCCTACACTCCCAGACACACTGTTCTAGACTCTAAACCCGGGATTGAATCGGCCTTCCCCACACTTTCCGGCACTTTATACCAGACCCTAGCCCCTGGATTGACCTGACCTATCCCACACTCTCAGACACAGTGTTCCAGACCCTAATCCAGCCTATCCCACACTCTTAAATGCTGTGTTCCAGACCTTAATCCCTGGATTAATCCGGCCTATCCCTCACGCTCAGACATTGTGTTCCAGGCCCTAACCCCTGGATTAATCCGGCCTTCTCCACACTCTCAGACACTGTGTTCCAGACCCTAACCCCTGGATTGACCCGGCCTCCATCACATTCTCAGACACTGTGTTTCAGAACCGAACCCCTGGATTATTCCGGTCTCCCCCAGAGTCTCAGGCACTGTGTTCGAGACCCTAAACCCAGGATTAATTCGGCCCATTCCACACTCTGAGGCACTGTGATGCAGACCCTAACCCCAGGATTAATCCAGCCTATTCTACTCCTGCAGACACTGTATTCCAGACCCAAACCGCTGGAGTAAATGCGGCCTATCCCACACTCTCAGACACTGTGTTCCAGACCTTAACACCTGCATTAATCCAGCATATCCCATACTCTCAAATGCTGTGTTCCAGACCTTAAAACATGGATTAATCCGGCCTATCCCTCACGCTCAGATATTGTGTTCCAGATCCGAACCACTGGATTGACCCGGCCACCCCAAAATCTCTGACACTGTGTTCCAGACGCTAACCCCTGGAATATTCCGGCCTATCCCACACTCACACACTGTGTTCCAGACCCTAATCACTGGATTGACCCAGCCACCCTATACTCTCTGACACTGTTTTCCAGACCCTAACCCCTGGATTGACCCGGCCACCCTAAACTCTCTGACACTGTGTTCCAGACGCTAACCCCTGGATTGACCCGGCCACCCCAAACTCTCTGACACTGTGTTCCAGTCCCTAACCCATGGATTATTCTGGCCTATCCCACACTCTCAGACACTGTGTTCCAGACCGTTACCCCTGGATTAATCTGGCCTACTCCACACTCTCAGACACTGTGTTCCAGACACTAAACCCAGGATTAATCCGACCTATCACACTCTCTCAGACACTGCGTTCCAGAACCTAACCCCTGGATTGACCCGGCCTCCATCACACTCTCGGACACTGTGTTCCAGACCCTAAATCCTGGATTAATCCGGTGTCCCCACACTCTCAGACACTGTGTTCCAGATCCTAACCAATGGATTAATCCGGGCTATCCTACACTCTCAGGCGCTGTATTCCAGACACTTACCCCTGTATAAATCTGACCTATCCCACACTCTCAAGCACTGCGTGCAAGACCCTAACCCCTGGATTAATCTGGGCTATCCCACACTCTCAGACACTGTGTTCCAGAACCTAAACCCTGGATAAATCCGGCCTTTCCCACACGCTCAGACACTGTTTTCCAGACCCTAAATGCTGGATTATTCCAATCTCTCCACATTCTCAGGCACTTTGTTCCAGAACCTAACCCCTGGATTAATCCGGCCTATCTCACACTCTTAGACACTGTGTTCCAGACCCTAACCATTGAATTGACCCGGACTACCCCACACTCTCAGACACTTTGTTCCAGACCCTAACCCCTGGATTTTTCCATCCTCTCTCACACTCTCAGACACTGTGTTCCAGACCCAAATCCCTGGATTTTTCCGGGCTATCACACACTCTTAGACACTGTGTTCCAGACCCTAAACCCTGGATTGACCCGGCCTATCCCACACTCTCAGACACTGCGTTCCAGACCCTAACCCCTGGATTGACACGGCCTATCCCACACTCACAGTCACTTTGTTCCAGACCCGAACCCCTGTATTAATCCGGCCTATCCCACACGCTCAGGCACTTTGTTCCAGATGCTAACCCCTGGATTTATACGGCCTATCTAACATTCTCAGGCACTTTGTTCCAGATCCTAAACCCTGTATTAATCCAGCCTATCCCACACTCTCAGGCACTTTGTTCCAGACCCTAACCCCTGGAGTTTTCCATCCTCTCACACACACTCAGACACTGTGTTCCAGATCCTAACCCCTGGATTAATCCGGCCGACCCCACACTCTCAGACACTGTGTTCCAGACACTAACCATTGGATTGATCCGGTATATTCCACACTCTCAGATACTGAGTTCCAGATCCTAAATCCTGGATTATTCCGGCCTCCCCACAATCTCAGGCACATTATTCCAGACCCTAACCCCTGGATTAATCCGGCCGACCCCACACTCTCAGACACTTTGTTCCAGACACTAACCCCTTGATTAATTCAGCCTATCCCACACTCCCAGTCACTTTGTCCCAGACTCTAAACCTGGGATTGAATCGGCCTTCCCCACACTCTCTGACACTGCGTTCCAAACCCTAACCCCTGGATTGACCCAGCATCCATCACGCTCTCAGACACTGTGTTCCCGACCATAACCCCTGGATTATTCCGGCCTACTCCATACTCTCAGGCACTGTGTCGAGACCCTAAACCCATGATTAATCCGGCCTATCCCACACTCTCAGACACTGTGTTCCAGACCCTAACCACTGGATTGACCCGGCCTATCTCACATTCTCAGGCAGTGTGTTCCAGACTCTAACCCCTGGATTAATCTGGCCTATACAGCACTCTCAGACACAGTGTTCCAGACGCTAAGCCCAGGATTAATCCGGCCTCCCCCACACTCTGCGGCCCTGTGTTCCAGACCCTAACCCCTGGATTAATCCAGCCTATCCCACACTCTCAGACATTGCGTTCCAGACCCTAAACCCTGGATTTTTCCAGCCTGTGCCACACTCTTAGACACTGTGTTCCAGACCCTAACCATTGAATTGACACAGACTACCCCACACTCTCAGATACTTTGCCCCAGACCCGAACCCCTGGATTAATCTGGCCTATACCACACTCTCAGACACAGTGTTCCAGACCCTAAGGCCAGGATTATTCCGGCCTCCCCCACACTCTCAGGCCCTGTGTTCCAGAGCCTAACCCTTGGATAAATCCGGCCTTTCCCACACGCACAGACACTGTGTTCCAGACCCTAAATGCTGGATTATTCCAATCTCTCCACATTCTCAGGCACTTTGTTCCAGAACCTAACCCCTGGATTAATCCGGCCTATCTCACACTCACACACTGTGTTCCAGGACCTAACCCCTGGATTAATCCGATTTATCCCACTCTCTCAAGCACTGCGTTCCAGACCCTAACTCCTGGAATATTCCGGCCTATCGCACACCCTCAGACACTGTTTTCCAGACCCTAACCCCTGGATTAATCCTGCCTATCCCACACTACCAGACACTTTGTTCCTGGCTCCAACCCCGCGATTGAATCGGCCTTCCTCACACTTTTAGATTAGATTAGATTACTTACAGTGTGGAAACAGGCCCTTCGGCCCAACAAGTCCACACCACCCCACCGAAGTGCAACCCACCCATACCCTACATCTACCCCTTACCTACACTATGGGCAATTTAGGATGGACTGTGGGAGGAAACCGGAGCACCCGGAGGAAACCCACGCAGACACGGGGAAAACGTGCAAACTCCACACAGTCAGTTGCCTGAGGCGGGAATTGAACCCGGGTCTCTGGCGCTGTGAGGCAGCAGTGCTAACCACTGTGCCACCGTGGCACTTCTGGCACTTTGTACCGAACGCCTGGATTAATCCGATCCATCCTACTCCCGCAGACACTGTATTCTGAACCCAAACCGCTGGATTAATCCTGCCTGTCCCACACTCTCAGACATTGTGTTTCAGACCCTAACCCCTGGATTAATCGGAACTACCCCACACACTCTGGCCCTGTGTTCCAGTCCCTAACCACTAGATTAATCCAGCCTATCCCACACTCTCAGAAACTTGTTCCAGACCCTAAACCCTGGATTAATCCGGCTATCCCACACTCTTAGACACTGTGTTCCTGACTCTAAACATTGAATTGACCCGGACTAGCCCACACTCTCAGGTACTTTGTTCTAGACCCGAACCTCTGGATTAAACTGGCCTCTACCGCACTCTCATACACAGTGTTCCAGACCCTAAACCCAGGATTAATCCCGCCTCCCTCACACTCTCAGGCCCTGTGTTCCAGACCCTAACCCCTGGATTAATCCGGCCTATCCCACACTCTCAGACACTTGTTCCAGACCCTAAACCCTGGATTATTCCGGCCTATACCACACTCTCAGGCACTTTTTTCCAGACCCTAATCCCTGGATTAATCCGGCCAATCCAATACTCTTAGACACTGTGTTCCAGACCCTAACCATTCATTTGACCCGGACTACCCCACACTCTCAGACACTTAGTTCTAGACCCTAACCCCTGGATTAATCCAGCCTATCCCACATTCTCAGACACTGCGTTCCAGACCCTAACTCCTGGAATATTCCGGCCTATCCCACACTCACACACTGTGTTCCAGACCCGAACAACTGGATTGACCCGGCCACCCCAAACTTTCTGACACTGTGTTCCAGACCCTAACCCCTGGATTAATCTGGCCTACTCCACACTCTCAGACATTGTATTACACACACTAACCCCTTGATTAATCCAGCCTACCCTACACTCTCATTATTGTGTTCCAGACCCTAAACCCTGGATTAATCCAGCCTATCCCACATTCTCAAACGCTGTGTTCCAGACCTTAACACTGGATTAATCCGGCCACTCATGCTCAGACACTGTGTTCCAGACCCCAACCCCTGGATTAATCCGGCCTATCCCACAATCTTGAGCACTGTGTTCAAGACCCTAAATCCCTGGATTAATCCGGTGTCCCCACACTCTCAGACACTGTGTTCCAGATCCTAACCAATGGATTAATCCGGGCTATCCTACACTCTCAGGCGCTGTATTCCAGACACTTACCCCTGTATAAATCTGACCTATCCCACACTCTCAAGCACTGCGTGCCAGACCCTAACCCCTGGATTAATCTGGGCTATCCCATACTCTCAGACACTGTGTTCCAGATCCTAACCCCTGGATTAATCCGGCCGACCCCACACTCTCAGACACTGTGTTCCAGACACTAACCATTGGATTGATCCGGTATATTCCACACTCTCAGATACTGAGTTCCAGATCCTAAATCCTGGATTATTCCGGCCTCCCCACAATCTCAGGCACATTATTCCAGACCCTAACCCCTGGATTAATCCGGCCGACCCCACACTCTCAGACACTTTGTTCCAGACACTAACCCCTTGATTAATTCAGCCTATCCCACACTCCCAGTCACTTTGTCCCAGACTCTAAACCTGGGATTGAATCGGCCTTCCCCACACTCTCTGACACTGCGTTCCAAACCCTAACCCCTGGATTGACCCAGCATCCATCACGCTCTCAGACACTGTGTTCCCGACCATAACACCTGGATTATTCCGGCCTACTCCATACTCTCAGGCACTGTGTCGAGACCCTAAACCCATGATTAATCTGGCCTATCACGCACTCTCAGGCACTGTGTTCCAGACCCTAACCCTTGGATTAATCCGGCCTATCCCACACTCTCAGACACTGTGTTCCAGACCCTAACCACTGGATTGACCCGGCCTATCTCACATTCTCAGGCAGTGTGTTCCAGACTCTAACCCCTGGATTAATCTGGCCTATACAGCACTCTCAGACACAGTGTTCCAGACGCTAAGCCCAGGATTAATCCGGCCTCCCCCACACTCTGCGGCCCTGTGTTCCAGACCCTAACCCCTGGATTAATCCAGCCTATCCCACACTCTCAGACATTGCGTTCCAGACCCTAAACCCTGGATTTTTCCAGCCTGTGCCACACTCTTAGACACTGTGTTCCAGACCCTAACCATTGAATTGACACAGACTACCCCACACTCTCAGATACTTTGCCCCAGACCCGAACCCCTGGATTAATCTGGCCTATACCACACTCTCAGACACAGTGTTCCAGACCCTAAGGCCAGGATTATTCCGGCCTCCCCCACACTCTCAGGCCCTGTGTTCCAGAGCCTAACCCTTGGATAAATCCGGCCTTTCCCACACGCACAGACACTGTGTTCCAGACCCTAAATGCTGGATTATTCCAATCTCTCCACATTCTCAGGCACTTTGTTCCAGAACCTAACCCCTGGATTAATCCGGCCTATCTCACACTCACACACTGTGTTCCAGGACCTAACCCCTGGATTAATCCGATTTATCCCACTCTCTCAAGCACTGCGTTCCAGACCCTAACTCCTGGAATATTCCGGCCTATCGCACACCCTCAGACACTGTTTTCCAGACCCTAACCCCTGGATTAATCCTGCCTATCCCACACTACCAGACACTTTGTTCCTGGCTCCAACCCCGCGATTGAATCGGCCTTCCTCACACTTTTAGATTAGATTAGATTAGATTAGATTACTTACAGTGTGGAAACAGGCCCTTCGGCCCAACAAGTCCACACCACCCCACCGAAGTGCAACCCACCCATACCCTACATCTACCCCTTACCTACACTATGGGCAATTTAGGATGGACTGTGGGAGGAAACCGGAGCACCCGGAGGAAACCCACGCAGACACGGGGAAAACGTGCAAACTCCACACAGTCAGTTGCCTGAGGCGGGAATTGAACCCGGGTCTCTGGCGCTGTGAGGCAGCAGTGCTAACCACTGTGCCACCGTGGCACTTCTGGCACTTTGTACCGAACGCCTGGATTAATCCGATCTATCCTACTCCCGCAGACACTGTATTCTGAACCCAAACCGCTGGATTAATCCTGCCTGTCCCACACTCTCAGACATTGTGTTTCAGACCCTAACCCCTGGATTAATCGGAACTACCCCACACACTCTGGCCCTGTGTTCCAGTCCCTAACCACTAGATTAATCCAGCCTATCCCACACTCTCAGAAACTTGTTCCAGACCCTAAACCCTGGATTAATCCGGCTATCCCACACTCTTAGACACTGTGTTCCTGACTCTAAACATTGAATTGACCCGGACTAGCCCACACTCTCAGGTACTTTGTTCTAGACCCGAACCTCTGGATTAAACTGGCCTCTACCGCACTCTCATACACAGTGTTCCAGACCCTAAACCCAGGATTAATCCCGCCTCCCTCACACTCTCAGGCCCTGTGTTCCAGACCCTAACCCCTGGATTAATCCGGCCTATCCCACACTCTCAGACACTTGTTCCAGACCCTAAACCCTGGATTATTCCGGCCTATACCACACTCTCAGGCACTTTTTTCCAGACCCTAATCCCTGGATTAATCCGGCCAATCCAATACTCTTAGACACTGTGTTCCAGACCCTAACCATTCATTTGACCCGGACTACCCCACACTCTCAGACACTTAGTTCTAGACCCTAACCCCTGGATTAATCCAGCCTATCCCACATTCTCAGACACTGCGTTCCAGACCCTAACTCCTGGAATATTCCGGCCTATCCCACACTCACACACTGTGTTCCAGACCCGAACAACTGGATTGACCCGGCCACCCCAAACTTTCTGACACTGTGTTCCAGACCCTAACCCCTGGATTAATCTGGCCTACTCCACACTCTCAGACATTGTATTACTCACACTAACCCCTTGATTAATCCAGCCTACCCTACACTCTCATTATTGTGTTCCAGACCCTAAACCCTGGATTAATCCAGCCTATCCCACATTCTCAAACGCTGTGTTCCAGACCTTAACACTGGATTAATCCGGCCACTCATGCTCAGACACTGTGTTCCAGACCCCAACCCCTGGATTAATCCGGCCTATCCCACAATCTTGAGCACTGTGTTCAAGACCCTAAATCCCTGGATTAATCCGGTGTCCCCACACTCTCAGACACTGTGTTCCAGATCCTAACCAATGGATTAATCCGGGCTATCCTACACTCTCAGGCGCTGTATTCCAGACACTTACCCCTGTATAAATCTGACCTATCCCACACTCTCAAGCACTGCGTGCCAGACCCTAACCCCTGGATTAATCTGGGCTATCCCATACTCTCAGACACTGTGTTCCAGATCCTAACCCCTGGATTAATCCGGCCGACCCCACACTCTCAGACACTGTGTTCCAGACACTAACCATTGGATTGATCCGGTATATTCCACACTCTCAGATACTGAGTTCCAGATCCTAAATCCTGGATTATTCCGGCCTCCCCACAATCTCAGGCACATTATTCCAGACCCTAACCCCTGGATTAATCCGGCCGACCCCACACTCTCAGACACTTTGTTCCAGACACTAACCCCTTGATTAATTCAGCCTATCCCACACTCCCAGTCACTTTGTCCCAGACTCTAAACCTGGGATTGAATCGGCCTTCCCCACACTCTCTGACACTGCGTTCCAAACCCTAACCCCTGGATTGACCCAGCATCCATCACGCTCTCAGACACTGTGTTCCCGACCATAACCCCTGGATTATTCCGGCCTACTCCAGACTCTCAGGCACTATGTCGAGACCCTAAACCCATGATTAATCTGGCCTATAACACACTCTCAGGCACTGTGTTCCAGACCCTAACCCTTGGATTTATCCGGCTATCCCACACTCTCAGGCACTTTGTGCCAGTCCCTAATCCATGGATTGACCCGGCCACCCCAAACTCTCAGACAATGTGTTCCAGACTCTAACCCCGGGATTGAATCGGTCTTCTCACACTTTCCGGCACTTTGTACCAGACCCTAACCCCTGGATTAATCTGGCCTATCCCACACTCTCGGGCACTGTGTTCCAGATCCTAACCCCTGGATTAATCCGGTGTCCCCACACTCTCAGCCACTGTGTTCAGGACCCTAACCCCTGCATTAATCCGGCCTATCCCACACTCTCATGCACTGTATTCCAGACACTTCCCCCTGGATTAATCTAACCTATCCCATACTCTTAATCACTGCGTTCCAGGTCCTAACTCCTGGAATATTCCGGCCTATCCCACACTCACACACTGCGTTCTAGACCCGAACCACTGGATTGACCCTGCCACCCGAAACTCTCTGACACTGTGTTTCAGACCCTAACCCCTGGATTGACCCGGCCACCCCAAACTCTCTGAAACTGTGTTCCAGTCCCTAACCCATGGATTGACCCGGTATCCTTCACACTCTCAGACATTGTGTTCGAGACCCTAAATCCTGGTTTAATCCGGCCTATCCCACACTCTCATGCACTGTGTTCGAGACACTAAAACCAGGAATAATCCGGCCTATCCCACACTCTCGGGCACTGTGTTCCAGACCCTAACCCCTGGATTAATCTGGTGTCCCCACACTCTCAGACACTTTGTTCCGGACCCTAACCCCTGGATTAATCCGGTGTCCCCACACTCTCAGACACTGTGTTTCAGAACCTAACCCCTGGATTATTCCGGCCTCCCCCAGACTCTCAGGCACTGTGTTCGAGACCCTAAGGCCTGGTTTAATCCGGCCCATTCCACACTCTGACGCACTGTGATGCAGATTCTAACCCCTGGATTAATCCGGCCTATCCCAGTCTCAGGGACTGTGTTCCAGACACTAACCATTTGATTGACCTGGCCTATCCCACACTCTCAGACACTGTGTTCCAGACACTAAATCCTGGATTATTCCCGCCACCCCACACTCTCAGGCACTTTGTTCCAAGCCTTAACCTCTGGATTAATCCGACATATCCCACTCTCTCAAGCACAGCTGGAGGGGGCAGGTTGAACACGGATGGAGGGACGAAATCCAGGCTCCGAGACCGACTCCCTTCCATCGAATCTCAGAAAATAAACCCTTGGGGTGGGATAAGGGTCAGTCAGAAAGCATTGACCCCCTGGGTCCCAGTGAAATCTGTTCCCATTCTCTGGGTTTAAAACTAGAGGGAAGTGCTGATAAAATGGGGAGCTTTGGGAAGTCACTCAGTCATGGGATTTTGTTTGTTTCTCTTGAGTTTGTGATTCAAAAGATCTTGGCTCTGATTTAATCAATTTCCATCTCTCTCACACACACACACATCCCCCTCCACTCAAACAGAAACACTGGGACAGTCCTGAGGCAGTTTGACACCTTCCTGTTCCCGTTCTCTGGGTTTAATATCAGGGGCTGTGCTGGGAAAGGGAGAGATTGTGGAAAGCAGAGAGTGATGGGATCTTGCTGTGCTTTTTGTGCCACTGTTTTATTTTAATCAATTTTCATTTCGCTCTCAGTCTCTCTCCCCCCGAGGAGGGGATTTGGTCTGGGAGCTGAAACTTGGACAGTGCAGAGAGACAGAGAGAATCCAATCATTCTGCCGTGAGGAATCATCAGACAAGAGCTGGAACCAGAGAGAGAATAATCAGAAACTGTTCTGTCTCCTTGTTGTTCATGTACACACACAGACAGACAGACACACCCACACACCCGGGGAAAAGATTGTGGGGTTCAGGCCGTCTCTGTGATTTTTACCATAAGGGGTGAGCTCTGGGCTGGGGGTGGGGAGACAAAGGGGCAAAAGGGTTGGAGAGAGAGTTGCTGCACAGTCTGACCCCACAAATGTCACTGCCTCCGTCTCCCATTGCAGCTCCCATCTTCATTCCCACGTTCACTCTCTCTCTTCGCCACATCTTTCCTTCAATCCCCATCTCTCCCCATCCTTCCCATCTCCATCCTGTTCCTGTTCCCCTTGAGATTCCCTTCCTACAACTCTCTGCCTACTCACTCTCTTTCGTGGAATTGTTTAATCGTTCAGTCTTTCCCAATCTCCAGCTTCCCTGCTCCCCTCTCTCCACACCTTTCTCTCACAGCCCCGTGGGATCTTGCTGTTCCTGGCTGAGGATCTTTCTATTCTGCCTTACACCATCATGCTCTCCCTCCCTCACTCCCTCCTCCCCTGGCCATCTGTCTCTCTTTGGGATCACTCTATGTCAGTCTCTCTCTCTCCCCCCGTCCCTCCCTGGGCTTTTTCTCTCTTCTATGTCTGTCCTTTTCTCTCTCTCTCTCTCTCTCTCCTTCCCCCTCCCCTCACTAGGTATTTGATTATTCTGCTTTCTGTCTTTCATTCACTTTGTCTCACTGAGTTTTCTTCTTACCACCATCCCCCCTCCCCAACAAACTGTACCCGCCTCTCTCTCTCTCTCCCCCATTCCCCACTCCCTCCCTGTCTTCCTGTCCCTCCCTCCGTGATTTGGACTCCGTGCCATGTGGTCATTAACACAGTGGGATCTTACTGTTCCTGGGGACACCTGTTGTTGTACAAACTGTGGGGTGGGGAGGGGAAGTAAAGCCCCTTTCTCAGTCAGGGGGAGAGTGGGGCCACGCGACAAGGAGAGAGAGAGACAGAGGGGGACGCCAAGGAGAGAGAGAGAGAGAGAGAGGGGGGGACGCCAAGGAGAGAGAGAGAGAGAGAGAGAGAGAGAGAGGGGGACGCCAAGGAGAGAGAGAGAGAGAGAGAGAGAGAGAGAGAGAGAGGAGAGAGAGAGAGGGGGGGGGGGGGGACGCCAAGGAGAGAGAGAGAGAGAGAGAGAGGGGGAGCCAAGGAGAGAGAGAGGGGGGGGAGCCAAGGAGAGAGAGAGAGAGAGAGAGAGAGAGAGAGAGAGAGGGAGAGAGAGAGAGAGAGGGGAGCCAAGGAGAGAGAGAGAGAGAGAGAGAGAGAGAGAGGGGAGCCAAGGAGAGAGAGAGAGGGGAGCCAAGGAGAGAGAGAGAGAGAGAGAGAGGGGAGCCAAGGAGAGAGAGAGAGAGAGAGGGGGGGAGCCAAGGAGAGAGAGAGAGAGAGAGAGAGAGGGGAGCCAAGGAGAGAGAGAGAGAGAGAGAGAGAGAGGGGAGCCAAGGAGAGAGAGAGAGGGGGGGGGGGGGAGCCAAGGAGAGAGAGAGAGAGAGAGAGAGAGAAAGAGAGGGGAGCCAAGGAGAGAGAGACCGAGAGAGAGAGGGGGGAGCCAAGGAGAGAGAGAGAGAGGGGGAGCCAAGGAGAGAGAGAGAGAGGGGGGAGCCAAGGAGAGAGAGAGAGAGGGGGGAGCCAAGGAGAGAGAGAGAGAGAGAGGGGGACAAGGAGAGAGAGAGGGGGACAAGGAGAGAGAGAGAGGGGGACAAGGAGAGAGGGAGAGGGACAGGGAGAGAGAGAGAGGGGGGAAAGGAGAGGGGGAGGAAGTAGGTTTTTTCCGATTCTGATGCTTACCAACAAATGAAAAAAACATGAGACAGAAATATTAAAGATGGGAGGGAGGATGATTCCTTGCTGAATCCCAGCCAATTTATTGAGCTTCCCATCCAGTCATCAATCCTGCTCATATTCTGCCACTTCCGGGTTTAAACGATGCGCGTGCGCAGAGCCAGGCCCCGCCCCCACGCGGGCCCGCGCACTGTCAGTTAAACGGCCGCGCCTCGAGACCCCGCGTGCATCCTCAGGGCGGGTCTTAGCTCTCCCTCCAGCTCCCATTGGTCACAGCGCCTGTCCATCTCGTGGCGGTGACCAATAGAAATGTGAGTTCCCAGCTCGGGCGGGGGGGGGGGGGGGGGGGGGGGGAGGTGCCTGCAGGTGAATGTGGATTTAAAGAGAAATGAAGAGCACAAGGACATAGGAGCCAGGAATGAGGCCGTTCAGCCCATCGAGTCTGCTTCTTCATTCAATCATAGTGGATAAGGTTCTCCACTCCATTCTCCCGGTAAACCTTGATCGTCCCCCTTTACAATGAAGAACCTATCGATCTCAGTCTTCAATATCCTCAGTGAGCTGGGTCTCCCCAACCTTCAGTGGGAATGAATTCCACAGATTCCCCACTCTCTGGATCAACAAGGTTCTCCTTATCTCTGTTCGAAGAGCTCTTCCCTTTACTCTAAGGCTGTGCCATTGGGTCCCGGTCTCTCTGACCAAATGGAAACATCTTCCCAATATCCGCTCTGTCCAGGCCATTCAGTATTCTGGAAGTTTCTATTAGATCCCCCACCCCATCATCCTCCTGAACTCCATTGAGGATAGACCCAGAGTCCTCACACATTCCTCATGTGTTAAGGTTTTCATCGGTGAACCTACTCTGAACACGTTCCAGGGTCAGTACATCCTTCCTGAGATATGGGATCCAAAACTGTGTACAATTCTCCAAATGTGGTCTGACCCGAGCTTTATAGAGCCTCAGAAATACATCCCTGCTTTTATAATCAAGTGCTCTCAAAATAAATACCATCATTGCATTTGCCTTCCTAACTACTGACTCAACCTGCAGGTTTACCTTGAGAGAATCCTGGACGGGAACTCTCAAGTCTCTCTGCACTTCAGATTTCTGAATTTTCTCCCCAATTAGAACACCATGCCTCTCTGCCTCTATTCCTCCAACCCTTTGCAGTTTAATAACCTCCTTCCTACAGCAGGGTGAACGTGATGGTATGCAGTCCTCCAAATGTGGCCTCACCAATGTCTTGTACAGCTGTAACATGACGTCCCAACTCCTGGGCTCAGTGCTCTGCCCGATAAAGGCAAGCCTGCCAAATGCCCCCTTCACCACCCTGTGACCCTGCCTACCTGTGACCACCACTTTCAAGGAACTATGTACCTGTCCCCCTTGGTCTCTCTGTTCAACAACACTCCCTAGGGAACTACCATTAACTGTGTAAGTCCTGCATGTTCACACTCTCTCTCACTCACACATGTACACTCTCACTCATGCACGCACACACATTCCCTTACTCGTGCGCTCGCAATCTCTCTCTCACGTGTACACTCTCTCTAGCAAGTCTCCAAATATTGATGCCCATGTAACTGTTCTCTGATATGCCTCTTACACGGATTGGTTCCCTACTCACATTTGGTCATTTTGGGGTGCGCTGAACTGAAACTCCAACTTCCTGATGTTTGCAACATTTCTCCTTTTTAGTGATTCCCTGTCCCTATTCTCCCATTTAGACCTGCTCTGTTCCAATTCTCTAATTTATTGGCACTCCCACTAATTTTCTAATGTAATGGGACTGTGTACCAAACCCACCTACTGATGGCCCACCAGTTCTCCCATTTACCCATACTCCGATACTCATTCTTCCATTTACTGATGCCCTAGACCAACTCTACCATTTAGAGGTACCCTACTGGAGATGGGAGGGGGAGGAGATTGTGGGTGGGGGGGGGGCGAGGAGAAGGGGAGGTGAGGAGAGGGGTGGACAAGGAGATGGGGGAGGGTGGAAAGAAGACGTGGAGGGGTTGGGGGGACAGGGAAGGAAGGGAGGGCAATTGGGGAAGGAGAAGGGGACGGAGAGAGAAGGGGAAGGGGAGGGGAGAAGGAGAGAGAGGAAGGAGAAAGGGGGAAGGAGAGAGGGGAGGGAGGAATGGGGAAGGAGATGGGGGCAAGGGGAATCGAGAGTGAGGAAAGGAGGGAGGGAATGGGGGAAGGAGAGGTGGGGAAGGGGACCTGAGGGGATGGAGAGGGGGAGATGTGAGGGGAAGGGGGGTCAGAAGAGGTGGAGAAGGAGAGGGTTGGAATGGGAGAAGAAAGACGGAAAGAGAGTGCAGAAAGAGAGGGGGAAAGGAGAGGTGAAGGATAGGGTGCGAAGAAATTACGGGAAGGACGAGGGGAAGGAGAGAAGGACAGAAAGAGAGAGTGGTAGAGAGGTGGTAAGGAGGGGAGAGGGAGAGCGGGGGAAGGAAAGGGGGTAAGGAGAAAGGGGGGATCAGAGAAATTTGCCCAATAGGTTAGAGATCACAAAACACAGCTTGAAGTGAAATTGACAAACAGTTTATTGTAAGCGATCTGGCTGGAAGAGAAAACAGACCAGCTGACACAAAACTGACAGTCTGTACATGTAGATCAGAATTTCTCTTCCCAAAGCTGAGGCTGAGACCAGTTTTATAATATTGCTGCACAATGAAACTGATTAAGAAATAGGAAACTACAATGTATCTGGAAATGGAGTCATCTCATTCCAAGGATGCGAATTGGAAAGCAGTCTATTGGATGAATGTCCTGTTCGTTCCCACAATACAACATCCTGACAGTATCGAGGGTTCCATTCCTCTTCACAGGTGGGTGTTAATATCTCTTCTGAAGTAGTGAGGTGTTTCCATTGTCCTGTTCCTGGAGGTGTCCTTGGTGGTGCCTCTCTGTCTGACCCACTCCTTGTGTGACTTTAGTATTGCTGGGTTGTGAAACTGTCCTGAGGGCTTTGAGATAACTGTGGTGTTGTGTCATGTCAGTGGGAGCAGAAATCCTAATCCCTTGTATGTGTGCTGTCTGATTCGGCTTGCTGGGGAATTCTGGGTGTTCTGGTACAGTTTGGCCAACTTTGCTTTTGTGGGCCTATTGTGGGTTAGCAAATCTTTTCCCACACTGATTTGTCCGAAATTTATCCAACTGTCGGTGGTTATTGATTTGTACTGACCCGAAGTTTTTCCAAGTGTGGATGGTTATGGATTTGCACTGACCCAAAATTTTTCAAATGTCGTGGGTTAATGATATGCACTGTCCCGAAATGTTTTGAAATGTCAGTGCTTACTGATTTGTACTGACCTGTAATTTTTCCACATTTTGGTGGTTACAGATTTGTACGGACCTGAATTTTTTCTAAATGTCAGATATTACTGATTTGCACGGCCCCAAAGTTTGTCGAAGTGTCAGTGTTTCCTGATTTGCCATAACCAGAAATGTCTCCATGTGTCAGTGGATACTGATTTGTACTGACCCGAACATTTTCTCAGTGTTGGTGGTTACTGATTTGCACTGACCCCAAAATTATGTTAAACATCAGTGCTTACCAATTGGTACTGACCCGTAATTTGTCCACCTGTCGGTGGTTAATGATTTGTACTGACCCAAAATTACTCTCAGTGTTGGTGCTCACTGATTTGTACTAACTTGAAATTCATCCAACTCTCAGTGGTTACTGATTTACACTGACCCCAAATTTTTCTAAGTGTCGGTGATGAATCATCTGTACTGCCCTGAATTTTTTCCAAATGTTGGTGGTTACTGATTTGTATTGACCCCAAATTTTTCCAAGTGTGGATGTTTACTGATTTGCACAGACCCAAAATCTTTCTTAGTGTCAGTGGTTACTGATTTGTACTGACCCGAAATTTTTCCACCTGTCGGTGGTTACTGATTCGTATTGACCCTAAATTTTTCCAACTGTCGGTGGTTATTGATTTCTACTGACCTGAAATTATTCTAAGTGTCAGTGATTACTGATTTGCACTGTCCTGAAGTTTGTCGAAGTGTCAGAGTTTCCTGATTTGTACCAACCAGAATTTTTTTCCATGTATCAGTGGTTACTGATTTGTACTGGCACCAAATTATTCTCTGTGTCAGTGGTTACTGACTTTTACTGACCCGAACATTTTCTAAGTGTGGATGGTTAATGATTTGCACTGACCCAAATTCTTTTGAAATGTAGGTGCTCACAAATTTGTATTGACCTGTAATTTTTCCACTTTTTGGTGATTACTGAATTGTAGTCACCCAATATTTTTTGAAGTGTCAGTGCTTAGTGATTTCCACTGACCCTAAATTTTTCCAACTGTTAGTGGTTACTGATTTTCACTGACTAGACATTTTTTGAAGTGTTAGTGCTTACTGATTTGCAACTGACCCTCAGTTTTTCCAAGTGTGGATGGTGACTGATTTGTACTGACCCAAATTCTTTTCAAATCTCAGTACTTATTGGTTTGTACTGACCCGAAATTTTTCCACCTCTCAGTGGTTACTAATTTGCACTGACCCCAAATGATTCTGTGTCGGTGGTTACTGATTTTTACTGAGCACAAAGTTTGCTGAGCCCAGACAGTGACTGATTTGCACTGTCCTAAAAAATTTTTAAATGTCAGTGCTTATCGATTTGTACTGACCCTAACTTTTTCCAACTGTCGGTGGTTATTGATTTTTACTGACATGAAATTATTCTCTGTGTCAGTGGTTACTGGTTTGCACTGCCATGAAGTTTGTCGAAGTGTCAGAGTTTCCTGATTTGCACTGACCAGAAATTTTTATTCCATGTATTAGTGGTTACTGATTTGTACTGACTCCAAATTATTCTCTGTGTCAGTGGTTACTGATTTCTACTGACCCGAACATTTTCGAAGTGTGGATGGTTACTGATTTGCACTGACCCAAATTCTTTTGAAATGTCAGTGCTCACCGATTTGTACTGACCCGTAATTTCTCTAATATTGGTGACTACTGATTTGTACTCACCCAATATTTTTCAAAGTGGCAGTGCTTACTGATTTGAACTGACCCTACACTTTTCCAACTGTTTTGGTTTCCTGATTTGACTGACCATTTTTTTTCCATGTATCAGTGGTTACTGATTTATACTGAAGCCAAATTATTCTCAGATTTGGTGGTTACTGATTTCTACTGACCTGAACATTTTCTAAGTGTGAATGGTTACTGATTTGCATTGACCCAAATTCTTTTGAAGTGTCAGTGCTCACCGATTTGTTCTGACCATGTATTTTTCCAACTGTCAATGGTTACTGATTTTCACTGACTAGACATTTTTCAAAATGTTAGTGCTTACTGATTTGCACTGACCCTAACTTTTTCCAACTGTCGGTGATTATTGATTTCTACTGACCTGAAATTATTCTAAGTGTTGGTGGTTACTGATTTGCACTGCCCTGAAATTTGTCGAAGTGTCAGTGATTTGCACCAACCAGAATTTTTTTCTATGTACCAGTGTTTACTGATTTGCACTGACCCGAACATTTTCTCAGTGTTGGTGGTTACTGATTTTTACTGAGCACAAATTTTGCTAAGCCCAGATGGTGACTGATTTGCACTATCCCAAAATTTTTTAAAATGTCAGTACTCACCGATTTGTACTGACCCAAAATTTTTCCACATTTTGGTGATTACAGATTTGTACTCCCCCAAAATTTTTCTATTTGTTAGGGCTTACTGATTTGAACTAAATGTTTCCAACTGTCAGTGTTTCCTGATTTGCACCGACCAGATTTTTTTTTCCATGGATCAGTGTTTCCTGATTTGTACTGACCCCAAATTATTCTCAGTTTTAGTGGTTACTGATTTCTACTGACCCGAACATTTTCGAAGTGTGGATGGTTACTGATTTGCACTGACCCAAATTCTTTTGAAATGTCAGTGCTCACCGATTTGTACTGACCCGTAATTTCTCCCACTGTTGGTGATTACTGATTTGTACTCATCCAATATTTTTCAAAGTGGCAGGGCTTACTGATTTGAACTGACCCTAAATTTTTCCAACTGTTGGTGGTTACTAATTCGCAACTGACCTTCAGTTTTTCTAAGTGTGGATGTTGACTAATTTTTACTGACCCGAATTTTTTTGAAATCTCAGTGCATATTGATTTGTACTGACCCACAATCTTTCCAACCATCTGTGGTTACTGATTTGCACAGACCCTAAACTTTTCCAACTGTCGATGGTTATTGATTTCTACTGACCTGAAATTATTCTAAGTGTTGCTGATTACTGATTTGCACAGCCCGGAAGTTTGTCGAAGTATCAGTGTTTCCTGATTTACACCGACTAGAATTTTTTTTAAATTTCAAAAATATACTTTATTCATAAAATGATTTGATGGTCTGTACATTTGGTCATGCCATACATAAGTCAACATTTACATACACAGATCAGAATTTATCATTGTTATATACAGGTCTGTGCATTTCTCAATCATATGCCCATATATTTAGCTGAGGCGTCAGCAGAGCCCAAACGACTGCATGGGCCCCCTGTTCTTCTTTAGGCAGGCAAATGTTACACGGTGGTCTTTCCCCACCGCGCCTTGGCGGCAGCTACCCCAAGCTTCAGCCCGTCCCACAACACGTAGTCCTGGACCTTGGAATGTGCCAGTCTGCAACACTCGGTCGGGGTCAACTCCTTCAGCTGGAAGATCAACAGGTTTCGGACCGCCCAGAGAGCGTCCTTCACCGAGTTGATGATCCTCCAGGCGCAGTTAATGTTCGTCTCGGTGTGAGTCCCTGGGAACAGGCCGTAGAGCACGGCGTCCCGCATCACGGCGCTGCTCGGGACGAACCTCGACAAGGACCACTGCATTCCTCTCCAGACTTCCTCTGCATAGGCACATTCCAGAAGGAGGTGTGTGACAGTCTCGTCCCCACCGCAGCCACTTCGAGGGCAGCGTGCGGTGTGGCAGAGAGTCCGGGCGTGCATAAAGGATCTCACAGGCAGAGCCCTTCTCACCACCAGCCAAGCCACGTCTTGGTGCTTGTTGGAAAGTTCTGGCGATGAGGCATTCTGCCAAATGGCTTTGACAGTCTGCTCAGGGAACCGCTCGACAGGATCCGCCCTCTCCTTTTCCCGAAGGGTCTCAAGGACGCTACGTGCTGACCACTTCCTGATGGACTTGTGGTCAAAGGTGTTTTTCCTCATAAATTTCTCCACGAAGGACAGGTGATACGGAATGGCCCAACTACTCGGAGCGTTCTGCGGCAGCGAGGCCAGGACCATCCTTCGCAACACCGGGGACAGGTAGAACCTCAGTACGTAGTGACACTTGGTGTTTGCGTACCGGGGATCCACGCACAGCTTGATGCAGCCACACACAAAGGTGGCCATCAGGGTGGGGGTGGCATTGGGCGTGTTTTTTCCCCCATTGCACCGGTCTTTGTACATAGAGTCTCTTCGGACCCGGTCCATCTTTGATCTCCAAATTAATTGGAAGATGGCCCGGGTGACTGCGGCGGCACAGGTCCTGGGGATAGGCCAGACCTGTGCCACATATAGCAATACTGAGAGCACCTCACACCTGATGACCAGGTTTTTTCCCGCGATGGAGAGCGACCATTGCCCCCATCTGCCTAGTTTCTGTCTCATCTTCCTGATCCGCTCCTCCCAGGTCTTGGCGCACGCCCCAGCACCCCCGAACCAAATACCCAGCACCTTCAGGTGGTCAGTCCTGACGGTGAAGGGGATAGAGGATTGGTCGGCCCAGTTCTCGAAGAGCATGGCCTCGCTCTTGCCTCGGTTTACCTTGGCCCCGGAGGCCCGTTCGAACTGGTCACAGATGCACACGAGTCTGTGCACGGACAGCGGATCCGAGCAGAAAACAGCGACGTCATCCATGTACAGGGAGGCCTTAACCTGCAGGCCCCCGCTGCCAGGAATAGTCACCCCTCTCAGGCTCGCATCCTTCCTGATGGATTCGGCAAATGGCTCTATGCAACACACAAACAAGGCGGGTGAGAGGGGGCATCCCTGCCTGACTCCAGGTCTTACAGGGAAGCTGTCTGATTCCCACCCATTGATTGAGACTGCACTGACAATGTTGGTGTAGAGCAGTCTGATCCAATTTCCGATTCCCTCCCCAAAGCCCATTTTGGAGAGGACATCCCTCATATATGTATGCAATATCCTGTCAAAGGCTTTCTCCTGGTCCAGGCTGATGAGGCAGGTGTCCACCCCCCTGTCCTGCACGTAGGCGATCGTATCCCTGAGGAGTGCAAAACTCTCAGAGATCTTCCTGCCCGGTACAGCACAGGTTTGGTCCGGGTGGATCACCGATCCCAGAGCAGACCTGACCCGGTTGGCGATGACCTTTGACAAGATTTTGTAGTCTGTATTTAACAGTGAGATCGGTCTCCAATTTCTAATTTCCTCCCTCTCCCCCTTCCGCTTGTAGACAAGGGTGATGATGCCTTTCCTCATGGATTCACTCATGGTACCTGCCCGAAGCATACTGACATACACCTCCAGCAGGTCCTGGCCGATCAAGTCCCAAAGAGCGGAATAAACCTCGACCGGTAAGCCGTCGCTTCCGGGAGTTTTATTCTTTTCGAAGGACTCGAGGGCCTTGGTCAGTTCATCCAGAGATAGCGGCTGGTCCAGCCTCTCTCGTGTTCCGTCATCTAGGACCTCCGTGATAGAGGACAGGAACGACTGGGAGGCCGCGCTGTCGGTTGGCTTCGAGTCATACAGGCTGGCGTAGAAGGATTTGCTGATCCTCATGACGTCAGCCTGAGATGACGTTACCGAGCCTTCTTCTTTCTTCAGGCTGCTGAGCACGGAGCTCTCTTTGTGCACCTTCTGGAAGAAGAAACGTGAGCACGTCTCGTCCTGCTCTACCGAGCGGACCCTGGACCGGAAGATTATCCTGGAGGCCTCCGAGGCAAAGAGCGAGGCTTGCTGGCCCTTCACCTCCTTGAGGTCCTCCGTGTCATCGACCCCCATCGTCTGCAGCAGGAGCAGGTTCTGCATACTTTCCTGGAGCTGGGACAGTTTTCCCCGCCTCTCTCTCGCCTCCTGGACACCTTTGAGGATAAAGAACCTCTTGATGTTCCCTTTTACCGTTTCCCACCAGTCCGCTGGAGACTCAAAGAGGGGCTTCACGGTTCTCCAACCTGCGTAATCCCTCTTGAGCTCTTCGATGTTTCCCGGGGTCAACAGCTTAGTGTTCAGTTTCCACGTTCCCTTGCCCGCCCGCTGTTCGTCCTGTAGGTGACAGTCGGCCAGCAGGAGGCAGTGGTCAGAGAAGAACACCGGCTTGACGTCGGTGGATCTGACCGAGAGCGTTCGGGACACAAACAGGTAATCTATCCTTGAGCGGATAGACCCGTCTGCCCGTGACCAGGTGTATCTACGCTGCGCTCCATCTGCAGGGGCGCTGAAGACGTCGTGCAGCTTGGCGTCTTTGACCGTTTCCATCAGGGCCCTGGACGTAGCGTCCGGTTTACACTCCCCCCCGCCGGATCGTCCATCTGCATCAATGATGCAGTTGAAGTCTCCGGCCAGAATGACCGGCCTGGACGTAGCCAGCAGCAGTGGAAGCTGTTGCAGGACGGCCAACCGTTCACTCTTACCCACTGGGGCGTACACGTTGATTAGTCTCACGGGAGCGTTTCTGTATTTGACGTCCACGACGAGGTGGCGCCCGCCCACCACCTCCTTAACCTCGGAGATGGTGAAGTTGCCTCCCCGCAACAGGATACCCAGGCCGGAGGCGCGGCTATCGTTGCCCCCCGACCACACTGACGGCCCGTGGGCCCACAAGCTCGACCATCTCCTGTAACTGCTGAGGTGCGGTATCCCACACTCCTGCAGAAACAGGATAGCGGCTTTGACGTTGGCCAGGAAGGCCAGCGTTGAAACACATCACGTAGCCGCTTTAATGCTACGCACATTTATGCTGGCAATTTTAAACCCCATTTTAACAGTTTACGGGGTTACCAGTGTCCATTTTCTTCTGGTCTTGCTCCAGTGGGGTAGCTGCGTGCATCCCCGTGGTGACAGCAAACTGCTGGACCTTCCCAGGGCTGAGGTAGTTGTCCAGCTCCACGCTGGAGTCATTTCCCCGCTCTGGTGTCATCGTGTCAGACCCAGGGTCCGCATCGCCCCGTTCTCCATCTGACAGCAGGGCTGTCACTGGGACGCTGCTCCCAGTTACCTGGAGCTGTGGGCCGGTGGGTACCCCTTGGTTCTCACCGGGTAGGGGGAGGCCTTCACCCACCCCCTCAGAGGGATCGTCTTTTCCTTCTTGGGCGGTGCTGCCCTCCTTTCTCCCCACGGCGCTCTGCCTCTTCCTCCAGAGGCGACCCTTCTTGCGCCCGTCCTCACCCTCGGAGGAGCTGCCTGTATCCTCCTCTTGGAGGTGTCTCTTCCCCCTTCGCTTGGTGGCTTTGGGGCCCTCGAGAGGTTTCCTTTTCCTGTTTTTAACGATAATCCACTGCTCTGCCTCCTTTGACCCCTCCTCTTCCATTTCCTCCGTCTGTCTTGCAGGAGCTTGGGTCGGCTGCTGCATCTCCCCGCTGTCTGCCGCCTGCTCCCCTACAACCTTCCCTTCCTTCTGGGTGCCTCCAGGCACCGTTCCTTTGCTGATTCGCGGTACCTCGTTGGACTTTGTCGGTCCGCGGCTCGTGTTGCCACCTCCGGCCATCTGTGCGTAGGTGGCGGCTCCTCGTCTTGGGCAGGCCTTGTACATGTGGCCCGCCTCCCCGCACAGGTTGCAGCTCTTTTCCTCCCGACAGTCCTTAGTCAAGTGACCCTCCTGTTTGCAGTTCCTGCAGATGGTCTCTTTGCAATCCACCGCCACGTGTCCCGACTTCCCGCAGGTTCGGCATACTTTGGGCTGCCCTGCATATGTCAGGTAGCCTCTGCTCCCTCCGATTGCGAAGCTCGAGGGTGGGTGGAGGATGTTCCCACTGTCATCGGCCCTCAGAGTTACCTTGACCTGCCTCTTACTGGTCCAGATCCCAAAGGGGTCGATCACATCAGTGGCTTCTCCCTCAACTTGGACGTACCTTCCCAGGAAGGTCAGGACATCAACCGCTGGAACATAGGGGTTGTACATATGGATTGTAACAACCCGGTTCCTCTGTGCAGGAAGCACACACAATGGGGTCGCCGACAAGATGGAAAACAGCGGCTCCCCTTCCTTCTCCTTGAAGACCTTCAGGAGCTGTTCACACTGCTTCACGCTTCTGAAGGTCACATCAAAGTAGCCTGCCCCAGGGAAATCCTGCAGGCAGTACACGTCTGCGGCTGCAAGGCCGCAACACTCCAGCAGAACTTTCTTCACAAACACCGTCCGATCCACCGGTGTGTGCTCCTCCACCTTCAGCTGGAAGATCAACAGGTTTTGGACCGCCCAGAGAGCGTCCTTCACCGATTTGATGATCCTCCAGGCGCAGTTGATGTTCGTCTCAGTGTGCGCCCCAGGGAACAGGCCATAGAGCACGGAGTCCCACATCACGGCGCTGCTTGGGACGAACCTCGACAAACTTCACTGCATTCCTCTCCAGACTTCCTCTGCATAGGCACATTCCAGAAGGAGGTGTGTGACAGTCTCGTCCCCCCTCCCCACAGCCGCTTCGAGGGCAGCGTGCGGTGCGGCAGAGAGTCCGGGCGTGCATAAAGGATCTCACAGGCAGAGCCCTTCTCACCACCAGCAAAGCCACGTCTTGGTGCTTGTTGGAAAGTTCTGGCGATGAGGCATTCTGCCAAATGGCTTGACAGTCTGCTCAGGGACCGCTGCAGCAAACCCACCGCATCCCAACAGTACCATCTTAATAAAGAGGGTGCGGTGGAGTGGTGAATGATCCTCAATCTTCTTCACAGTCACCCTGACTGTGTTTCGAACCCCCTGCCCAGGGCTGCGGGCAGCTGTTGAGGCCATAGCTCTGAGGTTGGCTGGTCCCTGAATTGGCGTTAGACCGAAGCCAGCATGAAGATCCACCAAGAGCAGGTCAGCACAACCAAACGATCCTCCAACATACAATCACGATCCAGCGAAGATCTCTTCACTAGCTCTGATGACTCGCAACTCGACACTTGTCAGTTATGATGCAGTGCTGTACAGTCAGAGTGTCAGTTCTGATGGAGTGCAGTACTGTCAGAGGTTTTGGCCTGAGATTGGGGCACACTGTCAGAGGGCCAGTATAGGGCCACTTCCACACTGTCAGAGAGTGAGTACTGAGGGAGTGCATCACTATCAAGGAACAGGTTGGAGGTAGTGCAGCATTGTCAGAGGATCTGTGTGGAGGGAGTGCAGCATTGTCAGAGGGTCAGTGTGGATGGAGTGCAGCATTGTCAGAGGATCAGTGTGGAGGGAGTGCAGCATTATCAGAGGGTCAGTGTGGAGGGAGTGCAGCATTGTCAGAGAGTCAGTGTGGAGGGAGTGCAGCATTGTCAGAGGATCAGTATGGAGGGGGGGGCAGCATTGTCAGAGGGTCAGTGTGGAGGGAGTGCAGCATTGTCAGAGGGTCAGTGTGAAGGGAGTGCTGCATTGTCAGAGAGTCAGTATGGAGGGAGTGCAGCATTGTCAGAGGGTCAGTGTGGAGGGAGTGCAGCCTTGTCAGAGGGTCAGTGTGGAGGAAGTGCAGCATTGTCAGAGAGTCAGTGTGGAGGGAGTGCAGCATTGTCAGAGGGTCAGTGTGGAGGGAGTGCAGCATTGTCAGAGGATCAGTGTGGAGGGAGTGCAGCATTTTCAGAGGATCAGTATGGAGGGAGTGCAGCATTGTCAGATCTTCAGTGTGGAGGGAGTGCAGCATTGTCAGAGGATCAGTATGGAGGGAGTGCAGCATTGTCAGAGAGTCAGTGTAGAGGGAGTGCAGCATTGTCAGAGGATCAGTATGGAGGGAGTGCAGCATTGTCAGAGGGTCAGTATGGAGGGAGTGCAGCATTGTCACAGAGTCAGTATGGAGGGAGTGCAGCATTGTCAGAGAGTCAGTGTGGAGGGAGTGCTGCATTGTCAGAGAGTCAGGACGCAGGGATTGCTGTGCAGTGAGAGGGTCAGTAATGATGAAGTGCGCACTCTCTGACGGTCAGTACTAATGGATGGCCATGCCGTCATAGTGTCGCACTGTGAGAGGGTTACTACTGAGAAGGCGCTGCACTGTGAAAGGGTTAGAACTGAGGGAGCACCGCACTCTGAGGGGATTAGTACTGAGGGATCACCACACTCTGAGGGGGTCAGTACTGAGGGATCACCACGCTGTGAGGGGGTCAGTACTGAGGGATCACCGCACTGTGAGGGGGTCAGTACTGAGGGAGCTCCACACTATGTGTCAGACAGTCAGTACTGAGTGATTGCTGCATTGCCAGAGGGTCAGTACTGAGAGAGTGATGCACACTCAAAGGGTCATTACTGAGGGAGCGCTACACGGTCAGTGTGTCTGTTCTGAGGGAGTGTTGTTTCAGAGGGTCAGTTCTGAGGGAGTTCTGCTCTGTTGGAGGGTCAGTACTGAGAAAATACCACGTTATCGGAGGGTCAGTACCGAGGGAGTGCTGCACTGTAGGAGCATCTGTATTGAGGGAGTGCCACATTGTCGGATGGTCAGTACTGAGGGAATGCCACATTGTAGAAATGTCAGCACAAAGAGAGTGCTGCAGTGTCAGAGTGTCAATACTGAGGGAATGTTGTTGTGTCAGAGCGTCAGTGCTGAGGGTGTGCTGCAGTGTCAAAGGAGCAGTGCTGAGGGAGTGCTGCACTGTCATAGGGTCAGTACATAGTGTTAGCGCGGATGAAATGATCTCAGTCCGAGCCCAGAGTGCGCATCGACAATCGGTAATTTATTAAAGTGTTTAACGCCGGCGGAGACCAACCGAGGTCCGAATCTCGATCGCTCTCCCATTCCCCGCGCGATGTTACAAGTTATATACTTCATGAGTCAGGATGTAGGAGATTGGGTATGAATGAGTGTGAATGGTGGCAATCATGGCTGGAGTATGTGTGAATGTTAAGCTTCCTGCCGTCCTCGGAGAGTCGGCAGCATACACAAAAAGTGTGCTGTTTATCTTTACGTAAATGGGTCCGGGTGCTATCTGCTTGTCTCTCTGTGAGGGCTGGAGGCTAGCACCCCCCTTTGTTACTTCCAAAGTGTCTGTTAGATTCATCCTGTTCGTTTGGTGTTTGCCTTTTGTGTAGGACTGTTTTGCATCATCAGGTTATGGGTGTGTGTCAGTTGGAACCTTGACAAGATTATAAAGTGGGTTTCGATCTGTGAGTCCTGACCATTGTCTGGAGTCCTGACTAGTGTTTGGTCCGGTGTGTATTCGGATCTGTCTTTTGGCCCCTTTCTCCCGATCATGTGGTCGGGCTGGCAGCTGCTGTTTTAGAATGAATACTGTTGCTTTAAAATGGATACTGCTGGCTCTCCCGATGTGGGCCTTGCTCCATGGTAAACACGGGGCGGTTTATCACCCCCCTTCAATAGGGAGTGCTGCACTGCCAGAGGGTCAGTACTGAGGGAGCACCGCGCTGTCAGAGGGTCAGTACTGAGGGAGAGCTGCATTGTCGGAGGGTCGGTACTGCGGGAGCACTGCACTGTCAGAGAGTCAGTTCTGAGGGAATGCTGGACTGTCAGAGGGTCAGTTTGAGAGAGGGCTGGACTCTCAGAGGGTCAGCACTGCGAGTGTTCCATACTGTTGGAGGGTCAGTACTGTGGAAATGCTGCACTGTCAGAGGGTCATTACTGAGGGAGTGCTGCACTGTGAGAGGGTCAGTACTGAGGGAGTGCTGCACTGTCAGAGAGTCAGTTCTGAGGGAATGCTGGACTGTCAGAGGGTCAGTTTGAGAGAGGGCTGCACTGTGAGAAGGTCAGTACTGAGTGAGTGCCACACTATCAGATGGGCTGAATGGCCTAATTTCTGCTCCCATGTCTTGTGGTCTAAGAGGAATATCTGAAATTGTTCAGTACATTTCTGCCTCTGCGTCCTACATACCCTACTCAGCAATGATTCCCACGTCCAGATTCCAGAGACTGTGTTCAGACAGACCGTCTTCATTTGGTTACCACCCTCTTTTCCCAGGGATCAAGTTTTCGTTTCGTGTGACTGACCTGCTAGCTCAAAGGGATATTTTCATGCTGCAGGGCTGAGGTTTATTCCTCAGCTTCCATGTGCTCATCCCAAATGAATCCCACTGCCCCACACTCAGCACAGTCATGTGTTCCTTATTTCTGAGCTTCCCAATGCTAATCCACATCCAGAATGACATCCCACACTCCTCGTTTCGCAGGCTATTTGTCTGGGAGTGAGGAGTGCTAAGAGAGGAAATAAAAACCTGAAAGTAGTTTACAGTGACATTAAGGGTGAATTGATAATGAGAGAAAGAGTAGGTTGTGGAACACAGTGAGAATTTGTGCATGGACCCAGAGGCTACAGTGAATGGATTCATTTTGTCAATGCTCATTGGGACAGGGTTGATACGAAATCGTGAAGATGCTCTGTGATACAATTAAATGAATGAGCATATATATAGAGAGAGATGGTTCTGAGTGGTCTGGCCTTCTTACAACCCAATAAATCTCCAAAGACGGTGGAAATGTATCTCAGTTTACCGAATGAGGTGATGGAGGAAGTAGCAGGTACACTTGCAAACATTTTCAAATCCCCTCTGGCCACAGGAGAGGTGTCGTCGGACTGACCATGTGGTACTGTTATTCAAGAAGGAGCATGGGATATACCAGGCAGCTACAGGCCAGTCAGGCTAATATCGTGGGTGGGACGTCTGTTGGAAGCAATTTTGGGAGAGAGAATTAATCAGCATTTAAAGAGACTGGAGTTCATGAAGACCAGTCAGAATGGTTGTGTTAAGGAGGGGTCAGGTCTGACCAATGGGATTGCACTTTTTAAGGAGGTGACCCCGTGTGTAAATAAGGGCAATACTTTCCTTTCATCTGCTTGGAGGTCTGTAAGGCTTTTATCAGGATCCATACTGGAAACTATAGTGAACATAAAAACTCCAGATCCAAGGAATTTGGCCCAGAATGCTGAGTGGCAGGAAGCAGACAGTGATGACCCAATTAGAAATCTCTGTCTGTTCATGTCTCACTGTTGGGGTCGTACTGATGTGGTTGATAGAAAAGATTTAGATTTGAATGGTGGAGGGTTAATCATTTGGTTCATGAATGATATGAAGATTGGTTGGGTGATAAATACTGAGGATGACAGCCTTAGATTACAGAAGGATGTAGATGGCCTTGTCAGATGGACCGATCAGTGGCAACGGGTGAGGTGCCTGAAGACTGGAGGGTGATTAATGATGGGCCATTATTGAAGTAAGGCTGCAAGGAACAGCCATTGAACTATGGAGCTGTGAGCCTGATGGCAGTGGTGGGTAAGCTGTTGGAGGGCATTCTGAGAGACAATTTACATGCATTTGGAAAAGCAAGAATTGACAAGGGATGGTCAGCTTGGCTTTGTTTGGAAACGATGTGTCCAAGTTGATAGAGCTTTTGAAGGGATGACCAAGGAGACAGATGAGAAGGTTTCACATGGGAGACTGTTTCGTAAAAAGTCAGATGAAATGGCCTCCAGGGAGAGAGAACAGCACGGTGCCTCAGTGGTTTGTTTCTAACTCCCGGTGACTGTCTGTGTGGAGGTTACACATTCTCTCTGTATCTGTGCGGGTTCCCTCTGGGTGATCCAGTTTCCTCCCACCGCCCAAAGATGCCATGGGAAATGCAGCATTACAGGAATAGAGTAGAGGATGTGAGTCTGGGTGGGATGCTGTTCAGACAGTCAGTGTGGAGCCAATGGATGGAATGGCTTGCTTCTACACTGTAGGAATTCTAAAATTAATCCAGACAGACAAGTCATGTTCTGGGGACCTGGGCTCCATTCTTGGACAGGGGTGGATGTGGGTCCTTACAGTCTGAAGGGGTTTGAACGCAGTCTGAGGGGGGAGCTGGGCTGAGCCCTGAAGTGTTGAGGGTGTGAAAGTTTTTTGGAGGTAATGTCTGAGGGGCTTTGGGGGTTAAACACAACAAAGTGACGCTTTCTTAGATATTGAGGGAGCACTATCTGAGGTATTGAGGAAGCACTTTCCGAGGTATTGAGGGAGCACTACCTGAGGAATTGAGGGAGCATTAACTGAGGAAGAACTATCTGAGCTATTGAGAGAGCACTTTCTGAGGCATTGAGGGAGAACTATCTGAGGTATTGAGGGAGCACTTTCAAAGGTACTGAGGGAGCACTATCTGAGGTACTGAGGGAGAACTATCAGTGATATTGAGGGAGCACTTTCTGAGGTATTGAGTGCGCACTATCTGAGGTATTGAGTGCGCACTATCTGAGGTATTGAGGGAGAAAAATCTGAGGTACTGAGGGAGTACTATCTGGTGGGACAGAGTGCAGAGGATAGAAAGGAACAGATGTAATTCCCTGATCATTTCCTCAGGGTTCCCGAGTCACTCTGGTGTCGTAATTTGAAATGGAAGCCACTCCCCATTTCAGAAGATTCAGATCATTTTGAACAATCAGTGAAAAATAACAGCAGCATGTGTCTGAAACATGGTTTGGGGGAAAACTTTCATCTATCTATTGTCACTTGTTGCTTGGAGACGTTTTAGAAAAGCCGGCACCCAAACAGACTAACGCTGTCGATGCAAGAGGTGGGGCACAGGAAGATCCAACAAGTCATCTGTAGCTGCTGTCTGTCCCCCTGGAGCAGTCATCATGTGAGATCAGGGCTCACTCCTCAGAGAAATCATTTCTCCATCAAAACCTCAACCATACCTTTACAGCTGTGTGTGTGTGTGTGTGTGTGAGAGAGAGAGAGAGACAGAGAGAGAGAGAGAAACAGAGAGAGAGAGAGAGAGAGAGAGAGAGAGAGAGAGTGACAGAGACTGCCCGTGTTTGTGCGTGTGAGAGTGTGGATGCATGTGTATCTCTGTGTGCCTGTATGTGTTTGTGTGAGAGAGAAAGTGCATGTTCGTATGAGAGTGTGTGGCTGTGTGTATGCTGGAGGGGGTGCGTGTCTCTGTGTGCATGTGTTTGAGTGAGGGTGTGTGTGTGAGAGAGTGTGTCTGTGTGTATGTGTGTGTGTGTGTCTGTGTGTGAGAGTGTGTGTCTGTGTGTGAGAGAATATCTGTGTGTCTATGTGTGTGTGTCTGTGTATCTATGTGTGCATGTGTCTGTGTGTCTATGTGTGTGTATGACAGTGTCTTGTGTTAGAGAGAGTGTGTATGTGTGTGTGAGAGAGTGTGTCTCTGTGCATGTGTGTGTGAGAGTGAATGTGTCTGTGTGTGAGAGAGAGTGTGTGTCAGTGTGTGTGTGAGAGAGAGTATGTCTATGTGTGTTTGAGGGAGCGTGTGTCTGCGTGTGTATATGTGTGCGAGAGGTGAGAGAGAGTGTAACTGTATGTTTATGTGTGTGAGATAGAGAGTGTATGTCTGTGTGTGTGTGACAGAGTGTGTCTATGTGTGTTTGAGGGAGCGTGTGTCTGCCTGTGTATGTGTGTGAGAGAGTGTAACTGTGTGTTTATGTGTGTGTGAGATCGTGAATCTGTGTGTCTGTCTGTGTGTATGTGTGTGAGAGAAATTGTCTATGTGTGTTAGAGACAGCGAGTGTGTGTGTGAGAGAGAGCGTGTCTGTGTGCGTGAGAGTGAGTGGGCGTGTGAGAAAATGAGAGTGTGTGTGAGAGTGTGTGTGTAAATGAGAGAGAGTGTGTGTATTTGTTTGTGAGAGAGTGTGGCTGTGTGAGAGAGAGTGTTTCCGTGTGAGAGAGTGTGTGTCTGTGTGTGCGTGAGAGAGTGTGTCTGTGTGTGTGAGAGAGAGAGAGTGTGTCTGTGTGCATGTGTGTGTGAGAGTGAATGTGTCTGTGTGTGAGAGAGAGTGTGTCAGTGTGTGTGTGAGAGAGAGTGTGTCTGTGTGTGTTTGAGGGATCGTGTGTCTGTGTGTATGTGTGTGAGAGAGAATGTCTGTGTGTGTGAGAGACAGAGTGTGTGTGTGAGAGTGAGTGGGTGTGTGAGAGAATGAGAGTGTGTGTGTGATAGAGTGTGTTTGTAAATGAGTGAGAGTGTGTGTATGTGTGGGTGAGAGAGTGTGTCTGTGTGTGTGAGAGTGTGTCCGTGTGAGAGAGAGTGTGTGTCTGTGTGTGCTTGAGAGAGAGTGCCTGTGTGTGTGTGAGAGAGAGAGAGATGTGTCTGTGTGTGAGAGAATGTGTCTTCATGTATGTGTGAGAGAGTGTTTCCATGTGTGTATTTGAGGGAGCGTATGAATGTGCGTGTATGTGTGTGAGAGAGATAGTGTGTGCTTGTGTGTGTATGTGTGTGCGAGAGTGTGTCTGTGTTTTTGTTTGAGGGAGCGTCTGTCTATGTGTGGGGGGAGTCCTTTGTGTATGTGTGTGCAAGAGTGTTTGTGTGTGTTTGAGGGAGCGTGTGTCTGTGTGTCTGTCTGTGTGTATGTGTGTGAGAGAGAATGTCTGTGTGTGAGAGACAGATTGTGTGTGTGTGAGAGAGAAAGTGTCTGTGTGCGTGAGAGTGAGTGGGTGTGTGAGAGAATGAGAGTGTGTGTGTGATAGAGTGTGTTGTAAATGAGAGAGTGTGTGTGTGAGAGTGTGTCCGTGTGAGAGAGAGTGTGTGCCTGTGTGTGCTTGAGAGAGAGAGATGTGTCTGTGTGTGAGAGAGTGTGTCTGTGTGTATGAGAAAGAGTGTGTCCGTGTGAGAGAGAGTGTGTGTCTGTGTGTGCTTGAGAGAGAGTGCATGTGTGTGTGAGAGAGAGAGTGTGTCTGTGTGTGAGAGAATGTGTCTTCATGTATGTGTGAGAGAGTGTTTCCGTGTGTGTATTTGAGGGAGCGTATGTCTGTTCGTGTATGTGCGTGAGAGAGATAGTGTGTGCTTGTGTGTGTATGTGTGTGCGAGAGTGTGTCTGTGTTTGTGTTTGAGGGAGCGTCTGTCTATGTGTAGGGGGAATCAACAAGGTAAAAACAATGACTGCAGATGCTGAAAACCAAATACTGGATTAGTGGTGCTGGAAGAGCACAGCAGTTCAGGCAGCATACAACGAGCAGCGAAATCGATGTTTCAGGCAAAAGCTTTTGCCCGAAACATCGATTTCACTGCTCGTTGGATGCTGCCTGAACTGCTGTGCTCTTCCAGCACCACTAATCCAGTATGTGTGGGGGGAGTCCTTTCTGAATGTGTGTGTAAGAGTGTCTGTGTGTGTTTGAGGGAGCGTGTGTCTGTGTGTGCTTGAGAGAGAGTGCCTGTGTGTGTGAGAGAGAGAGTGTATCTGTGTGTGCTTGAGAGAGAGTGCCTGTGTGTGTGAGAGAGAGTGTGTTTGTGTGTGAGAGAATGTGTCTTCATGTATGTGTGAGAGAGTGTTTCCGTGTGTGTATTTGAGGGAGCGTATGTCTGTGCGTGTATGGGCGTGAGAGAGATAGTGTGTGCTTGTGTGTGTATGTGTGTGCGAGAGTGTGTCTGTGTTTGTGTTTGAGGGAGCGTCTGTCTATGTGTGGGGGGAGTCCTTTGTGTATGTGTGTGTGAGAGTGTCTGTGTGTGTTTGAGGGAGCGTGTGTCTGTCTGTGTGTGCGTGCGTGAGCATGTAAACGAGCCAAACTTATTGGGTGCTCATGAATATAAAATCCAGCTGCTGTTTCAGGTGAAATGGTCCTTGTGTCTCCAAAGACACAAAGGCTGCAAGAGTGAATTAACTGGGGGAAAGAGAGTGCTGTTCATTCCAGTGGGGATTCATCCAGTAAATCTTCCCCACACACTAACATCCCTCTGGAAATGCAGTGACTAGTCCTGCACACAGAGCTCCAGGTACAAACCAATGTAATGTCACCATCGTCTTACCAGAGCATGGGACAGCTCCTCATTACAGAGCGGTATCTAGTGGGGATTTAATCAGAGGGTCACCAGGGCCCAGCTGAGGGGAGAGGTTGGGAAGGAGAGTCCTTCAGGGTAACCCCAGCTGGTGTGGGAATTGAACACACGCTATTGGTTTTACTCTGCATTATAAACCAACTGACCAGCTAACTGAGCTAACTGACTTTACTCCAGGGGCATGCCCTGTATAACCCAATCATAGCCAGCCTGCACCTCAATAGGAGCCAGGAGCAAGGCCATTCGGCCCCCACTCTAACCCAGAAGGGAGAGCACGGGAAGCTGATGAAGGAACCAAGCCCCTCCCATGTGGCCTTCTGAAATTGAGCTGGAGGACAGGGCAGACCTGGCCTGCTGTTTGCTTCCCCGCGACTGGCCTGCTCCACCTTACAGTGAGAGACTGAGGGCAATCTCGAGGAGATTTCACTTCTCACTGAGAGGCTGCAACTCCAATCCAAATCAGGCTGGTTCCCTCCGAGACTCACGGAAGAGTGTAGCACTCTACAGATCAGGGCCTTGTGGAGTCATAACCTCCAGTGTGGGGGCCAAGAGCTGGGAGGTTGTGTTAAGAACATAAGACCATCCGAAATAGGAACAGGAGGAGACCATTCAGCCCATCGAGCCTGCTCTACTATTCAATAGGATCGTGGATGATTTAGCATTTGATTTGGGAGCTGAAACCCGGACAGTACAGAGACAGAGAATTAAATTATTCTGCAATAAGGAATCATCAGACAGGAGCTGGAACCAGAGAGAGTGAACACACACACACACACACACACACACACACACACACACAGACACACACACACACACACACACACACACACACACGCACGCACACAGACACACACACACTGTCTGTGGGAACTTTACCACAAGATGTGAGCTCTACACTGAGGAGAGACAAAGGTGCAAAATGCTAGAGAGGGAGCAGCTGCACAGTCTGATCCCACCGATCTCACTGCTTCCCACTACCTTGAGAGCTCTTATGTATATTTCTGTGTTCCCAGCTGTCTCTCCCACATTTTTCCTTCAATCCCTATCTCACAACATCCTTAATATCTCTGCCCTGTTGACATTTCCCTGCAGATTCCCTTCCTCCAACACTCTGCCCCATTGACACCCCATCATGTTTTTCAGGAATGTTTAATCATTCAATCTTCCACAAAACCAACACCTTGCTCATCTCTCTCTGCATCTTTCTCTCAGCTCAGTGGGATCTTGCCTTTCTTGTCTGTAAATCATTCTCGTTGCATCGTAGCACCCCCCCCCCCAACTCTCTCAGCTAGATGCTGCTGCTGCAACTACTCTCTCTCTACCCTATATCTCTCCCTGGGATTTCTCTCTTGCTGTCTATCTGACCTTCACTCCCTGTCTTTGCCTTCCCTTTTCCCCTTGTATCTGTCTGACATTGTATTGGGTCCAGGTTGGTGTGTTTAACAAACACATCGACCTGGACCCAATATATCAGCCACTGCAACGGACAGCTGGAACTGACAACCGGAAGCGGCAGAGACAGGCCACTATAAATGCCGGAGGAAACATCACAGAAGCGCTTCACAGGAGGCTCCCAAACACTGAGGATGTCACCTAGACAGGGGACGAAACGTCTGCAACACAAATTCCCAACTCGGCGAATAGAACCATAACACGGAGAAGAGGTCTCCACAGAAAGGATAGTCAGTGAGGCCATTCAGGGGACAATCCTGAGGATCCTGAACAGGACCAGGATCATTTAATGGGGGAGCGGGGAATGGGCAGAAAAGACTCCATCTGTGATACAAGCCTTTTATAATTCTGGGACTAGGATCTTGCTGTGCATTAAAACAGCCACAGGCCAGTCAGTCAACCCAGACTCATTTACCTTTGTGAGAAAGTGAGGACTACAGATGCTGGAAAGTTAGAGTTACAAAGTGTGGAGCTGGGGAAGCACAGCGGGTCAGCCAGGAAAGTCGATGGTTCAGGCCTGACCTGCTGGGCTTTTCCAGCTCCACACTTTTCCACTCAACTCCCTCTGCCCCAGGGAGTGGGGCTCACAGCAACGTTGGGGGCAGCAAAATATTTGAGGGGGGCACATTTGGTGAGGTAATTATTTGGGAGGGAAGATATTTGGGAAAGGGGATAAATTTGGGAGGACAGTGAAAATGAAGGGCATAGTATTTTTGAGGGGGTACAAAATTGGGTGAGATCTTTCAGGTCTGAAATAGCGAAAAACAGAAAGGGAGGGTGAGAAAAAGAGACAGAGATGGAGAGATTGGGGATGGAGAAGGGGGATGGGAGAAAGATGGGCAGAGAGAGACAGGGAGAGGGAGAGAGTGAGAGAAAGCGTGTCTGTGAGAGAAAGACAGACAGAAGGACAGAGAGAGAGGGGACAGAGAAAGGGAGAGAAGGGGAAGTCAGACTAAGACTGAGGAGTTAAAACATGGACAGACTGAAGGGGTGACACTCGTTATTCCAGTTGGTTCCAACTCTCTCTCTCAATGGATTTTCACATTCCCTCTCTCCCATGACCCTGGGGTTTGCTTCAGCCTGTCTCTCTCTCTCTCCCTCTCTCTCTGGTTCTGCCTCTGGGTCTGCAAAACTGTTTTCTCTCACCCTCTCTCTCTCTGGATGGTCAGATGGTCTCTGTCTCTTGCCATGCTGGTCTCCTCAGAAGGCCTCCCGAGATTCAGGCAATCAGTCTGCAGATAAACCCTGTTTTTGTTCATTTCTGGTTTGTTTTCAGGAACTTTCTATCGTTCTGGCCAATTAGGAAAATTCGTTAATAGTTTGAAGCATTACCAATCATTTGGATGGCTTGTTGCTGTTCGTTTCTTTGTGTATCAGGACCCAGTGCCTTCCTGTCTGGGCCCTCATTTGTTTGGTAGATACGTCTGTCCAGAATAACTGTTGCCTTTTACATTATGCTGTGTTTGCGCTGTGCCTGGTGTGCGGGTTTTGTGATTTGGGAGATTTCCTTGGCCAATAAACCTTGGCTGTCTATGTGTGTTTTAGCCAGGAGGTTGTGACCATCTCCCGCAAATCATCCACTTGAATGGAAAGAAAAGAAGCTTATGCAATAAATTACAGACCTAATTTTAAAAGCTGGTTATGCTTGTTGTCAGAGTAGCCAGCTGTCTGTGCAAAAGCCATTGTGTACGTTTTCCAAACCGATGGTCTTATAGCTTCACTTGGAGGTCGCCACTGATGATGCTACCCATCCAGGTAACGAAACGTCTGGATATCAAACCTATCAGAGAGCAAACTACACCCTAAGTCTTAGAGCTGATAAGTGATATCATAAAATCTTGACAGAACAGAATCAGACCGTTCGGCCCATTGAGTCCACAATGACCCTCTGAAGAGAATCCAACTCAGATCCACTCCCCCAATGATATCCCTAAACCCTGCATTTCCTATGGCTATTCCAGCGAGCCCGAATATCCCTTGACACAATGAGAAATTTAACATGGCCAATCTGTCGTAATGGTTAGTCTTACTTCTGTGGGAGGCAAAGTAATGGAAAGGGTACTGAGGGATAGGATTTACGAGTATCTGGAAAGACACTGCTTGATTAGGGACAGCCAGCACGGATTTGTGAAGGGTAGGTCTTGCCTTACAAGTCTTATTGAATTCTTCGAGGAGGTGACCAAGCATGTGGATGAGGGTAGAGCAGTGGATGTAGTGTACATGGATTTTAGTAAGGCATTTGATAAGGTTCCCCATGGTAGGCTGATGCGGAAAGTCAGGAGGCATGGGATAGAGGGAAATTTGGCCAATTGGATAGAAAACTGGCTAACCGGTTGAAGGCAGAGAGTGGTGGTAGATGGTAAATATTCAGCCTGGAGCCCAGTTACAAGTGGAGTTCCGCAGGGATCAGTTCTGGGTCCTCTGCTGTTTGTAATTTTTAGTAATGACTTAGATGAGGGAGTCGAAGGGTGGGTCAGTAAATTTGCAGATGATACGAAGATAGGTGGAGTTGTGGACAGTGAGGAGGGCTGTTATCGTCTGCAGAGGGACTTAGATATGATGCAGAGCTGGGCTGAGGAGTGGCAGATGGAGTTCAACCCTGCCAAGTGTGAGGTTGTCCATTTTGGAAGAACAAATAAGAATGCGGAATACAGGGTTAATGGTAGGGTTCTTAGTCAGGTGGAGGAACAAAGGGATCTTGGGGTCTATGTACATAGATCTTTGAAGGTTGCCACTCAGGTGGATAGAGTTTGTAAGAAAGCCTATGGAATATTATCGTTCATTAGCAGAGGGATTGAATTCAAGAGTCGTGAATTGATGTTGCAGCTGTACAGGACTTTGGTTCGGCCACAGTTGGAATACTGTGTGCAGTTCTGGTCGCCTCACTTTAGGAAAGATGTGGAAGCTTTGGAGAGGGTGCAGAGAAGATTTACCAGGATGTTGCCTGGAATGGAGAGTAGGTCGTACGAGGATAGGTTGAGAGTTCTAGGCCTTTTCTCGTTGGAACGGTGAAGGATGAGGGGTGACATGATAGAGGTTTATAAGATGATCAGAGGAATAGATAGAGTAGACAGTCAGAAACTTTTCCCCCGGGTACAACAGAGTGTTACAAGGGGACATAAATTTAAGGTGAAGGGTGGAAGGTATAGGGGAGATGTCAGGGGTGCGTTCTTTACCCAGAGAGTGGTGGGGGCATGGAATGCGCTTCCCGTGGGAGTGGTAGAGTCAGAATCATTGGCGACCTTTAAGCGGCATTTGGATAGGTACATGGATGGGTGCTTAATCTAGGTTTGAAGTTCGGCACAACATCGTGGGCCGAAGGGCCTGTTCTGTGCTGTATTGTTCTATGTTCTATGTTCTATGTTCTATGTTCTATGGGCAGGAAATCAATACTGGCCCAGCTAGGAACACTCAAACACTGCAAATGAATGAAACTAAGGTGATCACCCGGGGAGTTCCATCTACCTTCCACCCCTGGGGGTGTGTCCAGGCATTATTCACCATGATCGTTCCCATCTGTTGCAGCCTGCAATCCTAACCACTGGTATCCCGAGATATATCAAGGTGAGTGCGGTTAGGAACACAGCCGATGTGAGAGGAGCCGAATTCTTGGATAACAGGCTATGGGAATGTCATGGTATGACCTGGTCCTTCCCATTTACGTAAGTATGATCCCTGGCAATGTTCCCTCTATCTCCACAGTAAGTGGGAGGTAATCATGGGAGCCCATCCAAATACCTTTTTTATACAACTCCGATAATTTGGACTTCATCCTAACTTTGGTCACTTGGGTTAAGTGGAATCCCTCATACCAAGCCCAGGTGTCCCACCGAGAGTGTCCTTACAGCTGTTATTAACGCAGCCCTTGGTGAGCTGCTGTCACTGACAGTGAGAGACGTTGGTGTGGGGGTTCTCCTGGAACAAATATTGATGCTGTTTGTCACTAACCCGGGATGGGACTTTCCCTTGGCTGGCCTGCCTGAGCTCCACCCTCAGCTGTTCCATCATCCCGTTACTGCACAGAGTGTGGTTTTACTGCTCAGCGTCATCTCTGTTTGGGCCCTGGATGATCTGGTTAATCGTGTTGGCGTGACCCTCCAGTTTGGTCACGAAGTGATGGTTAACCTGATTCTCCACGAGTTGTCCCATGGTCTCCTCTGGGTTTTCTGTATTCAGTCTTTCTCAGGCTCATTAGAGAGTTGTTGGGTTAGGATCCTGAGTTTATTCTCCAAATTAGCCAAGTCAGCGTACTGACCGGTAACACTCCTGCCCTGGGAGTGGACTCGTATACTGTGGCTAAATCATTAAGGAGTTCCCTTTTCTTTTGTCTCTTAATTACTTTTCTGGGTTCTGTGTTTTCCCTCAAATTTCCCTGTCCCTTGTCCCATTATCCTGTGGGTCAGTTGGGAACATGATTATATTAATGGGGAAGGACACCACTCTTATTACTGTATCCCTGATGCATTCATTATGATTAGTGTCAGTTTGTGATAAATATTCGTGAACAAGGAACTCCCTGTGAGTTTAGTGACTAGTCCATTGTGAGAGCCTGGTATGTGTGGGACAAGCTGGGGAAGGAGACTTCCCTCCTGGTCACAGCCCGTTTTTAATTTTGTTTCTGAGGAATTCTCCCTGGTAGGCTTCCTGGGATATCGCTGTCCGAAAATGACTACTAGTCCAGGCAGGGTGCTTGGTATCCTACTACCATGCACCCATTCTCGGGGAAACCCTACCAATCTTTTCTGATCCCTGATCTCCTGTCACACAATGTGGAAATCCCTAAAGTCTATTTCGTATTCAGCGATTAATTAGCAGAGAGCCCAAGCCTCATTACGGGCACGATTTTGGGTCGAATCCCAGGTGTCCCTCCTCCTTTCTGAGACATGGGAGACAAAGGGTCGGGCCCAGTTTCTCATCGCTAAGAGAGGTGCAGGTCATATCCCCAAAAATCCAGACAAATTGGACCCAGAGTCTCCGGGTGAAGCTGACGGGGGGAGGGGGGAGCATTCCCCTGGTTGTTGTTCTGCAGTTATGTAGCGCCTCTGCAGGATATGCCTTATCCTGCCCTCGAGCAGTGAGGATCACTGCCTCCATATCATCATGGATGCCCCTCCCTAGCTGTTGGCCCTCAGGGAGGGCTGAATGGCCTGATGGACTAAGGCACATGGCGATTCATTTGGTTTGCTCCTCAGCGTCCACTCTGTGTATGACAGACTGTCAGTCAGTATCTGGGCCAGAGACGAGATCTTTTTGGTACTGCCCACCAGCTGGGTGCCTGGAATGGCTGCTGTGTACGGAGTGAGACCATAAGCTGCTTTACACTGGGTAACCACAGGATTCATGGAATCTGAGTTCGGCTGTGGCTCAGGGCTGGGGGCAAAAGGTGCAGTTACCTGGGAGACAGGTAGTGGGAGACCCCATCTGTGAGCGGGTGTGGATGTGTCAGTGTGGAGCCTGTCATTATCTCCCTGGGGAGGTAGAACCCCAAAGGCACACATTATCCCATTCTGGGAGGAGTCCTGGTTCCCTAGGGATTGTATTTGCTCCTGACACCTCCTACTAGGGCCTGATGTGTGTTGTTCCGTGTTGTAGGTGTACAGGACCCATGCAGCTGTTTGGAGCTCATACACTGTCCTTCCAGATTGTCAATGTAACCTGAGGCTGCCTCCCCATCCCCAGAGACCCTCATTTCACTGGATTGGGCTCTTCCCAATTGGAACTGGAGTAGTCCCATGTTCCTGCAACCTTCTGTCCTGCTCATTTTGTCAGAGACCTAGCTCAGTCACAGCCTGTAGTTTTCCCTGGGGTGACCGGATCCCAGCTGCCTTATCCCAGCCGGGGGTCCTCCAGGCTATCGGCAGTGGAGTGAGCTTTCCAGCTTCTTTCCCCAGTTCTCTTTGGGCATCTCACGACAGCTCCTGTACCAGGAATCCTTCACTGCACGGTCAGGCTGGCTTCCTGCCAAATTCTGCAGGACTGTTTCACATTTGTACCGGCTCATGTTCCTATGGTTTTGGCTGCTTCTGTATTGTGGGACACCTGGGTATATTCATAGAGTCATAGAGTTCTACAGCATGGAGACAGGCTCTTTGACCCAAACTGGTCCATCCACACTAACCCCGTTTCCCTGCACTTGGCCCATATCCTTCCAATACGTTCCTCTCCATGTATTTGTCCAAGTGCATTTTAAATGTTATTAAATGTATCCTCCTCGACCACTTGCACTGGTAGTTCATTCCGTATGTGTACCACCCTCTGGGTAAAAGCATTGTCCCTCAGGTTCCCTTTTAATCTTCCCCTTTCACCTTAAACTGATGCCCTTTCATCCTTGATTCCCCAAGCCTTGGATAAAGACTGAGTGCATTCACCCTATCCATGCCTCCCATGATCTTATACACCTCTATAAGGACACCCCTCAGTCTCCTACACATGAAAGAAAATGTCCTTGCTTGTCCAACCTATCTCTATAACTCTAGTTGAGTTCTGGCAACATCCTTGTAACTTTCTTCTGCACTCTTTCCAGTTTAATAACACCCTTCCTATAGCAAGGTGGGCAAAATTGAACACAATACTCCAAGTGCGGCCTCACCAACATCCTTCACAACTATAACAGGCCTTCCCAACTTCGATATTCCATGCCCTGACTGGTGAAGGGCCCAGTGTGCCAAAAGCCTTCTTCACTGCCCTGTCTCCCTGAGTTCAGAGAGCCGTGCTCCTGGAATCCAAGGTCCCTCTGTTCCACTACACTCCTTCAGGCCCTACCATTCACCATGAAACCCCAGTCTTGATGTGACTTTCCAAAGTGCAAGATCTCGTCCTTGTCTATATTAAACTCCATTTGCCATTTCTCAGCCCAATTCCCCAGCTGATCAAGGCCATGTAGCAATTGCTGAGAACCTTCCTCACTTATTTTAGTGTAATCTGCAAACTTTCTAATCATGCCTTAAACATCCTCATCCAAATCATTGATATAGATAACAAACAGCCATGGGCCTAGCACTGACCAGCTCAGTGGCACAATGGCTCAGTGGTTAGCTCTGCTGCCTCACAGCACCATGGATCTGGGTTCAATTCCAACCTCACAGGATGGTCTGTGTGGGTTAGATCCTGTTAGGGTTAGATTTCCTACAGTATGGAAACAGGCCATTTGGCCCAACAAGTCCACACCGACCTGCTGAAGAGTAACCCACCCAGAGCCATTCTCCCTACCCAACATTTACCCTTAACAAATGCACCTAGCAATATGGACAATTTAGCCCTGCCAATTCATCTGACCTGCACAT
Source organism: Chiloscyllium punctatum (assembly GCF_047496795.1). Classification (NCBI taxonomy): domain Eukaryota; kingdom Metazoa; phylum Chordata; class Chondrichthyes; order Orectolobiformes; family Hemiscylliidae; genus Chiloscyllium; species Chiloscyllium punctatum. The sequence continues at coordinate 26,458,949 of NC_092761.1, read as the reverse complement.
TTTTGGAATGGGGAGGAAACCAGAGCACCCAAAGGAAACCCATGCAGACACAGGGAGAATGTGCAAACTCCACACAGTCACCCGAGGCTGGGGTCGAACCCCGGTCCCTGGCGCTGTGAGGCAGCAGTGCCAACCACTGAGCCACCATGCCAGACCAACTGAGTTTGTACGTTCTCACCATGTCTGCGTGGGTTTCCTTTGGGTGCTCCAGTTTCCTCCCACAATCCAAAGCTCTGCAGGTCAAGTAAATTGGTCATGCTCAATTGCCGAGAATGTTCATGGATGTGTCAGTAAGTTGCATTAGTCAGGGGTAAATGTAGAGTAATAAAGTAGGGGAATGGGTTTGAGTGGAATAATCTTCAGAGGGCCAGTTGACTTGTTGGGCCGAAGGGCCTGTTTCCACAGAGGAGGGATTCTATGATTCTATGACCGCTGAGGCACACCACTAGTCACAGGCCTCCAGTCTGACTGTTACCCTCTGCTCCCTACCATCAAGCCAATTGTGTACTCAGCTTGCCAACGCCCCCTGGATTCCATGCGATCTAACCTTCCAGAGCAAGGTACCATGTGGAACCTTATCAAAGGCCTTCCTGAAATCTGTAGAGTCTACATGTACTGGCCTGCCCTCGTCAAACTTCCTGATCACTTCAATAAAGAACGCTGACTAATTTGTGAGGCATGGTCTCCCATGCACAAGGCTTTGCTGACGACTCCCAATCAAATGTTGTATTTCCAAATGCATGTCTATCTAATCTCTCAGCATCTTCGCAAGTAACTTACTTACCATGGATGTTAGGTTTACTGATCTATACTTCCCAGGTTTATCTTTGCAGCCATTCTTGAATAAGGGCGCAACATATGCTGTCCTTCAGTCTTCCGGGACCTCACCCGTGGCTAACGGTGAGGCAAAAAGATCAGCAGGGACCCTCCAAGTACTTCCCTCGCCTCTTGAGGTGCCGTTGGATATGTTTGGTCAGGTCCAGGAGATTTATCCACCTTCATACATTCTAATGCATTCAACACATTCTCTCCTGTGATATGGTCTAACCCCAAGAGATCATCACTAACTTTCCCAAGTTCCCAAGCCTTCATGTCCTTCTCCAAGGTCAACACAGAGGGGAAATAACTCCTGCGATTCTGCACAAACATGTCCACTTTGGTCCTTGAAGTGTCCTATTTTCTCTCCAGTTATTCTTTTTTCCTTTGGAGGGGGTGATTGCAGTGTTGGGTAGGGATCAGTCAGGGAGGGGTGATTGCAGTGTTGGGTAGGGATCAGTCAGGGAGGGGGAGAATGCAGTGTTGGGGAGGGATCAGTCAGGGAGGGGGTGGGTGCAGTGTTGGGTAGGGATCAGTCAGGGAGGGTGGACATTGCAGTGTTGGGTAGGGATCAGTCAGGGAGGGGAGATTGCAGTGTTGGGTAGGGATCAGTCAGGGAGGGGGGGATTGCAGTGTGGGGTAGGGATCAGTCAGGGAGGGGGAGATTGCAGTGTTGTGTAGGGATCAGTCAGGAGGGTGGAGATTGCAAGGTTGGGTAGGGATCAGTCAGGGAGGGAGAGATTTCAGTGTTGGGTAGGGATCAGTCAGGGAGGGGGAGATTGCAGTGTTGGGTAGGGATCAGTCAGGGAGGGGGAGATAGCAGTGTTGGGTAGGGATCAGTCAGGGAGTGGGAGATTGCAGTGTTGGGTAAGGATCAGTCAGGGAGGGGGTGAATACAGAGTTGGGTAGGGATCAGTCAGGGTGGGGGTGATTGCAGTGTTGGATAGGGATCAGTCAGGGAGGGGGAGATTGCAGTGTTGGGTAGGGATCAGTCAGGGAGGGGGTGATTGCAGTGTTGGGTAGGGCTCAGTCAGGGAGCGGAAGATTGCAGTGTTGGGTAGGGATCAGTCAGGGAGGGGGTGAATACAGAGTTGGGTAGGGATCAGTCAGGGTGGGGGTGATTGCAGTGTTGGGTAGGCATCAGTCAGGGAGGGGGTGATTGCAGTGTTGTGTAGGGATCAGTCAGGGAGGGGGTGATTGCAGTGTTGGGTAGGGATCAGTCAGGGAGGGGGTGATTGCAGTGTTGGGTAGGGATCAGTCAGGGAGGGGGAGATTGCAGTGTTGGGTAGGGATCAGTCTGGGAGGGGGTGATTGCAGTGTTGGGTAGGGATCAGTCAGGGACGGGGAGATTGCAGTGTTGGGTAGGGATCAGTCAGGGAGGGGGAGATTGCAGTGCTGGGGAGGGATCAGTCAGGGAGGGGGAGATTGCAGTGTTGGGTAGGGATCAGTCAGGGACGGGTAGATTGCAGTGTTGGGTAGGGATCAGTCAGGGAGGGGGAGATTTCAGTGCTGGGGAGGGATCAGTCAGGGAGGGGGAGATTGCAGTGCTGGGGAGGGATCAGTCAGGGAGGGGGAGATTGCAGTGTTGGGTAGGGATCAGTCAGGGAAGGGGAGATTGCAATGTTGCGTAGGGATCTGTCAGGGAAGGGGAGATTGCAGTGTTGGGTCGGGATCAGTCAGGGAGGGGGTGAGCGCAGTGTTCGGTAGGGATTAGTCGGGGAGGGAGCGATTGCAGTGTTGGGTAGGGATCAGTCAGGGAAGGGGAGTTTGCAGTGTTTGGTGGGGATCAGTCAGGGAAGGGGAGTTTGCAGTGTTGGGGAGGGATCAGTCATGGAGGGGGAGATTGCAGTGTTGGGTAGGGATCAGTCAGGGAAGGGGAGTTTGCAGTGTTGGGGAGGGATCAGTCATGGAGGGGGAGATTGCAGTGTTGGGTCGGGATCAGTCAGGGAAGGGGAGATTGCAGTGTTGGGTAGGGATCAGTCAGGGAGGGGGGAGATTGCAGTGTTGGATAGGGATCAGTCAGGGAGGGGGTGATTGCACTGTTGGGTAAGGATCAGTCAGGGGGGATTGCAGTGTTGGGTAGGGATCAGTCAGGGAAGGGGAGATTGCAGTGTTGGGGAGGGATCAGTCAGGGAGGGGGAGATTGCAGTGTTGGGTAGTTATCAGTCAGGGAAGGGGAGTTTGCAGTGTTGGGTAGGGATCAGTCATGGAGGGGGAGATTGCAGTGTTGGGTCGGGATCAGTCAGGGAAGGGGAGATTGCAGTGTTGGGTAGGGATCAGTCAGGGAGGAATAGATTGCAGTGTTGGGGAGGGATCAGTCAGGGAGGGGGAGATTGCACTGTTGGATAGGGATCAGTCAGGGAGGGGGAGATTGCAGTGTTGGATAGGGATCAGTCAGGGAGGGGGAGAATGCAGTTTTGGGTAGGGATCAGTCAGGGAGGGGTAGATTGCAGTGTTGGGTAGGGATCAGTCAGGGACGTCGAGATTGCAGTGTTGGGTAGGGATCAGTCAGGGAGGGGGAGATTGCAGTGTTGGGGAGGGATCAGTCAGGGAGGGGGAGATTGCAGTGCTGGGGAGGGATCAGTCAGGGAGGGGGAGATTGCAGTGTTGGGTAGGTATCAGTCAGGGAAGGGGAGATTGCAGTGTTGGGTAGGGATCAGTCAGGGAAGGGGAGATTGCAGTGTTGGGTCGGGATCAGTCAGGGAGGGGGTGAGCGCAGTGTTGGGTAGGGATTAGTCGGGGAGGGAGCGATTGCAGTGTTGGGTAGGGATCAGTCAGGGAAGGGGAGTTTGCAGTGTTGGGTAGGGATCAGTCAGGGAAGGGGAGTTTGCAGTGTTGGGGAGGGATCAGTCATGGAGGGGGAGATTGCAGTGTTGGGTAGGGATCAGTCAGGGAAGGGGAGTTTGCAGTGTTGGGGAGGGATCAGTCATGGAGGGGGAGATTGCAGTGTTGGGTAGGGATCAGTCAGGGAGGGGGGAGATTGCAGTGTTGGATAGGGATCAGTCAGGGAGGGGGTGATTGCACTGTTGGGTAAGGATCAGTCAGGGGGGATTGCAGTGTTGGGTAGGGATCAGTCAGGGAGGATGAGATTGCAGTGTTGGGTAGGGATCCGTCATGGAGGGGGAGATTACAGTGTTGGGTAGGGATCAGTAAGGGAGGGGGAGATTGCAGTGTTGGGTAGGGATCAGTCAGGGAGGGGGAGATTGCAGTGCTGATTAATGATCAGTCAGGGGGGATATTGCAGTGTTGGGTAGGGATCTGTCAGGGAGGGGATGATTGCAGTGTTGGGTAGGGATCAGTCAGGGAAGGGGAGATTGCGGTGTTGGGTAGGGATCAGTCAGGGAGGGGGAGATTGCAGTGTTGTGTCGGGATCAGTCAGGGACGGGGAGATTGCAGTGCTGTATAAGGATCAGTCATTTGGGATATTGCAGTGTCGTGGAGGGATCAGTCAGGGTGGGGAGATTGCAGTTTTGGTAGGGATCAGTCAGGGAGGGGTAGATTGCAGTGTTGGGTAGGGATCAGTCAGGGAAGGGGAGATTGCAGTGTTGGGTAGGGATCACTCAGGGAGGGGGAGATTGCAGTGTTGTGTAGGGATCAGTCAGTTCGGGGGAGATTGCAGTGCTGGGTGGGGATCAGTCAGGGAGGGGGAGATTGCAGTGTTGGGTAGGGATCAGTCAGGGAAGGGGAGATTGCGGTGTTGGGTAGGGATCAGTCACGGAGGGGGAGATTGCAGTGTTGGGTAGGGATCAGTCAGGGAAGCGGAGATGGCAGTGTTCGGTAGGGATCAGTCAGGGAGGGGGTGAGCGCTGTGTTGTGTAGGGATTAGTCGGGGAGGGAGCGATTGCAGTGTTGGGTAGGGATCAGTCAGGGAGGGGGAGATTGCAGTGTTGGGTAGGGATCAGTCAGGGAAGGGGAGTTTGCAGTGTTGGGGAGGGATCAGTCAGGGAAGAGGAGATGGCAGTGTTCGGTAGGGATCAGTCAGGGAGGGGGTGTGCGCAGTGTTGGGTAGGGATTAGTCGGGGAGGGAGCGATTGCAGTGTTGGGGAGGGATCAGTCAGGGAGGGGGAGATTGCAGTGTTGGGTAGGGATCAGTCATGGAAGGGGAGTTTGCAGTGTTGGGTCGGGATCAGTCAGGGAAGGGGAGATTGCAGTGTTGGGGAGGGATCATTCAGGAAGGGGGAGTTTGCAGTTTGGGTAGGGATCAGTCAGGGAGGGGGAGATTGCACTGTTGGATAGGGATCAGTCAGGGAGGGGGTGATTGCACTGTTGGGTAAGGATCAGTCAGGGGGGATTGCAGTGTTGGGTAGGGATCAGTTAGGGAGGATGAGATTGCAGTGTTGGATAGGGATCCGTCAGGGAGGGGGAGATTACAGTGTTGGGTAGGGATCAGTCAGGGAGGGGGAGATTGCAGTGTTGGGTAGGGATCAGTCAGGGTGGGGGAGATTGCAGTTTTGGGTAGGGATCAGTCAGGGAGGGGGAGATTGCAGTGCTGCGTAAGGATCAGTCGGGGGGATATTGCAGTGTTGGGTAGGGATCTGTCAGGGAAGGGGAGATTGCGGTGTTGGGTAGGGATCTGTCAGAGAGGGGGAGATTGCAGTGTTGGGTAGTGATCGGTCAGGGAAGGGGAGTTTGTAGTGTTGGGTAGGGATTAGTCGGGGAGGGAGCGATTGCAGTGTTGGGTAGGGATCAGTCAGGGAAGGGGAGTTTGCAGTGTTGGGGAGGGATCAGTCAGGGAGGGGGAGATTGCATTGTTGGGTAAGGATCAGTCAGGGGGGATTGCAGTGTTGGGTAGGGATCAGTCAGGGAGGGGGTCATTGCAGTGTTGGGTAGGGATCCGTCAGGGAGGGGGAGATTACAGTGTTGGGTAGGGATGAGTCAGGGAGGGGGAGATTGCAGTGTTGGGTAGGGATCAGTCAGGGAGGGGGATATTGAAGCGTTGGGTAGTGATCAGTCAGGGTGGGGGAGATTGCAGTGTTGTGTAGGGATCAGTCAGGGAGGGGGAGATTGCAGTGTTGGGTAGGGTTCAGTCAGGGTGGGGGAGATTGCAGTGTTGGGTAGGGAACAGTCAGGGCGGGGGAGATTGCAGTGCTGGGTAAGGATCAGTCAGGGGGGATATTGCAGTTTTGGGTAGGTATCAGTCAGGGAGGGGGTGATTGCAGTGTTGAGTAGGAATCAGTCAGGGATAGGGTGATTGCAGTGTTTGGTAGGGTTCAGTCAGGGAGGGGGAGATTGCAGTGTTGGGTAGGGATCAGTCAGGGAGGGGGAGATTGCAGTGTTGGGTAGGGTTTAGACAGGGAGGGGTGAGTGCAGAGGTGCGGAGGCATCAGTCAGGGAGCGGGATATTGCAGTGTTGTGTAGGGATCATTCAGGGAGGGGGAAATTGCAGTGTTGGGTAGGGATCAGTCAGGGAGAGGGAGATTGCAGTGTTGGGTAGGGATCAGTCAGGTAGGTGTGATTTCAGAGTTGGGTCGGGATAAGTTAGGGAGGGGGAGATTGCAGTGTTGGGTAGGGATCAGTCAGGGTGGGGGATATTACAGTGTTGGGTAGGGATCAGTCAGGGAGGGGGTGATTGCAGTGTTGTGTCGGGATCAGTCAGGGACGGGGAGATTGCAGTGCTGTATAAGGATCAGTCATTTGGGATATTGCAGTGTCGTGGAGGGATCAGTCAGGGTGGGGAGATTGCAGTTTTGGTAGGGATCAGTCAGGGAGGGGTAGATTGCAGTGTTGGGTAGGGATCAGTCAGGGAAGGGGAGATTGCAGTGTTGGGTAGGGATCACTCAGGGAGGGGGAGATTGCAGTGTTGTGTAGGGATCAGTCAGTTCGGGGGAGATTGCAGTGCTGGGTGGGGATCAGTCAGGGAGGGGGAGATTGCAGTGTTGGGTAGGGATCAGTCAGGGAAGGGGAGATTGCGGTGTTGGGTAGGGATCAGTCACGGAGGGGGAGATTGCAGTGTTGGGTAGGGATCAGTCAGGGAAGCGGAGATGGCAGTGTTCGGTAGGGATCAGTCAGGGAGGGCGTGAGCGCTGTGTTGTGTAGGGATTAGTCGGGGAGGGAGCGATTGCAGTGTTGGGTAGGGATCAGTCAGGGAGGGGGAGATTGCAGTGTTGGGTAGGGATCAGTCAGGGAAGGGGAGTTTGCAGTGTTGGGGAGGGATCAGTCAGGGAAGAGGAGATGGCAGTGTTCGGTAGGGATCAGTCAGGGAGGGGGTGTGCGCAGTGTTGGGTAGGGATTAGTCGGGGAGGGAGCGATTGCAGTGTTGGGGAGGGATCAGTCAGGGAGGGGGAGATTGCAGTGTTGGGTAGGGATCAGTCATGGAAGGGGAGTTTGCAGTGTTGGGTCGGGATCAGTCAGGGAAGGGGAGATTGCAGTGTTGGGGAGGGATCATTCAGGAAGGGGGAGTTTGCAGTTTGGGTAGGGATCAGTCAGGGAGGGGGAGATTGCACTGTTGGATAGGGATCAGTCAGGGAGGGGGTGATTGCACTGTTGGGTAAGGATCAGTCAGGGGGGATTGCAGTGTTGGGTAGGGATCAGTTAGGGAGGATGAGATTGCAGTGTTGGATAGGGATCCGTCAGGGAGGGGGAGATTACAGTGTTGGGTAGGGATCAGTCAGGGAGGGGGAGATTGCAGTGTTGGGTAGGGATCAGTCAGGGTGGGGGAGATTGCAGTTTTGGGTAGGGATCAGTCAGGGAGGGGGAGATTGCAGTGCTGCGTAAGGATCAGTCGGGGGGATATTGCAGTGTTGGGTAGGGATCTGTCAGGGAAGGGGAGATTGCGGTGTTGGGTAGGGATCTGTCAGAGAGGGGGAGATTGCAGTGTTGGGTAGTGATCGGTCAGGGAAGGGGAGTTTGTAGTGTTGGGTAGGGATTAGTCGGGGAGGGAGCGATTGCAGTGTTGGGTAGGGATCAGTCAGGGAAGGGGAGTTTGCAGTGTTGGGGAGGGATCAGTCAGGGAGGGGGAGATTGCAGTGTTGGGTAACGATCAGTCAGGGGGGATTGCAGTGTTGGGTAGGGATCAGTCAGGGAGGGGGTCATTGCAGTGTTGGGTAGGGATCCGTCAGGGAGGGGGAGATTACAGTGTTGGGTAGGGATGAGTCAGGGAGGGGGAGATTGCAGTGTTGGGTAGGGATCAGTCAGGGAGGGGGATATTGAAGCGTTGGGTAGTGATCAGTCAGGGTGGGGGAGATTGCAGTGTTGTGTAGGGATCAGTCAGGGAGGGGGAGATTGCAGTGTTGGGTAGGGTTCAGTCAGGGTGGGGGAGATTGCAGTGTTGGGTAGGGAACAGTCAGGGCGGGGGAGATTGCAGTGCTGGGTAAGGATCAGTCAGGGGGGATATTGCAGTTTTGGGTAGGTATCAGTGAGGGAGGGGGTGATTGCAGTGTTGAGTAGGAATCAGTCAGGGATAGGGTGATTGCAGTGTTTGGTAGGGTTCAGTCAGGGAGGGGGAGATTGCAGTGTTGGGTAGGGATCAGTCAGGGAGGGGGAGATTGCAGTGTTGGGTAGGGTTTAGACAGGGAGGGGTGAGTGCAGAGGTGCGGAGGCATCAGTCAGGGAGCGGGATATTGCAGTGTTGTGTAGGGATCATTCAGGGAGGGGGAAATTGCAGTGTTGGGTAGGGATCAGTCAGGGAGAGGGAGATTGCAGTGTTGGGTAGGGATCAGTCAGGTAGGTGTGATTTCAGAGTTGGGTCGGGATAAGTTAGGGAGGGGGAGATTGCAGTGTTGGGTAGGGATCAGTCAGGGTGGGGGATATTACAGTGTTGGGTAGGGATCAGTCAGGGAGGGGGTGATTGCAGTGTTGGGTAGGGATCAGTCAGGGAGGGGGAGATTGCAGTGTTGGGTGGGGATCTGTCTGGGAGGGGGTGATTGCCGTGTTGGGTAGTGATCAGTCAGGGATTGGGAGATTGAAGTGTTGGGTAGGGATCCGTCAGGGAAGGGGAGTTTGCAGTGTTGGGGAGGGATCAGTCATGGAGGGGGAGATTGTAGTGTTTCGTCGGGATCAGTCAGGGAAGGGGAGATTGCAGAGTTGGGGAGGGATCAGTCAGGGAGGGGGAGATTGCAGTGTTGGGTAGGGATCAGCCAGGGAAGGGGAGTTTGCAGTTTGGGGAGGGATCAGTCAGGGAGGGGGAGATTGCACTGTTGGATAGGGATCAGTCAGGGAAGGGGAGTTTGCAGTGTTGGGGAGGGATCAGTCAGGGAAGAGGAGATGGCAGTGTTCGGTAGGGATCAGTCAGGGAGGGGGTGTGCGCAGTGTTGGGTAGGGATTAGTCGGGGAGGGAGCGATTGCAGTGTTGGGGAGGGATCAGTCAGGGAGGGGGAGATTGCAGTGTTGGGTAGGGATCAGTCATGGAAGGGGAGTTTGCAGTGTTGGGGAGGGATCAGTCAGGGAGGGGGTGAGCGCAGTGTTGGGTAGGGATTAGTCGGGGAGGGAGCGATTGCAGTGTTGGGTAGGGATCAGTCAGGGAAGGGGAGTTTGCAGTGTTGGGTAGGGATCAGTCAGGGAAGGGGAGTTTGCAGTGTTGGGGAGGGATCAGTCATGGAGGGGGAGATTGCAGTGTTGGGTAGGGATCAGTCAGGGAAGGGGAGTTTGCAGTGTTGGGGTGGGATCAGTCATGGAGGGGGAGATTGCAGTGTTAGGTCGGGATCAGTCAGGGAAGGGGAGATTGCAGTGTTGGGTAGGGATCAGTCAGGGAGGGGGGAGATTGCAGTGTTGGATAGGGATCAGTCAGGGAGGGGGTGATTGCACTGTTGGGTAAGGATCAGTCAGGGGGGATTGCAGTGTTGGGTAGGGATCAGTCAGAGAGGATGAGATTGCAGTGTTGGGTAGGGATCCGTCATGGAGGGGGAGATTACAGTGTTGGGTAGGGATCAGTAAGGGAGGGGGAGATTGCAGTGTTGGGTAGGGATCAGTCAGGGAGGGGGAGATTGCAGTGCTGATTAATGATCAGTCAGGGGGGATATTGCAGTGTTGGGTAGGGATCTGTCAGGGAGGGGATGATTGCAGTGTTGGGTAGGGATCAGTCAGGGAAGGGGAGATTGCGGTGTTGGGTAGGGATCAGTCAGGGAGGGGGAGATTGCAGTGTTGTGTCGGGATCAGTCAGGGACGGGGAGATTGCAGTGCTGTATAAGGATCAGTCATTTGGGATATTGCAGTGTCGTGGAGGGATCAGTCAGGGTGGGGAGATTGCAGTTTTGGTAGGGATCAGTCAGGGAGGGGTAGATTGCAGTGTTGGGTCGGGATCAGTCAGGGAGGGGGCATTGCAGTGCTGTGTAAGGATCAGTCAGGGGGAAATTGCAGTGTCGTGTAGTGATCAGTCAGGGTGGGGAGATTGCAGTTTTGGTAGGGATCAGTCAGGGAGGGGTAGATTGCAGTGTTGGGTAGGGATCAGTCAGGGAAGGGGAGATTGCAGTGTTGGGTAGGGATCACTCAGGGAGGGGGAGATTGCAGTGTTGTGTAGGGATCAGTCAGTTCGGGGGAGATTGCAGTGCTGGGTGGGGATCAGTCAGGGAGGGGGAGATTGCAGTGTTGGGTAGGGATCAGTCAGGGAAGGGGAGATTGCGGTGTTGGGTAGGGATCAGTCACGGAGGGGGAGATTGCAGTGTTGGGTAGGGATCAGTCAGGGAAGCGGAGATGGCAGTGTTCGGTAGGGATAAGTCAGGGAGGGGGTGAGCGCTGTGTTGTGTAGGGATTAGTCGGGGAGGGAGCGATTGCAGTGTTGGGTAGGGATCAGTCAGGGAGGGGGAGATTGCAGTGTTGGGTAGGGATCAGTCAGGGAAGGGGAGTTTGCAGTGTTGGGGAGGGATCAGTCAGGGAAGAGGAGATGGCAGTGTTCGGTAGGGATCAGTCAGGGAGGGGGTGTGCGCAGTGTTGGGTAGGGATTAGTCGGGGAGGGAGCGATTGCAGTGTTGGGGAGGGATGAGTCAGGGAGGGGGAGATTGCAGTGCTGGGTAGGGATCAGTCATGGAAGGGGAGTTTGCAGTGTTGGGGAGGGATCAGTCATGGAGGGGGAGATTGCAGTGTTGGGTCGGGATCAGTCAGGGAAGGGGAGATTGCAGTGTTGGGGAGGGATCAGTCAGGAAGGGGGAGTTTGCAGTTTGGGTAGGGATCAGTCAGGGAGGGGGAGATTGCACTGTTGGATAGGGATCAGTCAGGGAGGGGGTGACTGCACTGTTGGGTAAGGATCAGTCAGGGGGGATTGCAGTGTTGGGTAGGGATCAGTTAGGGAGGATGAGATTGCAGTGTTGGATAGGGATCCGTCAGGGAGGGGGAGATTACAGTGTTGGGTAGGGATCAGTCAGGGAGGGGGCGATTGCAGTGTTGGGTAGGGATCAGTCAGGGTGGGGGAGATTGCAGTTTTGGGTAGGGATCAGTCAGGGAGGGGGAGATTGCAGTGCTGCGTAAGGATCAGTCGGGGGGATATTGCAGTGTTGGGTAGGGATCTGTCAGGGAAGGGGAGATTGCGGTGTTGGGTAGGGATCAGTCAGAGAGGGGGAGATTGCAGTGTTGGGTAGTGATCGGTCAGGGAAGGGGAGTTTGTAGTGTTGGGTAGGGATTAGTCGGGGAGGGAGCGATTGCAGTGTTGGGTAGGGATCAGTCAGGGAAGGGGAGTTTGCAGTGTTGGGGAGGGATCAGTCAGGGAGGGGGAGATTGCAGTGTTGGGTAAGGATCAGTCAGGGGGGATTGCAGTGTTGGGTAGGGATCAGTCAGGGAGGGGGTCATTGCAGTGTTGGGTAGGGATCCGTCAGGGAGGGGGAGATTACAGTGTTGGGTAGGGATAAGTCAGGGAGGGGGAGATTGCAGTGTTGGGTAGGGATCAGTCAGGGAGGGGGATATTGAAGCGTTGGGTAGTGATCAGTCAGGGTGGGGGAGATTGCAGTGTTGTGTAGGGATCAGTCAGGGAGGGGGAGATTGCAGTGTTGGGTAGGGTTCAGTCAGGGTGGGGGAGATTGCAGTGTTGGGTAGGGAACAGTCAGGGCGGGGGAGATTGCAGTGCTGGGTAAGGATCAGTCAGGGGGGATATTGCAGTTTTGGGTAGGTATCAGTCAGGGAGGGGGTGATTGCAGTGTTGAGTAGGAATCAGTCAGGGATAGGGTGATTGCAGTGTTTGGTAGGGTTCAGTCAGGGAGGGGGAGATTGCAGTGTTGGGTAGGGATCAGTCAGTGAGGGGGATATTGAAGCGTTGGGCAGGGATCATTCAGGGTGGGGGAGATTGCAGTGTTGGGTAGGGATCAGTCAGGGAGGGGGAGATTGCAGTGTTGGGTAGGGTTTAGACAGGGAGGGGTGAGTGCAGAGGTGCGGAGGCATCAGTCAGGGAGCGGGATATTGCAGTGTTGTGTAGGGATCATTCAGGGAGGGGGAAATTGCAGTGTTGGGTAGGGATCAGTCAGGGAGAGGGAGATTGCAGTGTTGGGTAGGGATCAGTCAGGTAGGTGTGATTTCAGAGTTGGGTCGGGATAAGTTAGGGAGGGGGAGATTGCAGTGTTGGGTAGGGATCAGTCAGGGTGGGGGATATTACAGTGTTGGGTAGGGATCAGTCAGGGAGGGGGTGATTGCAGTGTTGGGTAGGGATCAGTCAGGGAGGGGGAGATTGCAGTGTTGGGTGGGGATCTGTCTGGGAGGGGGTGATTGCCGTGTTGGGTAGTGATCAGTCAGGGATTGGGAGATTGAAGTGTTGGGTAGGGATCCGTCAGGGAACGGGAGTTTGCAGTGTTGGGGAGGGATCAGTCATGGAGGGGGAGATTGTAGTGTTTCGTCGGGATCAGTCAGGGAAGGGGAGATTGCAGAGTTGGGGAGGGATCAGTCAGGGAGGGGGAGATTGCAGTGTTGGGTAGGGATCAGCCAGGGAAGGGGAGTTTGCAGTTTGGGGAGGGATCAGTCAGGGAGGGGGAGATTGCACTGTTGGATAGGGATCAGTCAGGGAAGGGGAGTTTGCAGTGTTGGGGAGGGATCAGTCAGGGGAGAGGAGATGGCAGTGTTCGGTAGGGATCAGTCAGGGAGGGGGTGTGCGCAGTGTTGGGTAGGGATTAGTCGGGGAGGGAGCGATTGCAGTGTTGGGGAGGGATCAGTCAGGGAGGGGGAGATTGCAGTGTTGGGTAGGGATCAGTCATGGAAGGGGAGTTTGCAGTGTTGGGGAGGGATCAGTCATGGAGGGGGAGATTGCAGTGTTGGGTCGGGATCAGTCAGGGAAGGGGAGATTGCAGTGTTGGGGAGGGATCAGTCAGGAAGGGGGAGTTTGCAGTTTGGGTAGGGATCAGTCAGGGAGGGGGAGATTGCACTGTTGGATAGGGATCAGTCAGGGAGGGGGTGATTGCACTGTTGGGTAAGGATCAGTCAGGGGGGATTGCAGTGTTGGGTAGGGATCAGTTAGGGAGGATGAGATTGCAGTGTTGGATAGGGATCCGTCAGGGAGGGGGAGATTACAGTGTTGGGTAGGGATCAGTCAGGGAGGGGGAGATTGCAGTGTTGGGTAGGGATCAGTCAGGGTGGGGGAGATTGCAGTTTTGGGTAGGGATCAGTCAGGGAGGGGGAGATTGCAGTGCTGCGTAAGGATCAGTCGGGGGGATATTGCAGTGTTGGGTAGGGATCTGTCAGGGAAGGGGAGATTGCGGTGTTGGGTAGGGATCAGTCAGAGAGGGGGAGATTGCAGTGTTGGGTAGTGATCGGTCAGGGAAGGGGAGTTTGTAGTGTTGGGTAGGGATTAGTCGGGGAGGGAGCGATTGCAGTGTTGGGTAGGGATCAGTCAGGGAAGGGGAGTTTGCAGTGTTGGGGAGGGATCAGTCAGGGAGGGGGAGATTGCAGTGTTGGGTAAGGATCAGTCAGGGGGGATTGCAGTGTTGGGTAGGGATCAGTCAGGGAGGGGGTCATTGCAGTGTTGGGTAGGGATCCGTCAGGGAGGGGGAGCTTACAGTGTTGGGTAGGGATAAGTCAGGGAGGGGGAGATTGCAGTGTTGGTAGGGATCAGTCAGGGAGGGGGATATTGAAGCGTTGGGTAGTGATCAGTCAGGGTGGGGGAGATTGCAGTGTTGTGTAGGGATCAGTCAGGGAGGGGGAGATTGCAGTGTTGGGTAGGGTTCAGTCAGGGTGGGGGAGATTGCAGTGTTGGGTAGGGAACAGTCAGGGCGGGGGAGATTGCAGTGCTGGGTAAGGATCAGTCAGGGGGGATATTGCAGTTTTGGGTAGGTATCAGTCAGGGAGGGGGTGATTGCAGTGTTGAGTAGGAATCAGTCAGGGATAGGGTGATTGCAGTGTTTGGTAGGGTTCAGTCAGGGAGGGGGAGATTGCAGTGTTGGGTAGGGATCAGTCAGTGAGGGGGATATTGAAGCGTTGGGTAGGGTTTAGACAGGGAGGGGTGAGTGCAGAGGTGCGGAGGCATCAGTCAGGGAGCGGGATATTGCAGTGTTGTGTAGGGATCATTCAGGGAGGGGGAAATTGCAGTGTTGGGTAGGGATCAGTCAGGGAGAGGGAGATTGCAGTGTTGGGTAGGGATCAGTCAGGTAGGTGTGATTTCAGAGTTGGGTCGGGATAAGTTAGGGAGGGGGAGATTGCAGTGTTGGGTAGGGATCAGTCAGGGTGGGGGATATTACAGTGTTGGGTAGGGATCAGTCAGGGAGGGGGTGATTGCAGTGTTGGGTAGGGATCAGTCAGGGAGGGGGAGATTGCAGTGTTGGGTGGGGATCTGTCTGGGAGGGGGTGATTGCCGTGTTGGGTAGTGATCAGTCAGGGATTGGGAGATTGAAGTGTTGGGTAGGGATCCGTCAGGGAAGGGGAGTTTGCAGTGTTGGGGAGGGATCAGTCATGGAGGGGGAGATTGTAGTGTTTCGTCGGGATCAGTCAGGGAAGGGGAGATTGCAGAGTTGGGGAGGGATCAGTCAGGGAGGGGGAGATTGCAGTGTTGGGTAGGGATCAGCCAGGGAAGGGGAGTTTACAGTTTGGGGAGGGATCAGTCAGGGAGGGGGAGATTGCACTGTTGGATAGGGATCAGTCAGGGAGGGGGAGATTGCACTGTTAGATAGGGATCAGTCGGGGGGATTGCACTGTTGGGTAGGCATCGGTCAGGGAGGATGAGATTGCAGTGTTGGGTAGGGATCAGTCAGGGAGGGGGGGGTTGCAGTGCTGCGTAAGGATCAGTCGGGGGGATATTGCAGTGTTGGGTAGGGATCTGTCAGGGAAGGGGAGATTGCAGTGTTGGGTAGGGATCAGTCAGGGAGGGGGAGATTACAGTGTTGGGTAGGGATCAGTCAGGGAGGCGGAGATTGCAGTGTTGCGTAGCGATCAGTCAGGGAAGTGGAGTTTGCAGTGTTGGGTAGGGATCAGTCAGGGAGGGGGTGAGCGCAGTGTTGGGTAGGGATTAGTCGGGGAGGGAGCGATTGCAGTGTTGGGTAGGGATCAGTCAGGGAAGGGGAGTTTGCAGTGTTGCGGCGGGATCAGTCAGGGCGGGGGAGATTGCAGTGTTGGGTAGGGATCAGTCAGGGAAGGGGAGTTTGCAGTGTTGGGTAGGGATCAGTCATGCAGGGGGAGATTGCAGTGTTGGGTAAGGATCTGTCAGGGGGGATTGCAGTGTTGGGTAGGGATCAGTCAGGGAGGGGGACATTGCAGTGTTGGGTAGGGATCCGTCAGGGAGGGGGAGATTACAGTGTTGGGTAGGGATCAGTCAGGGAGGGGGATATTGCAGTGTTGGGTAGGGATCAGTGAGGGAGGGGGTGATTGCAGTGTTGGGTAGTGATCAGTCAGGGATGGGGTGATTGCAGTGTTTGGTATGGTTCAGTCAGGGAGGGGGAGATTGCAGTGTTGGGTAGGGATCAGTCAGGGAGGGGGATATTGAAGCGTTGGGTAGTGATCAGTCAGGGTGGGGGAGATTGCAGTGTTGTGTAGGGATCAGTCAGGGAGGGGGAGATTGCAGTGTTGGGTAGGGTTCAGTCAGGGTGGGGGAGATTGCAGTGTTGGGTAGGGATCAGTCAGGGAGGGGGAGATTGCAGTGCTGGGTAAGGATCAGTCAGGGGGGATATTGCAGTTTTGGGGAGGGATCAGTCAGGGAGGGGGTGATTGCAGTGTTGGGTAGGAATCAGTCAGGGATGGGGTGATTGCAGTGTTTGGTAGAGTTCAGTCAGGGAGGGGGAGATTGCAGTGTTGGGTAGGGATCAGACAGGGAGGGGGATATTGAAGCGTTGGGTAGGGATCAGTCAGGAAAGTGGAGTTTGCAGTGTTGGGTCGGGATCAGTCAGGGAGGGGGTGATTGCAGTGTTGGGTAGGGATCAGTCAGGGAAAGGGAGATTGCAGTGTTGGGTAGGGATCAGTCAGGGAGGGGGAGATTGCAGTGTTGGGTAGGGATCAGTCAGGGAGGTGTGATTTCAGATTTGGGTCGGGATAAGTCAGGGAGGGGGAGATTGCAGTGTTGGGTAGGGATCAGTCATGGAGGGGGAGATTGCAGTGTTGGGTAGGCATCAGTCAGGGAGGGGGTGATTGCAGTCTTGTATAGGGATCAGTCAGGGAGGGGGTGATTGCATTGTTACGTAGGGATCAGTCTGGGAGGGGGTGATTGCAGTCTTGGGTAGGGATCAGTCAGGGATGGGGAGATTGCAGTGTTGGGTAGGGATCAGTCAGGGAGGCGGAGATTGCAGTGTTGGGTAGCGATCAGTCAGGGAAGGGGAGTTTGCAGTGTTGGGTAGGGATCAGTCAGGGAGGGGGTGAGCGCAGTGTTGGGTAGGGATTAGTCGGGGAGGGAGCGATTGCAGTGTTGGGTAGGGATCAGTCAGGGAAGGGGAGTTTGCAGTGTTGCGGCGGGATCAGTCAGGGAGGGGGAGATTGCAGTGTTGGGTAGGGATCAGTCAGGGAAGGGGAGTTTGCAGTGTTGGGTAGGGATCAGTCATGCAGGGGGAGATTGCAGTGTTGGGTAAGGATCTGTCAGGGGGGATTGCAGTGTTGGGTAGGGATCAGTCAGGGAGGGGGACATTGCAGTGTTGGGTAGGGATCCGTCAGGGAGGGGGAGATTACAGTGTTGGGTAGGGATCAGTCAGGGAGGGGGATATTGCAGTGTTGGGTAGCGATCAGTGAGGGAGGGGGTGATTGCAGTGTTGGGTAGTGATCAGTCAGGGATGGGGTGATTGCAGTGTTTGGTATGGTTCAGTCAGGGAGGGGGAGATTGCAGTGTTGGGTAGGGATCAGTCAGGGAGGGGGATATTGAAGCGTTGGGTAGTGATCAGTCAGGGTGGGGGAGATTGCAGTGTTGTGTAGGGATCAGTCAGGGAGGGGGAGATTGCAGTGTTGGGTAGGGTTCAGTCAGGGTGGGGGAGATTGCAGTGTTGGGTAGGGATCAGTCAGGGAGGGGGAGATTGCAGTGCTGGGTAAGGATCAGTCAGGGAGGGGGATATTAAAGCGTTGGGTAGGGATCAGTCAGGGAAGTGGAGTTTGCAGTGTTGGGTCGGGATCAGTCAGGGAGGGGGTGATTGCAGTGTTGGGTAGGGATCAGTCAGGGAGGGGGAGATTGCAGTGTTGGGTAGGGATCAGTCAGGGAGGGGGAGATTGCAGTGTTGGGTAGGGATCAGTCAGGGAGGTGTGATTTCAGATTTGGGTCGGGATATGTCAGGGAGGGGGAGATTGCAGTGTTGGGTAGGGATCAGTCAGGGTGGGGGATATTACAGTGTTGGGTAGGGATCAGTCAGGGAGGGGGTGATTGCAGTGTTGGGTAGGGATCAGTCAGGGAGGGGCAGATTGCAGTGTTGGGTCGGGATCTGTCTGGGAGGGGGTGATTGCAGTGTTGGGTAGTGATCAGTCAGCGATGGGGAGATTGCAGTGTTGGGTAGGGAACAGTCAGGAGGGGGGATTGCAGTGTTGGGTCGGGATCAGTCAGGGAGGGGGAGATTGGGGTGTTGAGTAGGGATCAGTCAGGGAAGTGGAGATTGCAGTGTTGGGTCGGGATCAGTCAGGGAGGGGGTGATTGCAGTGTTGGGTAGGGATGAGTCTGGGAGGGGGAGATTGCAGTATTGGGTAGGGATCAGTCGGGAAGGGGGAGATTGTAGTGCTGTATAAGGATCAGTCAGGGGGGATATTGCAGTGACGTGTAGGGATCAGATAGGGAGGGGGAGATTGCAGTTTTGGGTAGGGATCATTCAGGGAGGGGGAGATTGCAGTGTTGGGTAGGGATCAGTCAGGGAAGGGGAGTTTGCAGTGTTGGGGAGATATCAGCCAGGGAGGGGGAGATTGCAGTGTTGGTAGGGATCAGTCAGTAGGGGGGATTGCAGTGTTGGATAGGGATCAGTCAGGGAGGGTGGAGATTGCAGTGTTGGGTAGAGATCAGTCGGGGAGGGGGAGATTGCAGTGTTGGGTAGAGTTCAGTCAGGGAGGGGGAGATTGCAGTGTTGGGTAGGGATCAGTTCGGGAGTGTGGAGATTGCAGTGTTGGGTAGAGATCAGTCAGGGAAGCGGAGTTTGCAGTGTTGGGGAGGGATCAGTCAGGAAGGGGGAGATTGCAGTGTTGGTAGGGATCAGTCAGGAGGGGGGATTGCAGTGTTGGATAGGGATCAGTCAGGGAGGTTGGAGATTGCAGTGATGGGTAGAGATCAGTCAGGGAGGGGGAGATTGCAGTGTTGGGTAGGGATCAGTCAGGGAGGGGGAGATTGCAGTGTTGGTAGGGGTCAGTCAGGGTGGGGGTGATTGCAGTGATGGGTAAGGATCAGTCAGGGGGGATTTCAGTGTTGGGTAGGGATCAGTCAGGGAGGCGGAGTTTGCAGTGTTGGGTAGGGATCCGTCAGGGAGGGGGTGATTGCAGTTGTTGGTATGGATCAGTGAGGGAAGGGAGATTGCAGTGTTGGGTAGGGATCAGTCAGGGAGGGGGAGATTGCAGTGTTGGGTAGGGATCAGTCAGGGAGCGGGTGATTGCAGTTTTGGGTAGGGATCAGTCAGGGAGGGGGAGATTGCGGTGTTGGGTAGGGATCAGTCAGAGATGGGTTGATTGCAGTGTTGGGTAGGGATCAGTCAGGGAGGGGGAGATTGCAGTGTTGGGTAAGGATCAGTCAGGGGGGATTGCAGTGTTGGGTAGGGATCAGTCAGGGAGGGGGATATTGAAAGGTTGGGTAGGGATCAGTCAGGGAGGGGGAGGTTGCAGTGTTGGGTATGGATCAGTCAGGGAGGGGTGAGTGCAGAGTTGGGGCGGGATCAGTCAGAGAGGGGGAGATTGCAGTGTTGGTTTGGGATCAGTCAGGGAAGGGGTGAGTTCAGAGTTGGGTCGGGATCAGTCAGGGAGGGAGAGATTGCAGTGTTGGCGAGGGATAAATCCGGGAGCGGAGATTGCAGTGTTGTGCAGGGATCAGTCAGGGAGGGGTTGTTTGCAGTGTTGGGAAGGGATCAGTCAGGGAATGTATTGAGTGCCGTGTTGTGTAGGGATCAGTCAGGGATGGGGAGATTGCAGTGTTGGGTAGGGATCCATCAGGGAGAGGGAGATTGCAGTGTTGGGTAGGGATCAGTCAGGGTGGGGGACATTACAGTGTTGGGTAGGGATAAGTCAGGGAGGGGGAGATTGCAGTGATGGGTAGGGATCAGTCAGGGTGGGGGTGATTGCAGTATTGGGTAGGGATCAGTCACGATGGGGAGACTGCAGTGTTGGGTAGGGATCAGTCAGGCAGGGGGAGATTGCAGTGTTGGATAGGGATCAGTCAGGGAGGGGGAGATTGCAGTGTTGGGTAGGGATCAGTCTGGGGGGATATTGCAGTGTTGGGTAGGCATCAGTCAGGGAGGGGGTGATTGCAGTGTTGTATAGGGATCAGTCAGGGAGGGGGTGATTGCATTGTTACGTAGGGATCAGTCTGGGAGGGGGTGATTGCAGTCTTGGGTAGGAATCAGTCAGGGATGGGGAGATTGCAGTGTTGGGTAGGGATCAGTCAGGGAGGGGGAGATTGCAGTGCTGGGGAGGGATCAGTCAGTAAGGGGGAGATTGCAGTGTTGGGTAGGGATCAGTCAGGGAAGGGGAGATTGCGGTGTTGGGTTGGGGTCAGTCAGGGAAGGGGAGATTGCAGTGTTGGGTAGGGATCAGTCAGGGAAGGGGTGATTGCAGTGTTGGGTCGGGATCAGTCAGGGAGGGGGTGAGCGCAGTGTTGGGTAGGGATTAGTCGGGGAGAGAGCGATTGCAGTGTTGGGTAGGGATCAGTCAGGGAAGGGGAGTTTGCAGTGTTGGGGAGGGATCAGTCATGGAGGGGGAGATTGCAGTGTTGGGTAAGCATCAGTCAGGGAGGGGATGATTGCAGTGTTGTATAGGGATCAGTCAGGGAGGGGGTGATTGCATTGTTACGTAGGGATCAGTCTGGGAGGGGGTGATTGCAGTCTTGGGTAGGGATCAGTCAGGGATGGGGAGATTGCAGTGTTGCGTAGGGATCAGTCAGGGAGGCGGAGATTGCAGTGTTGGGTAGCGATCAGTCAGGGAAGGGGAGTTTGCAGTGTTGGGTAGGGATCAGTCAGGGAGGGGGTGAGCGCAGTGTTGGGTAGGGATTAGTCGGGGAGGGAGCGATTGCAGTGTTGGGTAGGGATCAGTCAGGGAAGGGGAGTTTGCAGTGTTGCGGCGGGATCAGTCAGGGAGGGGGAGATTGCAGTGTTGGGTAGGGATCAGTCAGGGAAGGGGAGTTTGCAGTGTTGGGTAGGGATCAGTCATGCAGGGGGAGATTGCAGTGTTGGGTAAGGATCTGTCAGGGGGGATTGCAGTGTTGGGTAGGGATCAGTCAGGGAGGGGGACATTGCAGTGTTGGGTAGGGATCCGTCAGGGAGGGGGAGATTACAGTGTTGGGTAGGGATCAGTCAGGGAGGGGGATATTGCAGTGTTGGGTAGGGATCAGTGAGGGAGGGGGTGATTGCAGTGTTGGGTAGTGATCAGTCAGGGATGGGGTGATTGCAGTGTTTGGTATGGTTCAGTCAGGGAGGGGGAGATTGCAGTGTTGGGTAGGGATCAGTCAGGGAGGGGGATATTGAAGCGTTGGGTAGTGATCAGTCAGGGTGGGGGAGATTGCAGTGTTGTGTAGGGATCAGTCAGGGAGGGGGAGATTGCAGTGTTGGGTAGGGTTCAGTCAGGGTGGGGGAGATTGCAGTGTTGGGTAGGGATCAGTCAGGGAGGGGGAGATTGCAGTGCTGGGTAAGGATCAGTCAGGGGGGATATTGCAGTTTTGGGGAGGGATCAGTCAGGGAGGGGGTGATTGCAGTGTTGGGTAGGAATCAGTCAGGGATGGGGTGATTGCAGTGTTTGGTAGAGTTCAGTCAGGGAGGGAGAGAATGCAGTGTTGGGTAGGGATCAGACAGGGAGGGGGATATTGAAGCGTTGGGTAGGGATCAGTCAGGGAAGTGGAGTTTGCAGTGTTGGGTCGGGATCAGTCAGGGAGGGGGTGATGGCAGTGTTGGGTAGGGATCAGTCAGGGAGGGGGAGATTGCAGTGTTGGGTAGGGATCAGTCAGGGAGGGGGAGATTGCAGTGTTGGGTAGGAATCAGTCAGGGAGGTGTGATTTCAGATTTGGGTCGGGATAAGTCAGGGAGGGGGAGATTGCAGTGTTGGGTAGGAATCAGTCAGGGTGGGGGATATTACAGTGTTGGGTAGGGATCAGTCAGGGAGGGGGTGATTGCAGTGTTGGGTAGGGATCAGTCAGGGAGGGGCAGATTGCAGTGTTGGGTCGGGATCTGTCTGGGAGGGGGTGATTGCAGTGTTGGGTAGTGATCAGTCAGCGATGGGGAGATTGCAGTGTTGGGTAGGGAACAGTCAGGAGGGGGGATTGCAGTGTTGGGTCGGGATCAGTCAGGGAGGGGGAGATTGGGGTGTTGAGTAGGGATCAGTCAGGGAAGTGGAGATTGCAGTGTTGGGTCGGGATCAGTCAGGGAGGGGGTGATTGCAGTGTTCGGTAGGGATGAGTCTGGGAGGGGGAGATTGTAGTGCTGTATAAGGATCAGTCAGGGGGGATATTGCAGTGACGTGTAGGGATCAGTCAGGGAGGGGGAGATTGCAGTTTTGGGTAGGGATCATTCAGGGAGGGGGAGATTGCAGTGTTGGGTAGGGATCAGTCAGGGAAGGGGAGTTTGCAGTGTTGGGGAGGTATCAGCCAGGGAGGGGGAGATTGCAGTGTTGGTAGGGATCAGTCAGGAGGGGGGATTGCAGTGTTGGATAGGGATCAGTCAGGGAGGGTGGAGATTGCAGTGTTGGGTAGAGATCAGTCGGGGAGGGGGAGATTGCAGTGTTGGGTAGAGTTCAGTCAGGGAGGGGGAGATTGCAGTGTTGGGTAGGGATCAGTTCGGGAGTGTGGAGATTGCAGTGTTGGGTAGAGATCAGTCAGGGAAGGGGAGTTTGCAGTGTTGGGGAGGGATCAGTCAGGAAGGGGGAGATTGCAGTGTTGGTAGGGATCAGTCAGGAGGGGGGATTGCAGTGTTGGATAGGGATCAGTCAGGGAGGTTGGAGATTGCAGTGATGGGTAGAGATCAGTCAGGGAGGGGGAGATTGCAGTGTTGGGTAGGGATCAGTCAGGGAGGGGGAGATTGCAGTGTTGGTAGGGGTCAGTCAGGGTGGGGGTGATTGCAGTGATGGGTAAGGATCAGTCAGGGGGGATTTCAGTGTTGGGTAGGGATCAGTCAGGGAGGCGGAGTTTGCAGTGTTGGGTAGGGATCCGTCAGGGAGGGGGTGATTGCAGTTGTTGGTATGGATCAGTGAGGGAAGGGAGATTGCAGTGTTGGGTAGGGATCAGTCAGGGAGGGGGAGATTGCAGTGTTGGGTAGGGATCAGTCAGGGAGCGGGTGATTGCGGTGTTGGGTAGGGATCAGTCAGAGATGGGTTGATTGCAGTGTTGGGTAGGGATCAGTCAGGGAGGGGGAGATTGCAGTGTTGGGTAAGGATCAGTCAGGGGGGATTGCAGTGTTGGGTAGGGATCAGTCAGGGAGGGGAATATTGAAAGGTTGGGTAGGGATCAGTCAGGGAGGGGGAGGTTGCAGTGTTGGGTATGGATCAGTCAGGGAGGGGTGAGTGCAGTGTTGGGGAGGGATCAGTCAGAGAGGGGGAGATTGCAGTGTTGGTTTGGGATCAGTCAGGGAAGGGGTGAGTTCAGAGTTGGGTCGGGATCAGTCAGGGAGGGAGAGATTGCAGTGTTGGCGAGGGATAAATCCGGGAGCGGAGATTGCAGTGTTGTGCAGGGATCAGTCAGGGAGGGGTTGTTTGCAGTGTTGGGAAGGGATCAGTCAGGGAATGTGTTGAGTGCCGTGTTGTGTAGGGATCAGTCAGGGATGGGGAGATTGCAGTGTTGGGTAGGGATCCATCAGGGAGAGGGAGATTGCAGTGTTGGGTAGGGATCAGTCAGGGTGGGGGACATTACAGTGTTGGGTAGGGATAAGTCAGGGAGGGGGAGATTGCAGTGATGGGTAGGGATCAGTCAGGGTGGGGGTGATTGCAGTATTGGGTAGGGATCAGTCACGATGGGGAGACTGCAGTGTTGGGTAGGGATCAGTCAGGCAGGGGGAGATTGCAGTGTTGGATAGGGATCAGTCAGGGAGGGGGAGATTGCAGTGTTGGGTAGGGATCAGTCTGGGGGGATATTGCAGTGTTGGGTAGGCATCAGTCAGGGAGGGGGTGATTGCAGTGTTGTATAGGGATCAGTCAGGGAGGGGGTGATTGCATTGTTACGTAGGGATCAGTCTGGGAGGGGGTGATTGCAGTCTTGGGTAGGGATCAGTCAGGGATGGGGAGATTGCAGTGTTGGGTAGGGATCAGTCAGGGAGGGGGAGATTGCAGTGCTGGGGAGGGATCAGTCAGTAAGGGGGAGATTGCAGTGTTGGGTAGGGATCAGTCAGGGAAGGGGAGATTGCGGTGTTGGGTTGGGGTCAGTCAGGGAAGGGGAGATTGCAGTGTTGGGTAGGGATCAGTCAGGGAAGGGGTGATTGCAGTGTTGGGTAGGGATCAGTCAGGGAGGGGGTGAGCGCAGTGTTGGGTAGGGATTAGTCGGGGAGGGAGCGATTGCAGTGTTGGGTAGGGATCAGTCAGGGAAGGGGAGTTTGCAGTGTTGGGGAGGGATCAGTCATGGAGGGGGAGATTGCAGTGTTGGGTCGGGATCAGTCAGGAAAGTGGAGATTGCAGTGTTGGGTAGGGATCAGTCAGGGAGGGAGAGATTGCAGTGTGGGATAGGGATCAGTCATGGAGGGGGTGATTGCACTGTTGGGTAAGGATCATTCAGGGGGGATTGCAGGTTTGGATAGGGATCAGTCAGGGAAGATGAGATTACAGTGTTGGGTAGGGATCAGTCAGGGAGGGGGAGATTGCAGTGTTGGGTAGGGATCAGTCAGGGAGAGGGAGATTGCAGTGTTGGGTAGGGTTCAGTCAGGGTGGGGGAGATTGCAGTGCTGGGTAAGGATCAGTCAGGGGGGATATTGCAGTGTTGGGGAGGGATCTGTCAGGGCGGGGGTGATTGCAGTGTTGGGTAGGGATCAGTCAGGGAGGGGGAGATTGCAGTGTTGGGTAGGGATCCATCAGGGAGAGGGAGATTGCAGTGTTGGGTAGGGATCAGTCAGGGTGGGGGACATTACAGTGTTGGGTAGGGATCAGTCAGGCATGGGGAGATTGCAGTGTTGGATAGGGATCAGTCAGGGAGGGGGAGATTGCAGTGTTGGGTAGGGATCAGTCAGGGAAGGGGAGATTGCAGTGTTGGGTAGGCATCAGTCAGGGAGGGGGTGATTGCAGTGTTGTGTAGGGATCAGTCAGGGAGGGGGTGATTGCATTGTTGCGTAGGGATCAGTCTGGGAGGGGGTGATTGCAGTCTTGGGTAGGGATCAGTCAGGGATGGGGAGATTGCAGTGTTGGGTAGGGATCAGTCAGGGAGGGGGAGATTGCAGTGCTGGGGAGGGATCAGTCAGTAAGGGGGAGATTGCAGTGTTGGGTAGGGATCAGTCAGGGAGGGGGTGATTGCATTGTTACGTAGGGATCAGTCTGGGAGGGGGTGATTGCAGTGTTGGGTAGGGATCAGTCAGGGATGGGGAGATTGCAGTGTTGGGTAGGGATCAGTCAGGGAGGGGGAGATTGCAGTGCTGGGGAGGGATCAGTCAGTAAGGGGGAGATTGCAGTGTTGGGTAGGGATCAGTCAGGGAAGGGGAGATTGCGGTGTTGGGTAGGGATCAGTCAGGGAGGGGGAGATTGCAGTGTTGGGTAGGGATCCATCAGGGAGAGGGAGATTGCAGTGTTGGGTAGGGATCAGTCAGGGTGGGGGACATTACAGTGTTGGGTAGGGATCAGTCAGGCATGGGGAGATTGCAGTGTTGGATAGGGATCAGTCAGGGAGGGGGAGATTGCAGTGTTGGGTAGGGATCAGTCAGGGAAGGGGAGATTGCAGTGTTGGGTAGGCATCAGTCAGGGAGGGGGTGATTGCAGTGTTGTGTAGGGATCAGTCAGGGAGGGGGTGATTGCATTGTTGCGTAGGGATCAGTCTGGGCGGGGGTGATTGCAGTATTGGGTAGGGATCAGTCAGGGATGGGGAGATTGCAGTGTTGGGTAGGGATCAGTCAGGGAGGGGGAGATTGCAGTGCTGGGGAGGGATCAGTCAGTAAGGGGGAGATTGCAGTGTTGGGTAGGGATCAGTCAGGGAAGGGGAGATTGCGGTGTTGGGTAGGGATCAGTCAGGGAGGGGAGATTGCAGTGTTGGGTAGGGATCAGTCAGGGAAGGGTTGATTGCAGTGTTGGGTAGGGATCAGTCAGGGAGGGGGTGAGCGCAATGTTGGGTAGGGATTAGTCGGGGAGGGAGCGATTGCAGTGTTGGGTAAGGATCATTCAGGGGGGATTGCAGGATTGGGTAGGGATCAGTCAGGGAGGATGAGATTCCAGTGTTGGGTAGGGATCCGTCAGGGAGGGGGAGATTACAGTGTTGGGTAGGGATCAGTCAGGGAGGGGGAGATTGCAGTGTTGGGTAGGGATCAGTCAGGGAGAGGGAGATTGCAGTGTTGGGTAGGGTTCAGTCAGGGTGGGGGAGATTGCAGTGCTGGGTAAGGATCAGTCAGGGGGGATATTGCAGTGTTGGGGAGGGATCTGTCAGGGCGGGGGTGATTGCAGTGTTGGGTAGGGATCAGTCAGGGATGGGGTGATTGCAGTGTGGGGTTGGTATCAGTCAGGGAAGGGGAGATTGCGGTGTTGGGTAGGGATCAGTCAGGGAGGGGGAGATTGCAGTGTGCGGTAGGGATCAGTCAGGGAAGGGGAGATTGCAGTGTTGGGTAGGGATTAGTCGGGGAGGGAGCGATTGCAGTGTTGGGTAGGGATCAGTCAGGGAAGGGGAGTTTGCAGTGATGGGGAGGGATCAGTCAGGGAGGGGGAGATTGCAGTGTTGGGTAGGTATCAGTCAGGGAAGGGGAGTTTGCAGTGTTGGGTAGGGATCAGTATTGGAGGGGGAGATTGCAGTGTTGGGTCGGGATCAGTCAGGGAAGGGGAGATTGCAGTGTTGGGTAGGGATCAGTCAGGGAGGGGGAGATTGCAGTGTTGGGGTGGGATCAGTCAGGGAGGGGGAGATTGCACTGTTGGATAGGGATCAGTCAGGGAGGGGGTGATTGCACTGTTGGATAAGGATCAGTCAGGGGGGATTGCAGTTTTGGGTAGGGATCAGTCAGGGAGGAGGAGAATGCAGTGTTGGGTAGGGATCCGTCAGGTAGGGGGAGATTACAGTGTTGGCTAGGGTTCAGTCATGGAGGGGGAGATTGCAGTGTTGGGTAGGGATCAGTCAGGGTGGGGGAGATTGCAGTGTTGGGTAGGGATCAGTCAGGGTGGGGGAGATTGCAGTGCTGGGTAAGGATCAGTCAGGGGGGATATTGCAATTTTGGGGAGGGATTAGTCAGGGAGGGGGAGATTGCAGTGTTGGGTAGGTATCAGTCAGGGAGGGGGAGATTGCAGTGTTGGGTAGGGATCAGTCAAGGAGGGGGAGATTGCAGTGTTGGGTAGGGATCAGTCAGGGAGGGGGAGATTGCAGTGTTGGGTAGGGATCAGTCAGGGAAGGGGAGTTTGCAGTGTTGGGGAGGTATCAGTCAGGGAGGGGGGGATTGCAGTGTTGGTAGGGATCAGTCAGGGAGGGGGAGATTACAGTGTTGGGTAGGGATCAGTTACGGTGGGGGAGATTGCAGTGTTGGTTAGGGATCAGTCAGGGAGGGGGAGATTGCACTGTTGGATAGGGATCAGTCTGGGAGGGGGTGATTCCACTGTTGGGTAAGGATCAGTCAGGGGGAATTGCAGTGATGGGTAGGGATCCGTCAGGGAGGATGAGATTGGAGTGTTGGGTAGGGATCCGTCAGGGAGGGGGAGATTACAGTGTTGGGTAGCGATCAGTCAGGGAGGGGGAGATTGCAGTGTTGGGTAGGGATCATTCATGGTGGGGGAGATTGCAATGTTGGGTAGGGATCTGTCAGGGAGGGGGTGATTGCAGTGTTGGGTAGGGATCAGTCAGGGAAGGTGAGATTGCGGTGTTGGGTAGGGATCAGTCAGGGAAGGGGAGATTGCGGTGTTGGGTAGGGATCAGTCAGGGAGGGGGAGATTGCAGTGTTGGGTAGGGATCAGTCAGGGAAGGGTTGATTGCAGTGTTGGGTAGGGATCAGTCAGGGAGGGGGTGAGCGCAATGTTGGGTAGGGATTAGTCGGGGAGGGAGCGATTGCGGTGTTGGGTAAGGATCATTCAGGGGGGATTGCAGGTTTGGGTAGGGATCAGTCAGGGAGGATGAGATTCCAGTGTTGGGTAGGGATCCGTCAGGGAGGGGGAGATTACAGTGTTGGGTAGGGATCAGTCAGGGAGGGGGAGATTGCAGTGTTGGGTAGGGATCAGTCAGGGAGAGGGAGATTGCAGTGTTGGGTAGGGTTCAGTCAGGGTGGGGGAGATTGCAGTGCTGGGTAAGGATCAGTCAGGGGGGATATTGCAGTGTTGGGGAGGGATCTGTCAGGGCGGGGGTGATTGCAGTGTTGGGTAGGGATCAGTCAGGGATGGGGTGATTGCAGTGTGGGGTAGGTATCAGTCAGGGAAGGGGAGATTGCGGTGTTGGGTAGGGATCAGTCTGGGAGGGGGAGATTGCAGTGTGCGGTAGGGATCAGTCAGGGAAGGGGAGATTGCAGTGTTGGGTAGGGATTAGTCGGGGAGGGCGCGATTGCAGTGTTGGGTAGGGATCAGTCAGGGAAGGGGAGTTTGCAGTGATGGGGAGGGATCAGTCAGGGAGGGGGAGATTGCAGTGTTTGGTAGGTATCAGTCAGGGAAGGGGAGTTTGCAGTGTTGGGTAGGGATCAGTATTGGAGGGGGAGATTGCAGTGTTGGGTCGGGATCAGTCAGGGAAGGGGAGATTGCAGTGTTGGGTAGGGATCAGTCAGGGAGGGGGAGATTGCAGTGTTGGGGTGGGATCAGTCAGGGAGGGGGAGATTGCACTGTTGGATAGGGATCAGTCAGGGAGGGGGTGATTGCACTGTTGGATAAGGATCAGTCAGGGGGGATTGCAGTTTTGGGTAGGGATCAGTCAGGGAGGGGGAGAATGCAGTGTTGGGTAGGGATCCGTCAGGTAGGGGGAGATTACAGTGTTGGGTAGGGATCAGTCATGGAGGGGGAGATTGCAGTGTTGGGTAGGGATCAGTCAGGGTGGGGGAGATTGCAGTGTTGGGTAGGGATCAGTCAGGGTGGGGGAGATTGCAGTGCTGGGTAAGGATCAGTCAGGGGGGATATTGCAATTTTGGGGAGGGATTAGTCAGGGAGGGGGAGATTGCAGTGTTGGGTAGGTATCAGTCAGGGAGGGGGAGATTGCAGTGTTGGGTAGGGATCAGTCAAGGAGGGGGAGATTGCAGTGTTGGGTAGGGATCTGTCAGGGAGGGGGAGATTGCAGTGTTGGGTAGGGATCAGTCAGGGAAGGGGAGTTTGCAGTGTTGGGGAGGTATCAGTCAGGGAGGGGGGATTGCAGTGTTGGTAGGGATCAGTCAGGGAGGGGGAGATTACAGTGTTGGGTAGGGATCAGTTACGGTGGGGGAGATTGCAGTGTTGGTTAGGGATCAGTCAGGGAGGGGGAGATTGCACTGTTGGATAGGGATCAGTCTGGGAGGGGGTGATTCCACTGTTGGGTAAGGATCAGTCAGGTGGAATTGCAGTGATGGGTAGGGATCAGTCAGGGAGGATGAGATTGGAGTGTTGGGTAGGGATCCGTCAGGGAGGGGGAGATTACAGTGTTGGGTAGCGATCAGTCAGGGAGGGGGAGATTGCAGTGTTGGGTAGGGATCAGTCATGGTGGGGGAGATTGCAGTGTTGGGTAGGGATCTGTCAGGGAGGGGGTGATTGCAGTGTTGGGTAGGGATCAGTCAGGGAAGGTGAGATTGCGGTGTTGGGTAGGGATCAGTCAGGGAGGGGGAGATTACAGTGGTGGGTCGGGATCAGTCAGTGAGGGGGAGATTGCAGTGTTGGGTAGGGATCAGTCATGGTGGGGGGGATTGCAGTGTTGGGTAGGGATCAGTCAGGGAGGGGGAGATTGCAGTGTTGGGTTAGGATCAGTCAGCGGGGAGATTGCAGTGTTGGGTAGGGATCAGTCATGGTGGGGGAGATTGCAGTGTTGGGTCGGGATCAGTCAGGGAGGGGGTGATTGTAGTGTCGGGTAGGGATCAGTCAGGGAAGGGGAGATTGCGGTGTTGGGTAGGGATCAGTCATTGAGGGGGAGATTTGGGTGTGGTGTAGGGATCAGTCAGGGAAGGGGAGATTGCAGTGTTGGGTAGGGATCGGTCAGGGAAGGGGAGTTTGTAGTGTTGGGTAGGGATTAGTCGGGGAGGGAGCGATTGCAGTGTTGGGTAGGGATCAGTCAGGGAAGGGGAGTTTGCAGTGTTGGGGAGGGATCAGTCAGGGAGGGGGAGATTGCAGTGTTGGGTAAGGATCAGTCAGGGGGGATTGCAGTGTTGGGTAGGGATCAGTTAGGGAGGGGGTCATTGCAGTGTTGGGTAGGGATCCGTCAGGGAGGGGGAGATTACAGTGTTGGGTCGGGATCAGTCAGGGAGGGGGAGATTGCAGTGTTGGGTAGGGATCAGTCAGGGTGGGGGAGATTGCAGTGTTGTGTAGGGATCAGTCAGGGAGGGGGAGATTGCAGTGTTTGGTAGGGTTCAGTCAGGGAGGGGGAGATTGCAGTGTTGGGTAGGGAACAGTCAGGGAGGGGGAGATTGCAGTGCTGGGTAAGGATCAGTCAGGGGGGATATTGCAATTTTGGGTAGGTATCAGACAGGGAGGGGGTGATTGCAGTGTTGAGTAGGAATCAGTCAGGAATAGGTTTATTGCAGTTATTGGTAGGGTTCAGTCAGGGAGGGGGAGATTGCAGTGTTGGGTAGGGATCAGTCAGGGAGGCGGAAATTGAAGCGTTGGGCAGGGATCATTCAGGGTGGGGGAGATTGCAGTGTTGGGTAGGGATCAGTCAGGGAGGGGGAGATTGCAGTGTTGGGTAGGGTTTAGACAGGGGGGGGTGAGTGCAGAGGTGCGGAGGCATCAGTCAGGGAGGGGGAGATTGCAGTGTTGTGTAGGGATCATTCAGGGTGGGGGAGATTGCAGTGTTGGGTAGGGATCAGTCAGGGAGAGGGAGATTGCAGTGTTGGGTAGGGATCAGTCAGGTAGGTGTGATTTCAGAGTTGGGTCGGGATAAGTCAGGGAGGGGGAGATTGCAGTGTTGGGTAGGGATCAGTCAGGGTGGGGGATATTACAGTGTTGGGTAGGGATCAGTCAGGGAGGGGGTGATTGCAGTGTTGGGTAGGGATCAGTCAGGGAGGGGGAGATTGCAGTGTTGGGGGGGGATCTGTCTGGGAGGGGGTGATTGCCGTGTTGGGTAGTGATTAGTCGGGGAGGGAGCGATTGCAGTGTTGGGTAGGGATCAGTCAGGGAAGGGGCGTTTGCAGTGTTGGGGAGGGATCAGTCATGGAGGGGGAGATTGTAGTGTTTCGTCGGGATCAGTCAGGGAAGGGGAGATTGCAGAGTTGGGGAGGGATCAGTCAGGGAGGGGGAGATTGCAGTGTTGGGTAGGGATCAGCCAGGGAAGGGGAGTTTGCAGTTTTGGGAGGGATCAGTCAGGGAGGGGGAGATTGCACTGTTGGATAGGGATCAGTCAGCGAAGGGGAGATTGCACTGTTAGATAGGGATCAGTCGGGGGGATTGCACTGTTGGGTAGGGATCAGTCAGGGAGGATGAGATTGCAGTGTTGGGTAGGGATCAGTCAGGGTGGGGGAGACTACAGTGTTGGGTAGGGATCAGTCAGGGAGGGGGAGATTGCAGTGCTGCGTAAGGATCAGTCGGGGGGATATTGCAGCGTTGGGTAGGGATCTGTCAGGGAAGGGGAGATTGCAGTGTTGGGTAGGGATCAGTCAGGGAGGGGGAGATTACAGTGTTGGGTAGGGATCAGTCAGGGAGGGGGAGATTGCAGTGTTGGGTAGTGATCAGTCAGGGAAGGGGAGTTTGCAGTGTTGGGTAGGGATCAGTCAGGGAGGGGGTGAGCGCAGTGTTGGGTAGGGATTAGTCGCGGAGTGAGCGATTGCAGTTTTGGGTAGGGATCAGTCAGGGAAGGGGAGTTTGCAGTGTTGCGGCGGGATCAGTCAGGGAGGGGGAGATTGCAGTGTTGGGTAGGGATCTGTCAGGGAAGGTGAGTTTGCGGTGTTGGGTAGGGATCAGTCAGGGAGGGGGAGATTGCAGTGTGCGGTAGGGATCAGTCAGGGAAGGGGAGATTGCAGTGTTGGGTAGGGATTAGTCGGGGAGGGAGCGATTGCAGTGTTGGGTAGGGATCAGTCAGGGAAGGGGAGTTTGCAGTGATGGGGAGGGATCAGTCAGGGAGGGGGAGATTGCAGTGTTGGGTAGGTATCAGTCAGGGCAGGGGAGTTTGCAGTGTTTGGTAGGGATCAGTATTGGAGGGGGAGATTGCAGTGTTGGGTCGGGATCAGTCAGGGAAGGGGAGATTGCAGTGTTGGGTAGGGATCAGTCAGGGAGGGGGAGATTGCAGTGTTGGGGTGGGATCAGTCAGGGAGGGGGAGATTGCACTGTTGGATAGGGATCAGTCAGGGAGGGGGTGATTGCACTGTTGGATAAGGATCAGTCAGGGGGGATTGCAGTTTTGGGTAGGGATCAGTCAGGGAGGGGGAGAATGCAGTGTTGGGTAGGGATCCGTCAGGTAGGGGGAGATTACAGTGTTGGGTAGGGATCAGTCATGGAGGGGGAGATTGCAGTGTTGGGTAGGGATCAGTCAGGGTGGGGGAGATTGCAGTGTTGGGTAGGGATCAGTCAGGGTGGGGGAGATTGCAGTGCTGGGTAAGGATCAGTCAGGGGGGATATTGCAATTTTGGGGAGGGATTATCAGGGAGGGGGAGATTGCAGTGTTGGGTAGGTATCAGTCAGGGAGGGGGAGATTGCAGTGTTGGGTAGGGATCAGTCAAGGAGGGGGAGATTGCAGTGTTGGGTAGGGATCAGTCAGGGAGGGGGAGATTGCAGTGTTGGGTAGGGTTCAGTCAGGGAAGGGGAGTTTGCAGTGTTGGGGAGGTATCAGTCAGGGAGGGGGGGATTGCAGTGTTGGTAGGGATCAGTCAGGGAGGGGGAGATTACAGTGTTGGGTAGGGATCAGTTACGGTGGGGGAGATTGCAGTGTTGGTTAGGGATCAGTCAGGGAGGGGGAGATTGCACTGTTGGATAGGGATCAGTCTGGGAGGGGGTGATTCCACTGTTGGGTAAGGATCAGTCAGGTGGAATTGCAGTGATGGGTAGGGATCAGTCAGGGAGGATAAGATTGGAGTGTTGGGTAGGGATCCGTCAGGGAGGGGGAGATTACAGTGTTGTGTAGCGATCAGTCAGGGAGGGGGAGATTGCAGTGTTGGGTAGGGATCAGTCATGGTGGGGGAGATTGCAGTGTTGGGTAGGGATCTGTCAGGGAGGGGGTGATTGCAGTGTTGGGTAGGGATCAGTCAGGGAAGGTGAGATTGCGGTGTTGGGTAGGGATCAGTCAGGGAGGGGGAGATTACAGTGGTGGGTCGGGATCAGTCAGTGAGGGGGAGATTGCAGTGTTGGGTAGGGATCAGTCATGGTGGGGGGGATTGCAGTGTTGGGTAGGGATCAGTCAGGGAGGGGGAGATTGCAGTGTTGGGATAGGATCAGTCAGCGGGGAGATTGCAGTGTTGGGTAGGGATCAGTCATGGTGGGGGAGATTGCAGTGTTGGGTCGGGATCAGTCAGGGAGGGGGTGATTTTAGTGTTGGGTAGGGATCAGTCAGGGAAGGGGAGATTGCGGTGTTGGGTAGGGATCAGTCATTGAGGGGGAGATTTGGGTGTGGTGTAGGGATCAGTCAGGGAAGGGGAGATTGCAGTGTTGGGTAGGGATCGGTCAGGGAAGGGGAGTTTGTAGTGTTGGGTAGGGATTAGTCGGGGAGGGAGCGATTGCAGTGTTGGGTAGGGATCAGTCAGGGAAGGGGAGTTTGCAGTGTTGGGGAGGGATCAGTCAGGGAGGGGGAGGTTGCAGTGTTGGGTAAGGATCAGTCAGGGGGGATTGCAGTGTTGGGTAGGGATCAGTTAGGGAGGGGGTCATTGCAGTGTTGGGTAGGGATCCGTCAGGGAGGGGGAGATTACAGTGTTGGGTAGGGATCAGTCAGGGAGGGGGAGATTGCAGTGTTGGGTAGGGATCAGTCAGGGAGGGGGTGATTGCAGTGTGGGGTAGGGATCAGTCAGGGAGGGGGTGATTGCAGTGTTTGGTAGGGTTCAGTCAGGGAGGGGGAGATTGCAGTGTTGGGTAGGGATCTGTCAGGGAGGGGGATATTGAAGCGTTGGGTAGTGATCAGTCAGGGTGGGGGAGATTGCAGTGTTGTGTAGGGATCAGTCAGGGAGGGGGAGATTGCAGTGTTGGGTAGGGTTCAGTCAGGGTGGGGGAGATTGCAGTGTTGGGTAGGGAACAGTCAGGGAGGGGGAGATTCCAGTGCTGGGTAAGGATCAGTCAGGGGGGATATTGCAATTTTGGGTAGGTATCAGTCAGGGAGGGGGTGATTGCAGTGTTGAGTAGGAATCAGTCAGGGATAGGGTTATTGCAGTGTTTGGTAGGGTTCAGTCAGGGAGGGGGAGATTGCAGTGTTGGGTAGGGATCAGTCAGGGAGGCGGAAATTGAAGCGTTGGGCAGGGATCATTCAGGGTGGGGGAGATTGCAGTGTTGGGTAGGCATCAGTCAGGGAGGGGGAGATTGCAGTGTTGTGTAGGGATCATTCAGGGAGGGGGAGATTGCAGTGTTGGGTAGGGATCATTCAGGGAGAGGGAGATTGCAGTGTTGGGTAGGGATCAGTCAGGTAGGTGTGATTTCAGAGTTGGGTCGGGATAAGTCAGGGAGGGGGAGATTGCAGTGTTGGGTGGGGATCAGTCAGGGTGGGGGATATTACAGTGTTGGGTCGGGATCAGTCAGGGAGGGGGTGATTGCAGTGTTGGGTAGGGATCAGTCAGGGAGGGGGAGATTGCAGTGTTGGGTGGGGATCTGTCTGGGAGGGGGTGATTGCCGTGTTGGTTAGTGATTAGTCGGGGAGGGAGCGATTGCAGTGTTGGGTAGGGATCAGTCAGGGAAGGGGCGTTTGCAGTGTTGGGGAGGGATCAGTCATGGAGGGGGAGATTGTAGTGTTTCGTCGGGATCAGTCAGGGAAGGGGAGATTGCAGAGTTGGGGAGGGATCAGTCAGGGAGGGGGAGATTGCAGTGTTGGGTAGGGATCAGCCAGGGAAGGGGAGTTTGCAGTTTGGGGAGGGATCAGTCAGGGAGGGGGAGATTGCACTGTTGGATAGGGATCAGTCAGCGAAGGGGAGATTGCACTGTTAGATAGGGATCAGTCGGGGGGATTGCACTGTTGGGTAGGGATCAGTCAGGGAGGATGAGATTGCAGTGTTGGGTAGGGATCAGTCAGGGTGGGGGAGACTACAGTGTTGGGTAGGGATCAGTCAGGGAGGGGGAGATTGCAGTGCTGCGTAAGGATCAGTCGGGGGGATATTGCAGTGTTGGGTAGGGATCTGTCAGGGAAGGGGAGATTGCAGTGTTGGGTAGGGATCAGTCAGGGAGGGGGAGATTACAGTGTTGGGTAGGGATCAGTCAGGGAGGGGGAGATTGCAGTGTTGGGTAGTGATCAGTCAGGGAAGGGGAGTTTGCAGTGTTGGGTAGGGATCAGTCAGGGAGGGGGTGAGCGCAGTGTTGGGTAGGGATTAGTCGCGGAGTGAGCGATTGCAGTTTTGGGTAGGGATCAGTCAGGGAAGGGGAGTTTGCAGTGTTGCGGCGGGATCAGTCAGGGAGGGGGAGATTGCAGTGTTGGGTAGGGATCTGTCAGGGAAGGGGAGTTTGCAGTGTTGGGTAGGGATCAGTCATGCAGGGGGAGATTGCAGTGTTGGGTAAGGATCAGTCAGGGGGGATTGCAGTGTTGGGTAGGGATCAGTCAGGGAGGGGGACATTGCAGTGTTGGGTAGGGATCCGTCAGGGAGGGGGAGATTACAGTGTTGGGTAGGGATCAGTCAGGGATGGGGATATTGCAGTGTTGGGTAGGGATCAGTCAGGGAGGGGGTGATTGCAGTGTTGGGTAGGGATCAGTCAGGGATGGGGTGATTGCAGTGTTTGGTATGGTTCAGTCAGGGAGGGGGAGATTGCAGTGTTGGGTAGGGATCAGTCAGGGAGGGGGATATTGAAGCGTTGGGTAGTGATCAGTCAGGGTGGGGGAGATTGCAGTGTTGTGTAGGGATCAGTCAGGGAGGGGGAGATTGCAGTGTTGGGTAGGGTTCAGTCAGGGTGGGGGAGATTGCAGTGTTGGGTAGGGATCAGTCAGGGAGGGGGAGATTGAAGTGCTGGGTAAGGATCAGTCAGGGGGGGTATTGCAGTTTTGGGGAGGGATCAGTCAGGGAGGGGTTGATTGCAGTGTTGGGTAGGAATCAGTCAGGGATGGGGTGATTGCAGTGTTTGGTAGAGTTCAGTCAGGGAGGGGGAGATTGCAGTGTTGGGTAGGGATCAGTCAGGGAGGGGGATATTGAAGCGTTGGGTAGGGATCAGTCAGGGAAGTGGAGTTTGCAGTGTTGTGTCGGGATCAGTCAGGGAGAGGGTGATTGCAGTGTTGGGTAGGGATCAGTCAGGGAGGGGGAGATTGCAGTGTTGGGTAGGGATCAGTCAGGGAGGGGGAGATTGCAGTGTTGGGTAGGGATCAGTCAGGTAGGTGTGATTTCAGATTTGGGTCGGGATAAGTCAGGGAGGGGGAAATTGCAGTGTTGGGTAGGGATCAGTCAGGGTGGGGGATATTACAGTGTTGGGTAGGGATCAGTCAGGGAGGGGGTGATTGCAGTGTTGGGTAGGGATCAGTCAGGGAGGGGGAGATTGCAGTGTTGGGTCGGGCTCTGTCTGGGAGGGGGTGATTGCAGTGTTGGGTAGTGATCAGTCAGGGTGGGGGATATTACAGTGTTGGATAGGGATCAGTCAGGGAGGGTGGAGATTGCAGTGTTGGGTAGAGATCAGTCGGGGAGGGGGAGATTGCAGTGTTGGGTAGAGTTCCGTCAGGGAGGGGGAGATTGCAGTGTTGGGTCGGGATCAGTTCGGGAGTGTGGAGATTGCAGTGTTGGGTAGAGATCAGTCAGGGAAGGGGAGTTTGCAGTGTTGGGGAGGGATCAGTCAGGAAGGGGGAGATTGCAGTGTTGGTAGGGATCAGTCAGGAGGGGGGATTGCAGTGTTGGATAGGGATCAGTCAGGGAGGTTGGAGATTGCAGTGATGGGTAGAGATCAGTCAGGGAGGGGGAGATTGCAGTGTTGGAAGGGGTCATTCAGGGTGGGGGTGATTGCAGTGATGGGTAAGGATCAGTCAGGGGGGATTTCAGTGTTGGGTAGGGATCAGTCAGGGAGGCGGAGTTTGCAGTGTTGGGTAGGGATCCGTCAGGGAGGGGGTGATTGCAGTTGTTGGTATGGATCAGTGAGGGAAGGGAGATTGCAGTGTTGGGTAGGGATCAGTCAGGGAGGGGGAGATTGCAGTGTTGGGTAGGGATCAGTCAGGGAGCGGGTGATTGCAGTTTTGGGTAGGGATCAGTCAGGGAGGGGGAGATTGCAGTGTTGGGTAGGGATCAGTCAGGGATGGGTTGATTGCAGTGTTGGGTAGGGATCAGTCAGGGAGGGGGAGATTGCAGTGTTGGGTAAGGATCAGTCAGGGGGGATTGCAGTGTTGGGTAGGGATCAGTCAGGGAGGGGGATATTGAAAGGTTGGGGAGGGATCAGTCAGGGAGGGGGAGTTTGCAGTGTTGGGTATGGATCAGTCAGGGAGGGGTGAGTGCAGAGTTGGGGAGGGATCAGTCAGAGAGGGGGAGATTGCAGTGTTGGTTTGGGATCAGTCAGGGAAGGGGTGAGTTCAGAGTTGGGTCGGGATCAGTCAGGGAGGGAGAGATTGCAGTGTTGGCGAGGGATAAATCCGGGAGCGGAGATTGCAGTGTTGTGCAGGGATCAGTCAGGGAGGGGTTGTTTGCAGTGTTAGGAAGGGATCAGTCAGGGAATGTGTTGACTGCCGTGTTGTGTAGGGATCAGTCAGGGAGCGGGAGATTGCAGTGTTGGGGAGGGATCAGTCAGGGAGGGGGAGATTGCAGTGTTGGGTAGGTATCAGTCAGGGAAGGGGAGTTTGCAGTGTTGGGTAGGGATCAGTCATGGAGGGGGAGATTGCAGTGTTGGGTCGGGATCAGTCAGGGAAGGGGAGATTGCAGTGTTGGGTAGGGATCAGTCACGGAGGGGGAGATTGCAGTGTTGTGGAGGGATCAGTCAGGGAGGGGGAGATTGCACAGTTGGATAGGGATCAGTCAGGGAGGGGGTGATTGCAGTGTTGGATAGGGATCAGTCAGGGAGGGGGAGAATGCAGTTTTGGGTAGGGATCATTCAGGGAGGGGTAGATTGCAGTGTTGGGTAGGGATCAGTCAGGGAAGGGGAGTTTACAGTGTTGGGGAGGGATCAGTCAGGGAGGGGGAGATTGCAGTGTTGTGTCGGGATCAGTCAGGGACGGGGAGATTGCAGTGCTGTATCAGGATCAGTCATTTGGGATATTGCAGTGTCGTGTAGGGATCAGTCAGGGTGGGGAGATTGCAGTTTTGGTAGGGATCAGTCAGGGAGGGGTAGATTGCAGTGTTGGGTCGGGATCAGTCAGGGAGGGGGACATTGCAGTGCTGTGTAAGGATCAGTCAGGGGGAAATTGCAGTGTCGTGTAGGGATCAGTCAGGGTGGGGAGATTGCAGTTTTGGTAGGGATCAGTCAGGGAGGGGTAGATTGCAGTGTTGGGTAGGGATCAGTCAGGGAAGGGGAGATTGCAGTGTTGGGTAGGGATCACTCAGGGAGGGGGAGATTGCAGTGTTGTGTAGGGATCAATCAGCGCGGGGGAGATTGCAGTGCTGGGTGGGGATCAGTCAGGGAGGGGGAGATTGCAGTGTTGGGTAGGGATCAGTCAGGGAAGGGGAGATTGCGGTGTTGGGTAGGGATCAGTCACGGAGGGGGAGATTGCAGTGTTGGGTAGGGATCAGTCAGGGAAGAGGAGATGGCAGTGTTCGGTAGGGATCAGTCAGGGAGGGGGTGAGCGCTGTGTTGGGTAGGGATTAGTCGGGGAGGGAGCGATTGCAGTGTTGGGTAGGGATCAGTCAGGGAGGGGGAGATTGCAGTGTTGGGTAGGGATTAGTCAGGGAAGGGGAGTTTGCAGTGTTGGGGAGGGATCCGTCAGGGAAGAGGAGATGGCAGTGTTCGGTAGGGATCAGTCAGGGAGGGGGTGTGCGCAGTGTTGGGTAGGGATTAGTCGGGGAGGGAGCGATTGCAGTGTTGGGGAGGGATCAGTCAGGGAGGGGGAGATTGCAGTGTTGGGTAGGGATCAGTCATGGAAGGGGAGTTTGCAGTGTTGGGGAGGGATCAGTCATGGAGGGGGAGATTGCAGTGTTGGGTCGGGATCAGTCAGGGAAGGGGAGATTGCAGTGTTGGGGAGGGATCAGTCAGGAAGGGGGAGTTTGCAGTTTGGGTAGGGATCAGTCAGGGAGGGGGAGATTGCACTGTTGGATCGGGATCAGTCAGGGAGGGGGTGATTGCACTGTTGGGTAAGGATCAGTCGGGGGGATTGCAGTGTTGGGTAGGGATCAGTCAGGGAGAATGAGATTGCAGTGTTGGGTAGGGATCCGTCAGGGAGGGGGAGATTACAGTGTTGGGTATGGATCAGTCAGGGAGGGGGAGATTGCAGTGTTGGGTAGGGATCAGTCAGGGTGGGGGAGATTGCAGTTTTGGGTAGGGATCAGTCAGGGAGGGGGAGATTGCAGTGCTACGTAAGGATCAGTCGGGGGGATATTGCAGTGTTGGGTAGGGATCTGTCAGGGAAGGGGAGATTGCGGTGTTGGGTAGGGATCAGTCAGAGAGGGGGAGATTGCAGTGTTGGGTAGTGATCGGTCAGGGAAGGGGAGTTTGTAGTGTTGGGTAGGGATTAGTCGGGGAGGGAGCGATTGCAGTGTTGGGTAGGGATCAGTCAGGGAAGGGGAGTTTGCAGTGTTGGGGAGGGATCAGTCAGGGAGGGGGAGATTGCAGTGTTGGGTAAGGATCAGTCAGGGGGGATTGCAGTGTTGGGTAGGGATCAGTCAGGGAGGGGGTCATTGCAGTGTTGGGTAGGGATCCGTCAGGGAGGGGGAGATTACAGTGTTGGGTAGGGATAAGTCAGGGAGGGGGAGATTGCAGTGTTGGGTAGGGATCAGTCAGGGAGGGGGATATTGAAGCGTTGGGTAGTGATCAGTCAGGGTGGGGGAGATTGCAGTGTTGTGTAGGGATCAGTCAGGGGGGGGGAGATTGCAGTGTTGGGTAGGGTTAATTCAGGGTGGGGGAGATTGCAGTGTTGGGTAGGGAACAGTCAGGGCGGGGGAGATTGCAGTGCTGGGTAAGGATCAGTCAGGGGGGATATTGCAGTTTTGGGTAGGTATCAGTCAGGGAGGGGGTGATTGCAGTGTTTAGTAGGAATCAGTCAGGGATAGTGTGATTGCAGTGTTTGGTAGGGTTCAGTCAGGGAGGGGGAGATTGCAGTGTTGGGTAGGGATCAGTCAGTGAGGGGGATATTGAAGCGTTGGGCAGGGATCATTCAGGGTGGGGGAGATTGCAGTGTTGGGTCGGGATCAGTCAGGGAGGGGGAGATTGCAGTGTTGGGTAGGGTTTAGACAGGGAGGGGTGAGTGCAGAGGTGCGGAGGCATCGGTCAGGGAGCGGGATATTGCAGTGTTGTGTAGGGATCATTCAGGGAGGGGGAAATTGCAGTGTTGGGTAGGGATCAGTCAGGGAGAGGGAGATTGCAGTGTTGGGTAGGGATCAGTCAGGTAGGTGTGATTTCAGAGTTGGGTCGGGATAAGTCAGGGAGGGGGAGATTGCAGTGTTGGGTAGGGATCAGTCAGGGTGGGGGATATTACAGTGTTGGGTAGGGATCAGTCAGGGAGGGGGTGATTGCAGTGTTGGGTAGGGATCAGTCAGGGAGGGGGAGATTGCAGTGTTGGGTGGGGATCTGTCTGGGAGGGGGTGATTGCCGTGTTGGGTAGTGATCAGTCAGGGATTGGGAGATTGAAGTCTTGGGTAGGGATCCGTCAGGGAAGGGGAGTTTGCAGTGTTGGGGAGGGATCAGTCATGGAGGGGGAGATTGTAGTGTTTCGTCGGGATCAGTCAGGGAAGGGGAGATTGCAGAGTTGGGGAGGGATCAGTCAGGGAGGGGGAGATTGCAGTGTTGGGTAGGGATCAGCCAGGGAAGGGGAGTTTGCAGTTTGGGGAGGGATCAGTCAGGGAGGGGGAGATTGCACTGTTGGATAGGGATCAGTCAGGGAGGGGGAGATTGCACTGTTAGATAGGGATCAGTCGGGGGGATTGCACTGTTGGGTAGGGATCGGTCAGGGAGGATGAGATTGCAGTGTTGGGTAGGGATCAGTCAGGGTGGTGGAGACTACAGTGTTGGGTAGGGATCAGTCAGGGAGGGGGAGAATGCAGTGCTGCGTAAGGATCAGTCGGGGGGATATTGCAGTGTTGGGTAGGGATCTGTCAGGGAGGGGGAGATTACAGTGTTGGGTAGGGATCAGTCAGGGAGGGGGAGATTACAGTGTTGGGTATGGATCAGTCAGGGAGGGGGAGATTGCAGTGTTGGGTAGCGATCAGTCAGGGAAGGGGAGTTTGCAGTGTTGGGTAGGGATCAGTCAGGGAGGGGGTGAGCGCAGTGTTGGGTAGGGATTAGTCGGGGAGGGAGCGATTGCAGTGTTGGGTAGGGATCAGTCAGGGAAGGGGAGTTTGCAGTGTTGCGGCGGGATCAGTCAGGGAGGGGGAGATTGCAGTGTTGGGTAGGGATCAGTCAGGGAAGGGGAGTTTGCAGTGTTGCGGCGGGATCAGTCAGGGAAGGGGAGTTTGCAGTGTTGGATAGGGATCAGTCATGCAGGGGGAGATTGCAGTGTTGGGTAAGGATCTGTCAGGGGGGATTGCAGTGTTGGGTAGGGATCAGTCAGGGAGGGGGTTATTGCACTGTTGGGTAAGGATCAGTCAGGGAGGGGGTGATTGCACTGTTGGGTAAGGATCAGTCAGGGGGGATTGCAGTGTTGGGTAGGGATCAGTTAGGGAGGATGAGATTGCAGTGTTGGGTAGGGATCAATGAGGGAGGGGGTGATTGCAGTGTTGGGTAGGGATCAGTCAGGGAAGGGGAGTTTGCAGTGTTGGGTAGGGATCAGTCATGCAGGGGGAGATTGCAGTGTTGGGTAAGGATCTGTCAGTGGGGTTTGCAGTGTTGGGTAGGGATCAGTCAGGGAGGGGGACATTGCAGTGTTGGGTAGGGATCCGTCAGGGAGGGGGAGATTACAGTGTTGGGTAGGGATCAGTCAGGGAGGGGGATATTGCAGTGTTGGGTAGGGATCAATGAGGGAGGGGGTGATTGCAGTGTTGGGTAGTGATCAGTCAGGGATGGGGTGATTGCAGTGTTTGGTATGGTTCAGTCAGGGAGTGGGAGAATGCAGTGTTGGGTAGGGATCAGTCAGGGAGGGGGATATTGAAGCGTTGGGTAGTGATCAGTCAGGGTGGGGGAGATTGCAGTGTTGTGTAGGGATCAGTCAGGGAGGGGGAGATTGCAGTGTTGGGTAGGGTTCAGTCAGGGTGGGGGAGATTGCAGTGTTGGGTAGGGATCAGTCAGGGAGGGGGAGATTGCAGTGCTGGGTAAGGATCAGTCAGGGGGGATATTGCAGTTTTGGGGAGGGATCAGTCAGGGAGGGGGTGATTGCAGTTTTGGGTAGGAATCAGTCAGGGATGGGGTGATTGCAGTGTTTGGTAGAGTTCAGTCAGGGAGGGGGAGATTGCAGTGTTGGGTAGGGATCAGACAGGGAGGGGGATATTGAAGCGTTGGGTAGGGATCAGTCAGGGAAGTGGAGTTTGCAGTGTTGGGTAGGGATCCGTCAGGGAGGGGGTGATTGCAGTTGTTGGTATGGATCAGTGAGGGAAGGGAGATTGCAGTGTTGGGTAGGGATCAGTCAGGGAGGGGGAGATTGCAGTGTTGGGTAGGGATCAGTCAGGGAGCGGGTGATTGCAGTTTTGGGTAGGGATCAGTCAGGGAGGGGGAGATTGCAGTGTTGGGTAGGGATCAGTCAGGGATGGGTTGATTGCAGTGT
Organism: Chiloscyllium punctatum; assembly: GCF_047496795.1. NCBI lineage: Eukaryota > Metazoa > Chordata > Chondrichthyes > Orectolobiformes > Hemiscylliidae > Chiloscyllium > Chiloscyllium punctatum. Next base: position 26,416,561 of record NC_092761.1, on the reverse strand, counting down.
TGGGTAGGGATCAGTCAGGGAGGGGGAGATTGCAGTGTTGGGTAAGGATCAGTCAGGGGGGATTGCAGTGTTGGGTAGGGATCAGTCAGGGAGGGGGATATTGAAAGGTTGGGTAGGGATCAGTCAGGGAGGGGGAGGTTGCAGTGTTGGGTATGGATCAGTCAGGGAGGGGTGAGTGCAGAGTTGGGGAGGGATCAGTCAGAGAGGGGGAGATTGCAGTGTTGGTTTGGGATCAGTGAGGGAAGGGGTGAGTTCAGAGTTGGGTCGGGATCAGTCAGGGAGGGAGAGATTGCAGTGTTGGCGAGGGATAAATCCGGGAGCGGAGATTGCAGTGTTGTGCAGGGATCAGTCAGGGAGGGGTTGTTTGCAGTGTTGGGAAGGGATCAGTCAGGGAATGTGTTGAGTGCCGTGTTGTGTAGGGATCAGTCAGGGATGGGGAGATTGCAGTGTTGGGTAGGGATCCATCAGGGAGAGGGAGATTGCAGTGTTGGGTAGGGATCAGTCAGGGTGGGGGACATTACAGTGTTGGGTAGGGATAAGTCAGGGAGGGGGAGATTGCAGTGATGGGTAGGGATCAGTCAGGGTGGGGGTGATTGCAGTATTGGGTAGGGATCAGTCACGATGGGGAGACTGCAGTGTTGGGTAGGGATCAGTCAGGCAGGGGGAGATTGCAGTGTTGGATTGGGATCAGTCAGGGAGGGGGAGATTGCAGTGTTGGGTAGGGATCAGTCTGGGGGGATATTGCAGTGTTGGGTAGGCATCAGTCAGGGAGGGGGTGATTGCAGTGTTGTGTAGGGATCAGTCAGGGAGGGGGTGATTGCATTGTTGCGTAGGGATCAGTCTGGGAGGGGGTGATTGCAGTCTTGGGTAGGGATCAGTCAGGGATAGGGAGATTGCAGTGTTGGGTAGGGATCAGTCAGGGAGGGGGAGATTGCAGTGCTGGGGAGGGATCAGTCAGTAAGGGGGAGATTGCAGTGTTGGGTAGGGATCAGTCAGGGAAGGGGAGATTGCGATGTTGGGTTGGGGTCAGTCAGGGAAGGGGAGATTGCAGTGTTGGGTAGGGATCAGTCAGGGAAGGGGTGATTGCAGTGTTGGGTAGGGAACAGTCAGGTAGGGGGTGAGTGCAGTGTTGGGTAGGGATTAGTCGGGGAGGGAGCGATTGCAGTGTTGGGTAGGGATCAGTCAGGGAAGGGGAGTTTGCAGTGATGGGGAGGGATCAGTCAGGGAGGGGGAGATTGCAGTGTTGGGTAGGTATCAGTCAGGGAAGGGGAGTTTGCAGTGTTGGGTAGAGATCAGTATTGGAGGGGGAGATTGCAGTGTTGGGTCGGGATCAGTCAGGGAAGGGGAGATTGCAGTGTTGGGTAGGGATCAGTCAGGGAGGGGGAGATTGCAGTGTTGGGGTGGGATCAGTCAGGGAGGGGGAGATTGCACTGTTGGATAGGGATCAGTCAGGGAGGGGGTGATTGCACTGTTGGATAAGGATCAGTCAGGGGGAATTGCAGTTTTGGGTAGGGATCAGTCAGGGAGGGGGAGAATGCAGTGTTGGGTAGGGATCCGTCAGGTAGTGGGAGATTACAGTGTTGGGTAGGGATCAGTCATGGAGGGGGAGATTGCAGTGTTGGGTAGGGATCAGTCAGGGTGGGGGAGATTGCAGTGTTGGGTAGGGATCAGTCAGGGTGGGTTAGATTGCAGTGCTGGGTAAGGATCAGTCAGGGGGGATATTGCAATTTTGGGGAGGAATTAGTCAGGGAGGGGGAGATTGCAGTGTTGGGTAGGTATCAGTCAGGGAGGGGGAGATTGCAGTGTTGGGTAGGGATCAGTCAGGAAGGGGGAGATTGCAGTGTTGGGTAGGGATCAGTCAGGGAGGGGGAGATTGCAGTGTTGGGTAGGGATCAGTCAGGGAATGGGAGTTTGCAGTGTTGGGGAGGTATCAGTCAGGGAGGGGGGGATTGCAGTGTTGGTAGGGATCAGTCAGGGAGGGGGAGATTACAGTGTTGGGTAGGGATCAGTTACGGTGGGGGAGATTGCAGTGTTGGTTAGGGATCAGTCAGGGAGGGGGAGATTGCACTGTTGGATAGGGATCAGTCTGGGAGGGGGTGATTCCACTGTTGGATAAGGATCAGTCAGGGGGAATTGCAGTGATGGGTAGGGATCAGTCAGGGAGGATGAGATTGCAGTGTTGGGTAGGGATCCGTCAGGGAGGGGGAGATTACAGTGTTGGGTAGCGATCAGTCAGGGAGGGGGAGATTGCAGTGTTGGGTAGGGATTAGTCATGGTGGGGGAGATTGCAGTGTTGGGTAGGGATCTGTCAGGGAGGGGGTGATTGCAGTGTTGGGTAGGGATCAGTCAGGGAAGGTGAGATTGCGGTGTTGGGTAGGGATCAGTCAGGGAGGGGGAGATTACAGTGTTGGTTCGGGATCAGTCAGTGAGGGGGAGATTGCAGTGTTGGGTAGGGATCAGTCATGGGGGGGGGATTGCAGTGTTGGGTAGGGATCAGTCAGGGAGGGGGAGATTGCAGTGTTGGGTTAGGATCAGTCAGCGGGGAGATTGCAGTGTTGGGTAGGGATCAGTCATGGTGGGGGAGTTTGCAGTGTTGGGTCGGGATCAGTCAGGGAGGGGGTGATTGTAGTGTTGGGTAGGGATCAGTCAGGGAAGGGGAGATTGCGGTGTTGGGTAGGGATCAGTCAGGGAGGGGGAGATTTGGGTGTGGTGTAGGGATCAGTCAGGGAAGGGGAGTTTGTAGTGCTCGGTAGGGATTAGTCGGGGAGGGAGCGATTGCAGTGTTGGGTAGGGATCAGTCAGGGAAGGGGAGTTTGCAGTGTTGGGGAGGGATCAGTCAGGGAGGGGGAGATTGCAGTGTTGGGTAAGGATCAGTCAGGGGGGATTGCAGTGTTGGGTAGGGATCAGTCAGGGAGGGGGTCATTGCAGTGTTGGGTAGGGATCCGTCAGGGAGGGGGAGATTACAGTGTTGGGTCGGGATCAGTCAGGGAGGGGGAGATTGCAGTGTTGGGTAGGAATCAGTCAGGGAGGGGGTGATTGCAGTGTGGGGTAGGGATCAGTCAGGGATGGGGTGATTGCAGTGTTTGGTAGGGTTCAGTCAGGGAGGGGGAGATTGCAGTGTTGGGTAGGGATCTGTCAGGGAGGGGGATATTGAAGCGTTGGGTCGTGATCAGTCAGGGTGGGGGAGATTGCAGTGTTGTGTAGGGATCAGTCAGGGAGGGGGTGATTGCAGTGTTGGGTAGGGTTCAGTCAGGGTGGGGGATATTGCAGTGTTGGGTAGGGAACAGTCAGGGAGGGGGAGATTGCAGTGCTGGGTAAGGATCAGTCAGGGGGGATATTGCAATTTTGGGTAGGTATCAGTCAGGGAGGGGGTGATTGCAGTGTTGAGTAGGAATCAGTCAGGGATAGGGTTATTGCAGTGTTTGGTAGGGTTCAGTCAGGGAGGGGGAGATTGCAGTGTTGGGTAGGGATCAGTCAGGGAGGCGGAAATTGAAGCGTTGGGCAGGGATCATTCAGGGTGGGGGAGATTGCAGTGTTGGGTAGGGATCAGTCAGGGAGGGGGAGATTGCAGTGTTGGGTAGGGTTTAGACAGGGAGGGGTGAGTGCAGAGGTGCGGAGGCATCAGTCAGGGAGGGGGAGATTGCAGTGTTGTGTAGGGATCATTCAGGGAGGGGGAGATTGCAGTGTTGGGTAGGGATCAGTCAGGGAGAGGGAGATTGCAGTGTTGGGTAGGGATCAGTCAGGTAGGTGTGATTTCAGAGTTGGGTCGGGATAAGTCAGGGAGGGGGAGATTGCAGTGTTGGGTCGGGATCAGTCAGGGTGGGGGATATTACAGTGTTGGGTAGGGATCTGTCAGGAAGGGGGTGATTGCAGTGTTGGGTAGGGATCAGTCAGGGAGGGGGAGATTGCAGTGTTGGGTGGGGATCTGTCTGGGAGGGGGTGATTGCCGTGTTGGGTAGTGATTAGTCGGGGAGGGAGCGATTGCAGTGTTGGGTAGGGATCAGTCAGGGAAGGGGCGTTTGCAGTGTTGGGGAGGGATCAGTCATGGAGGGGGAGATTGTAGTGTTTCGTCGGGATCAGTCAGGGAAGGGGAGATTGCAGAGTTGGGGAGGGATCAGTCAGGGAGGGGGAGATTGCAGTGTTGGGTAGGGATCAGCCAGGGAAGGGGAGTTTGCAGTTTGCGGAGGGATTAGTCAGGGAGGGGGAGATTGCACTGTTGGATAGGGATCAGTCAGGGAAGGGGAGATTGCACTGTTAGATAGGGATCAGTCGGGGGTATTGCACTGTTGTGTAGGGATCAGTCAGGGAGGATGAGATTGCAGTGTTGGGTAGGGATCAGTCAGGGTGGGGGAGACTACAGTGTTGCGTAGGGATCAGTCAGGGAGGGGGAGATTGCAGTGCTGCGTAAGGATCAGTCGGGGGGATATTGCAGTGTTGGGTAGGGATCTGTCAGGGAAGGGGAGATTGCAGTGTTGGGTAGGGATCAGTCAGGGAGGGGGAGATTACAGTGTTGGGTAGGGATCAGTCAGGGAGGGGGAGATTGCAGTGTTGGGTAGTGATCAGTCAGGGAAGGGGAGTTTGCAGTGTTGGGTAGGGATCTGTCAGGGAGGGGGTGAGCGCAGTGTTGGGTAGGGATTAGTCGCGGAGTGAGCGATTGCATTTTTGGGTCGGGATCAGTCAGGGAAGGGGAGTTTGCAGTGTTGCGGCGGGATCAGTCAGGGAGGGGGAGATTGCAGTGTTGGGTAGGGATCAGTCAGGGAAGGGGAGTTTGCAGTGTTGGGTAGGGATCAGTCATGCAGGGGGAGATTGCAGTGTTGGGTAAGGATCAGTCAGGGGGGATTGCAGTGTTGGGTAGGGATCAGTCAGGGAGGGGGACATTGCAGTGTTGGGTAGGGATCCGTCAGGGAGGGGGAGATTACAGTGTTGGGTAGGGATCAGTCAGGGAGGGGGATATTGCAGTGTTGGGTAGGGATCAGTCAGGGAGGGGGTGATTGCAGTGTTGGGTAGTGATCAGTCAGGGATGGGGTGATTGCAGTGTTTGGTATGGTTCAGTCAGGGAGGGGGAGATTGCAGTGTTGGGTAGGGATCAGTCAGGGAGGGGGATATTGAAGCGTTGGGTAGTGATCAGTCAGGGTGGGGGAGATTGCAGTGTTGTGTAGGGATCAGTCAGGGAGGGGGAGATTGCAGTGTTGGGTAGGGTACAGTCAGGGTGGGGGAGATTGCAGTGTTGGGTAGGGATCAGTCAGGGAGGGGGAGATTGCAGTTCTGGGTAAGGATCAGTCAGGGGGGATATTGCAGATTTGGGGAGGGATCAGTCAGGGATGGGGTGATTGCAGTGTTGGGAAGGAATCAGTCAGGGATGGGGTGATTGCAGTGTTTGGTAGAGTTCAGTCAGGGAGTGGGAGATTGCAGTGTTGGGTAGGGATCAGTCAGGGAGGGGGATATTGAAGCGTTGGGTAGGGATCAGTCAGGGAAGTGGAGTTTGCAGTGTTGTGTCGGGATCAGTCAGGGAGGGGGTGATTGCAGTGTTGGGTAGGGATCAGTCAGGGAGGGGGAGATTGCAGTGTTGGGTAGGGATCAGTCAGGGAGGGGGAGATTGCAGTGTTGGGTAGGGATCAGTCAGGTAGGTGTGATTTCAGATTTGGGTCGGGATAAGTCAGGGAGGGGGAGATTGCAGTGTTGGGTAGGGATCAGTCAGGGTGGGGGATATTACAGTGTTGGGTAGGGATCAGTCAGGGAGGGGGTGATTGCAGTGTTGGGTAGGGATCAGTCAGGGAGGGGGAGATTGCAGTGTTGGGTCGGGATCTGTCTGGGAGGGGGTGATTGCAGTGTTGGGTAGTGATCAGTCAGGGTGGGGGATATTACAGTGTTGGATAGGGATCAGTCAGGGAGGGTGGAGATTGCAGTGTTGTGTAGAGATCAGTCGGGGAGGGGGAGATTGCAGTGTTGGGTAGAGTTCAGTCAGGGAGGGGGAGATTGCAGTGTTGGGTAGGGATCAGTTCGGGAGTGTGGAGATTGCAGTGTTGGGTAGAGATCAGTCAGGGAAGGGGAGTTTGCAGTGTTGGGGAGGGATCAGTCAGGAAGGGGGAGATTGCAGTGTTGGTAGGGATCAGTCAGGAGGAGGGATTGCAGTGTTGGATAGGGATCAGTCAGGGAGGTTGGAGATTGCAGTGATGGGTAGAGATCAGTCAGGGAGGGGGAGATTGCAGTGTTGGAAGGGGTCAGTCAGGGTGGGGGTGATTGCAGTGATGGGTAAGGATCAGTCAGGGGGGATTTCAGTGTTGGGTAGGGATCAGTCAGGGAGGCGGAGTTTGCAGTGTTGGGTAGGGATCCGTCAGGGAGGGGGTGATTGCAGTTGTTGGTATGGATCAGTGAGGGAAGGGAGATTGCAGTGTTGGGTAGGGATCAGTCAGGGAGGGGGAGATTGCAGTGTTGGGTAGGGATCAGTCAGGTATGGGTTGATTGCAGTGTTGGGTAGGGATCAGTCAGGGAGGGGGAGATTGCAGTGTTGGGTAAGGATCAGTCAGGGGGGATTGCAGTGTTGGGTAGGGATCAGTCAGGGAGGGGGATATTGAAAGGTTGGGTAGGGATCAGTCAGGGAGGGGGAGGTTGCAGTGTTGGGTATGGATCAGTCAGGGAGGGGTGAGTGCAGAGTTGGGGAGGGATCAGTCAGAGAGTGGGAGATTGCAGTGTTGGTTTGGGATCAGTCAGGGAAGGGGTGAGTTCAGAGTTGGGTCGGGATCAGTCAGGGAGGGAGAGATTGCAGTGTTGGCGAGGGATAAATCCGAGAGCGGAGATTGCAGTGTTGTGCAGGGATCAGTCAGGGAGGGGTTGTTTGCAGTGTTGGGAAGGGATCAGTCAGGGAATGTGTTGACTGCCGTGTTGTGTCGGGATCAGTCAGGGAGGGGGAGATTGCAGTGTAGGGTCGGGATCTGTCTGGGAGGGGGTGATTGCAGTGTTGGGTAGTGATCAGTCAGGGTGGGGGATATTACAGTGTTGGATAGGGATCAGTCAGGGAGGGTGGAGATTGCAGTGTTGGGTAGAGATCAGTCGGGGAGGGGGAGATTGCAGTGTTGGGTAGAGTTCAGTCAGGGAGGGGGAGATTGCAGTGTTGGTTAGGGATCAGTTCGGGAGTGTGGAGATTGCAGTGTTGGGTAGAGATCAGTTAGGGAAGGGGAGTTTGCAGTGTTGGGGAGGGATCAGTCAGGAAGGGGGAGATTGCAGTGTTGGTAGGGATCAGTCAGGAGGGGGGATTGCAGTGTTGGATAGGGATCAGTCAGGGAGGTTGGAGATTGCAGTGATGGGTAGAGATCAGTCAGGGAGGGGGAGATTGCAGTGATGGGTAGGGATCAGTCAGGGTGGGGGTGATTGCAGTATTGGGTAGGGATCAGTCACGATGGGGAGACTGCAGTGTTGGGTAGGGATCAGTCAGGCAGGGGGAGATTGCAGTGTTGGATAGGGATCAGTCAGGGAGGGGGAGATTGCAGTGTTGGGTAGGGATCAGTCTGGGGGGATATTGCAGTGTTGGGTAGGCATCAGTCAGGGAGGGGGAGATTGCAGTGCTGGGGAGGGATCAGTCAGTAAGGGGGAGATTGCAGTGTTGGGTAGGGATCAGCCAGGGAAGGGGAGATTGCGGTGTTGGGTTGGGGTCAGTTAGGGAAGGGGAGATTGCAGTGTTGGGTAGGGATCAGTCAGGGAAGGGGTGATTGCAGTGTTGGGTAGGGATCAGTCAGGGAGGGGGTGAGCGCTGTGTTGGGTAGGGATTAGTCGGGGAGGGAGCGATTGCAGTGTTGGGTAGGGATCAGTCAGGGAAGCGGAGTTTGCAGTGTTGGGGAGGGATCAGTCATGGAGGGGGAGATTGCAGTGTTGGGTCGGGATCAGTCAGGAAAGGGGAGATTGCAGTGTTGGGTAGGGATCAGTCAGGGAGGGAGAGATTGCAGTGTTGGATAGGGATTAGTCAGGGAGGGGGTGATTGCACTGTTGGGTAAGGATCTTTCAGGGGGGATTGTAGGTTTGGGTAGGGATCAGTCAGGGAGGATGAGATTACAGTGTTGGGTAGGGATCAGTCAGGGAGGAGGAGATTGCAGTGTTGGGTAGGGATCAGTCAGGGAGAGGGAGATTGCAGTGTTGGGTAGGGTTCAGTCAGGGTGGGGGAGATTGCAGTGCTGGGTAAGGATCAGTCAGGGGGGATATTGCAGTGTTGGGGATGGATCTGTCAGGGCGGGGGTGATTGCAGTGTTGGGTAGGGATCAGTCAGGGAGGGGGTGATTGCAGTGTGGGGTAGGTATCAGTCAGGGAAGGGGAGATTGCGGTGTTGGGTAGGGATCAGTCAGGGAGGGGGAGATTGCAGTGTGGGGTAGGGATCAGTAAGGGAAGGGGAGATTGCAGTGTTGAGTAGGGATCAGTCAGGGATGGGGTGAGTGCAGTGTTGTGTAGGGATTAGTCGGGGAGGGAGCGATTGCAGTGTTGGGTAGGGATCAGTCAGGGAAGGGGAGTTTGCAGTGATGGGGAGGGATCAGTCAGGGAGGGGGAGATTGCAGTGTTGGGTAGGTATCAGTCAGGGAAGGGGAGTTTGCAGTGTTGGGTAGGGATCAGTCATGGAGGGGGAGATTGCAGTGTTGGGTCGGGATCAGTCAGGGAAGGGGAGATTGCAGTGTTGGGTAGGGATCAGTCAGGGAGGGAGAGATTGCAGTGTTGGGGTGGGATCAGTCAGGGAGGGGGAGATTGTACTGTTGGATAGGGATCAGTCAGGGAGGGGGTGATTGCACTGTTGGATAAGGATCAGTCAGGGGGGATTGCAGTTTTGGGTAGGGATCAGTCAGGGAAGGGGAGAATGCAGTGTTGGGTAGGGATCCGTCAGGTAGGGGGAGATTACAGTGTTGGGTAGGGATCAGTCATGGAGGGGGAGATTGCAGTGTTGGGTAGGGATCAGTCAGGGTGGGGGAGATTGCACTGTTGGGTAGGGATCAATCAGGGTGGGGGAGATTGCAGTGCTGGGTAAGGATCAGTCAGGGGGGATATTGCAATTTTGGGGAGGGATTAGTCAGGGAGGGGGAGATTGCAGTGTTGGGTAGGGATCAGTCAGGGAGGGGGAGATTGCAGTGTTGTGTAGGGATCAGTCAGGGAGGGGGAGATTGCAGTGTTGGGTAGGGATCAGTCAGGGAAGGGGAGTTTGCAGTGTTGGGGAGGTATCAGTCAGGGAGGGGGGGATTGCAGTGTCTGCAGGGATTAGTCAGGGAGGGGGAGATTACAGTGTTGGGTAGGGATCAGTTACGGTGGGGGAGATTGCAGTGTTGGTTAGGGATCAGTCAGGGAGGGGGAGATTGCACTGTTGGATAGGGATCAGTCAGGGAGGGGGTGATTCCACTGTTGGGTAAGGATCAGTCAGGGGGAATTGCAGTGATGGGTAGGGATCAGTCAGGGAGGATGAGATTGCAGTGTTGGGGAGGGAACCGTCAGGGAGGGGGAGATTACAGTGGTGGGTAGCGATCAGTCAGGGAGGGGGAGATTGCAGTGTTGGGTAGGGATCAGTCATGGTGGGGGAGATTGCAGTGTTGGGTAGGGATCTGTCAGGGAGGGGGTGATTGCAGTGTTGGGTAGGGATCAGTCAGGGAAGGTGAGATTGCGGTGTTGGGTAGGGATCAGTCAGGGAGGGGGAGATTACAGTGTTGGGTCGGGATCAGTCAGTGAGGGGGAGATTGCAGTGTTGGGTAGGGATCAGTCATGGTGGGGGGGATTGCAATGTTGGGTAGGGATCAGTCAGGGAGGGGGAGATTGCAGTGTTGGGTAAGGATCAGACAGCGGGGAGATTTCAGTGTTGGGTAGGGATCAGTCATGGTGGGGGAGATTGCAGTGTTCGGTCGGGATTAGTCAGGGAGGGGGTGATTGTAGTGTTGGGTAGGGATCAGTCAGGGAAGGGGAGATTGCGGTGTTGGGTAGGGATCAGTCAGGGAGGGGGAGATTGCAGTGTGGTGTAGGGATCAGTCAGGGAAGGGGAGATTGCAGTGTTGGGTAGGGATCGGTCAGGGAAGGGGAGTTTGTAGTGTTGGGTAGGGATTAGTCGGGGAGGGAGCGATTGCAGTGTTGGGTAGGGATCAGTCAGGGAAGGGGAGTTTGCAGTGTTGGGAAGGGATCAGTCAGGGAGGGGCAGATTGCAGTGTTGGGTAAGGATCAGTCAGGGGGGATTGCAGTGTTGGGTAGGGATCAGTCAGGGAGGGGGTCATTGCAGTGTTGGGTAGGGATCCGTCAGGGAGGGGGAGATTACAGTGTTGGGTAGGGATCAGTCAGGGAGGGGGAGATTGCATTGTTGGGTAGGGATCAGTCAGGGAGGGTGTGATTGCAGTGTGGGGTAGGGATCAGTCAGGGATGGGGTGATTGCAGTGTTTGGTAGGGTTCAGTCAGGGAGGGGGAGATTGCAGTGTTGGGTAGGGATCTGTCAGGGAGGGGGATATTGAAGCGTTGGGTAGTGATCAGTCAGGGTGGGGGAGTTTGCAGTGTTGTGTAGGGATCAGTCAGGGAGGGGGAGGTTGCAGTGTTGGGTAGGGTTCAGTCAGGGTGGGGGAGATTTCAGTGTTGGGTAGGGAACAGTCAGGGAGGGGGAGATTGCAGTGCTGGTTAAGGATCAGTCAGGGGGGATATTGCAGTTTTGGGTAGGTATCAGTCAGGGAGGGGGTGATTGCAGTGTTGAGTAGGAATCAGTCAGGGATAGGGTTATTGCAGTGTTTGGTAGGGTTCAGTCAGGGAGGGGGAGATTGCAGTGTTGGGTAGGGATCAGTCAGGGAGGGGGATATTGAAGCGTTGGGCAGGGATCATTCAGGGTGGGGGAGATTGCAGTGTTGGGTAGGGATCAGTCAGGGAGGGGGAGATTGCAGTGTTGGGTAGGGTTTAGACAGGGAGGGGTGAGTGCAGAGGTGCGGAGGCATCAGTCAGGGAGGGGGAGATTGCAGTGTTGTGTAGGGATCATTCAGGGAGGGGGAGATTGCAGTGTTGGGTAGGGATCAGTCAGGGAGAGGGAGATTGCAGTGTTGGGTAGGGATCAGTCAGGTAGGTGTGATTTCAGAGTTGGGTCGGGATAAGTCAGGGAGGGGGAGATTGCAGTGTTGGGTAGGGATCAGTCAGGGTGGGGGATATTACAGTGTTGGGTAGGGATCAGTCAGGGAGGGGGTGATTGCAGTGTTGGGTAGGGATCAGTCAGGGAGGGGGAGATTGCAGTGTTGGGTGGGGATCTGTCTGGGAGGGGGTGATTGCCGTGTTGGGTAGTGATCAGTCAGGGATTGGGAGATTGCAGTGTTGGGTAGGGATCCGTCAGGGAAGGGGAGTTTGCAGTGTTGGGGAGGGATCAGTCATGGAGGGGGAGATTGTAGTGTTTCGTCGGGATCAGTCAGGGAAGGGGAGATTGCAGAGTTGGGGAGGGATCAGTCAGGGAGGGGGAGATTGCAGTGTTGGGTAGGGATCAGCCAGGGAAGGGGAGTTTGCAGTTTGGGGAGGGATCAGTCAGGGAGGGGGAGATTGCACTGTTGGATAGGGATCAGTCAGGGAGGAGGAGATTGCACTGTTAGATAGGGATCAGTCGGGGGGATTGCACTGTTGGGTAGGGATCAGTCAGGGAGGATGAGATTGCAGTGTTGGGTAGGGATCAGTCAGGATGGGGGAGACTACAGTGTTGGGTCGGGATCAGTCAGGCAGGGGGAGATTGCAGTGCTGCGTAAGGATCAGTCGGGGGGATATTGCAGTGTTGGGTAGGGATCTGTCAGGGAAGGGGAGATTGCAGTGTTGGGTAGGGATCAGTCAGGGAGGGGGAGATTACAGTGTTGGGTAGGGATCAGTCAGGGAGGGGGAGATTGCAGTTTTGGGTAGCGATCAGTCAGGGAAGGGGAGTTTGCAGTGTTGGGTAGGGATCAGTCAGGGATGGGGTGAGCGCAGTGTTGGGTAGGGATTAGTCGGGGAGGGAGCGATTGCAGTGTTGGGTAGGGATCAGTCAGGGAAGGGGAGTTTGCAGTGTTGCGGCGGGATCAGTCAGGGAGGGGGAGATTGCAGTGTTGGGTAGGGATCAGTCAGGGAAGGGGAGTTTGCAGTGTTGGGTAGGGATCAGTCATGCAGGGGGAGATTGCAGTGTTGGGTAAGGATCAGTCAGGGGGGATTGCAGTGTTGGGTAGGGATCAGTCAGGGAGGGGGACATTGCAGTGTTGGGTAGGGATCCGTCAGGGAGGGGGAGATTACAGTGTTGGGTAGGGATCAGTCAGGGAGGGGGATATTGCAGTGTTGGGTAGGGATCAGTCAGGGAGGGGGTGATTGCAGTGTTGGGTAGGGATCAGTCAGGGATGGGGTGATTGCAGTGTTTGGTATGGTTCAGTCAGGGAGGGGGAGATTGCAGTGTTGGGTAGGGATCCGTCAGGGAGGGGGATATTGAAGCGTTGGGTAGTGATCAGTCAGGGTGGGGGAAATTGCAGTGTTGTGTAGGGATCAGTCAGGGAGGGGGAGATTGCAGTGTTGGGTAGGGTTCAGTCAGGGTGGGGGAGATTGCAGTGTTGGGTAGGGATCAGTCAGGGAGGGGGAGATTGCAGTGCTGGGTAAGGATCAGTCAGGGGGGATATTGCAGTTTTGGGGAGGGATCAGTCAGGGAGGGGGTGATTCCAGTGTTGGGTAGGAATCAGTCAGGGATGGGGTGATTGCAGTGTTTGGTATAGTTCAGTCAGGGAGGGGGAGATTGCAGTGTTGGGTAGGGATCAGTCAGGGAGGGGGATATTGATGCGTTGGGTAGGGATCAGTCAGGGAAGTGGAGTTTGCAGTGTTGTGTCGGGATCAGTCAGGGAGGGGGTGATTGCAGTGTTGGGTAGGGATCAGTCAGGGAGGGGGAGATTGCAGTGTTGGGTAGGGATCAGTCAGGGAGGGGGAGATTGCAGTGTTGGGTAGGGATCAGTCAGGTAGGTGTGATTTCAGATTTGGGTCGGGATACGTCAGGGAGGGGGAGATTGCAGTTTTGGGTCGGGATCAGTCAGGGTGGGGGATATTACAGTGTTGGGTATGGATCAGTCAGGGAGGGGGTGAATGCAGTGTTGGGTAGGGATCAGTCAGGGAGGGGGAGATTGCAGTGTTGGGTCGGGATCTGTCTGGGAGGGGGTGATTGCAGTGTTGGGTAGTGATCAGTCAGCGATGGGGAGATTGCAGTGTTGGGTAGGGTACAGTCAGGAGGGGGGATTGCAGTGTTGGGTCGGGATCAGTCAGGGAGGGGGAGATTGGGGTGTTGAGTAGGGATCAGTCAGGGAAGTGGAGATTGCAGTGTTGGGTCGGGATCAGTCAGGGAGGGGGTGATTGCAGTGTTGGGTAAGGATCAGTCTGGGAGGGGGAGATTGCAGTATTGGGTAGGGATCAGTCGGGAAGGGGGAGATTGTAGTGCTGTATAAGGATCAGTCAGGGGGGATATTGCAGCGACGTGTAGGGATCAGTCAGGGAGGGGGAGATTGCAGTTTTGGGTAGGGATCATTCAGGGAGGGGGAGATTGCAGTGTTGGGTAGGGATCAGTCAGGGAAGGGGAGTTTGCAGTGTTGGGGAGGTATCAGCCAGGGAGGGGGAGATTGCAGTGTTGGTAGGGATCAGTCAGGAGGGGGGATTGCAGTGTTGGATAGGGATCAGTCAGGGAGGTTGGAGATTGCAGTGTTGGGTAGAGATCAGTCGGGGAGGGGGAGATTGCAGTGTTGGGTAGAGTTCAGTCAGGGAGGGGGAGATTGCAGTGTTGCGTAGGGATCAGTTCGGGAGTGTGGAGATTGCAGTGTTGGGTAGAGATCAGTCAGGGAAGGGGAGTTTGCAGTGTTGGGGAGGGATCAGTCAGGAAGGGGGAGATTGCAGTGTTGGTAGGGATCAGTCAGGAGGGGGGATTGCAGTGTTGGATAGGGATCAGTCAGGGAGGTTGGAGATTGCAGTGATGGGTAGAGATCAGTCAGGGAGGGGGAGATTGCAGTGTTGGGTAGGGATCAGTCAGGGAGGGGGAGATTGCAGTGTTGGGTAATGATCAGTCAGGGGGGATTGCAGTGTTGGGTAGGGATCAGTCAGGGAGGGGGATATTGAAAGGTTGGGTAGGGATCAGTCAGGGAGGGGGAGGTTGCAGTGTTGGGTATGGATCAGTCAGGGAGGGGTGAGTGCAGAGTTGGGGAGGGTTCAGTCAGAGAGGGGGAGATTGCAGTGTTGGTTTGGGATCAGTCAGGGAAGGGGTGAGTTCAGAGTTGGGTCGGGATCAGTCAGGGAGGGAGAGATTGCAGTGTTGGCGAGGGATAAATCCGGGAGCGGAGATTGCAGTGTTGTGCAGGGATCAGTCAGGGAGGGGTTGTTTGCAGTGTTGGGAAGGGATCAGTCAGGGAATGTGTTGAGTGCCGTGTTGTGTAGGGATCAGTCAGGGATGGGGAGATTGCAGTGTTGGGTAGGGATCCATCAGGGAGAGGGAGATTGCAGTGTTGGGTAGGGATCAGTCAGGGTGGGGGACATTACAGTGTTGGGTAGGGATAAGTCAGGGAGGGGGAGATTGCAGTGATGGGTAGGGATCAGTCAGGGTGGGGGTGATTGCAGTATTGGGTAGGGATCAGTCACGATGGGAAAACTGCAGTGTTGGGTAGGGATCAGTCAGGCAGGGGGAGATTGCAGTGTTGGATAGGGATCAGTCAGGGAGGGGGAGATTGCAGTGTTGGGTAGGGATCAGTCTGGGGGGATATTGCAGTGTTGGGTAGGCATCAGTCAGGGAGGGGGTGATTGCACTGTTGTGTAGGGATCAGTCAGGGAGGGGGTGATTGCATTGTTGGGTAGGGATCAGTCTGGGAGGGGGTGATTGCAGTCTTGGGTAGGGATCAGTCAGGGATGGGGAGATTGCAGTGTTGGGTAGGGATCAGTCAGGGAGGGGGAGATTGCAGTGCTGGGGAGGGATCAGTCAGTAAGGGGGAGATTGCAGTGTTGGGTAGGGATCAGTCAGGGAAGGGGAGATTGCGGTGTTGGGTAGGGATCAGTCAGGGAGGGGGAGATTGCAGTGTTGGGTAGGGATCCATCAGGGAGAGGGAGATTGCAGTGTTGGGTAGGGATCAGTCAGGGTGGGGGACATTACAGTGTTGGGTAGGGATAAGTCAGTGAGGGGGAGATTGCAGTGATGGGTAGGGACCAGTCAGGGTGGGGGTGATTGCAGTATTGGGTAGGGGTCAGTCACGATCGGAAAACTGCAGTGTTGGGTAGGGATCAGTCAGGCAGGGGGAGATTGCAGTGTTGGATAGGGATCAGTCAGGGAGGGGGAGATTGCAGTGTTGGGTAGGGATCAGTCTGGGGGGATATTGCAGTGTTGGGTAGGCATCAGTCAGGGAGGGGGTGATTGCACTGTTGTGTAGGGATCAGTCAGGGAGGGGGTGATTGCATTGTTGGGTAGGGATCAGTCTGGGAGGGGGTGATTGCAGTCTTGGGTAGGGATCAGTCAGGGATGGGGAGATTGCAGTGTTGGGTAGCGATCAGTCAGGGAGGGGGAGATTGCAGTGCTGGGGAGGGATCAGTCAGTAAGGGGGAGATTGCAGTGTTGGGTAGGGATCAGTCAGGGAAGGGGAGATTGCGGTGTTGGGTAGGGATCAGTCAGGGAGGGGGAGATTGCAGTGTTGGGTAGGGATCAGTCAGGGAAGGGGTGATTGCAGTGTTGGGTAGGGATCAGTCAGGGAGGGGGAGATTGCAGTGTTGGATAGGGATCAGTCAGGGAGGGGGTGATTGCAGTGTTGGGTCGGGATCAGTCAGGAAAGGGGAGATTGCAGTGTTGGATAGGGATCAGTCGGGGAGGGAGCGATTGCAGTGTTGGGTAGGGATCAGACAGGGAAGGAGAGTTTGCAGTGTTGGGGTGGGATCAGTCATGGAGGGGGAGATTGCAGTGTTGGGTCGGGATCAGTCAGGAAAGGGGAGATTGCAGTGTTGGGTAGGGATCAGTCAGGGAGGGGGAGATTGCAGTGTTGGATAGGGATCAGTCAGGGAGGGGGTGATTGCACTTTTGGGTAAGGATCATTCAGGGGGGATTGCAGGTTTGGGTAGGGATCAGTCAGGGAGGATGAGATTCCAGTGTTGGGTAGGGATCCGTCAGGGAGGGGGAGATTACAGTGTTGGGTAGGGATCAGTCAGGGAGGGGGAGATTGCAGTGTTGGGTAGGGATCAGTCAGGGAGAGGGAGATTGCAGTGTTCGGTAGGGTTCAGTCAGGGTGGGGGAGATTGCAGTGCTGGGTAAGGATTAGTCAGGGGGGATATTGCAGTGTTGGGGAGGGATCTGTCAGGGCGGGGGTGATTGCAGTGTTGGGTAGGGATCAGTCAGGGAGGGGGTGATTTCAGTGTGGGGTAGGTATCAGTCAGGGAAGGGGAGATTGCGGTGTTGGGTAGGGATCAGTCAGGGAGGGGGAGATTGCAGTGTGGGATAGGGATCAGTCAGGGAAGGGGAGATTGCAGTGTTGGGTAGGTATCAGTCAGGGATGGGGTGAGTGCAGTGTTGGGGAGGGATTAGTCGGGGAGGGAGCGATTGCAGTGTTGGGTAGGGATCAGTCAGGGAAGGGGAGTTTGCAGTGATGGGGAGGGATCAGTCAGGGAGGGGGAGATTGCAGTGTTGGGTACGTATCAGACAGGGAAGGGGAGTTTGCAGTGTTGGGTAGGGATCAGTCATGGAGGGGGAGATTGCAGTGTTGGGTCGGGATCAGTCAGGGAGGGGGAGATTGCAGTGTTGGGTAGGGATCAGTCATGGAGGGGGAGATTGCAGTGTTGGGTAGGGATCAGTCAGGGTGGGGGAGATTGCAGTGTTGGGTAGGGTTCAGTCAGGGTGGGGGAGATTGCAGTGCTGGGTAAGGATCTGTCAGGGGGGATATTGCAATTTTGGGGAGGGATTAGTCAGGGAGGGGGAGATTGCAGTGTTGGGTAGGTATCAGTCAGGGGTGGGGAGATTGCAGTGTTGGGTAGGGATCAGTCAGGGAGGGGGAGATTGCAGTGTTGGGTAGGGATCAGTCAGGGAGGGGGAGATTGCAGTGTTGGGTAGGGATCAGTCAGGTAAGGGGAGTTTGCAGTGTTGGGGAGGTATCAGTCAGGGAGGGGGGGATTGCAGTGTTGGTAGGGATCAGTCCGGGAGGGGGAGATTACAGTGTTGGGTAGGGATCAGTTACGGTGGGGGAGATTGCAGTGTTGGTTAGGGATCAGTCAGGGAGGGGGAGATTGCACTGTTGGATAGGGATCAGTCAGGGAGGGGGTGATTCCACTGTTGTGTAAGGATTAGTCAGGGGGAATTGCAGTGATGGGTAGGGATCAGTCAGGGAGGATGAGATTGCAGTGTTGGGTAGGGATCCGTCAGGGAGGGGGAGATTACAGTGTTGGGTAGCGATCAGTCAGAGAGGGGGAGATTGCAGTGTTGGGTAGGGATCAGTCATGGTGGGGGAGATTGCAGTGTTGGGTAGGATCTGTCAGGGAGGGGGTGATTGCAGTGTTGGGTAGGGATCAGTCAGGGAAGGTGAGATTGCGGTGTTGGGTAGGGATCAGTCAGGGAGGGGGAGATTACAGTGTTGGGTCGGGATCAGTCAGTGAGGGGGAGATTGCAGTGTTGGGTAGGGATCAGTCATGGTGGGGGGGATTGCAGTGTTGGGTAGGGATCAGTCAGGGAGGGGGAGATTGCAGTGTTGGGTAAGGATCAGTCAGCGGGGAGATTGCAGTGTTGGGTAGGGATCAGTCATGGTGGGGGAGATTGCAGTGTTGGGTCGGGATCAGTCAGGGAGGGGGTGATTGTAGTGTTGGGTAGGGATCAGTCAGGGAAGGGGAGATTGCGGTGTTGGGTAGGGATCAGTCAGGGAGGGGGAGATTGCAGATGTGGTGTCGGGATCAGTCAGGGTGGGAGTGATTGCAGTGTTGGGTAAGGATCAGTCAGGGGGGATTGCAGTGTTGGGTAGGGATCAGTCAGAGAGGGGGAGATTGCAGTGTTGGTTAGGGATCTGTCAGGGAAGGGGTGAGTTCAGAGTTGGGTCGGGATCAGTCAGGGAGGGAGAGATTGCAGTGTTGGCTAGGGATCAGTCCGGGAGCGGAGAATGCAGTGTTGTGCAGGGATCAGTTCGGGAGGGGTGATTGCAGTGTTGGAAATGCATCAGTCAGGGAATGGGTTGAGTGCCGTGTTGTGTAGCTATCAATCAGGGAGGGGGTGATTGCAGTGTTGGGTAGTGATCCGTCAGGGAGAGGGAGATTGCAGTGTTGGGTAGGGATCAGTCAGGGCGGGGGACATTACAGTGTTGGGTAGGGATAAGTCAGGGAGGGGGAGATTGCAGTATTGGGTAGGGATCAGTCATGAGGGGGAGACTGCAGTGTTGGGTAGGGATCAGTCAGGGAGGGAGAGATTGCAGTGTTGGGTAGGGATCAGTCAGGGAAGGGGAGATTGCGGTGTTGGGTAGGGATCAGTCAGGGAGGGGGAGATTGCAGTTTTGGGTAGGGATCAGTCAGGAGGGGGGATTGCAGTGTTGGATAGGGATCAGTCAGGGAGGGTGGAGATTGCAGTGTTGGGTAGAGGTAAGTCAGTGAGGGGGAGATTGCAGTGTAGGGTAGGGATCGGTCAGGGAGTGGGAGATTGCAGTGTTGGTAGGGTTCAATCAGGGTAGGGGTGATTGCAGTGTTGGGTAAGGATCAGTCAGGGGGGATTTCAGTGTTGGGTAGGGATCAGTCAGGGAGGCGGAGATTACAGTGTTAGGTAGGGATCAGTCAGGGTCGGGGAGATTGCTGTGTTGGGTATGTATCTGTCAGGGAGGGGGAGATTGCAGTGTTGGGTCGTGATTAGTCAGGGAAGGGGAGATTGCAGTGTTGGGTAGGGATCAGTCAGGGAGGGGGAGATTGCAGTGTTGGGTAGGGATCAGTCAGGGAGGGGGTGATTGCAGTTTTGGGTATGGATCAGTGAGGGAGGGGGAGATTGCAGTGTTGGGTAGGGATCATTCAGGGAGCGGGTGATTGCAGTTTTGCGTAGGGACCAGTCAGGGAAGGGGAGATTGCAGTGTTGGGTAGGGATCAGTCAGGGATGGGTTGATTGCAGTGTTGGGTAGGGATCAGTCAGGGGGGGGGAGATTGCAGTGTTGTGTCGGGATCAGTCAGGGTGGGAGTGATTGCAGTGTTGGGTAAGGATCAGTCAGGGGGGATTGCAGTGTTGGGTAGGGATCAGTCAGGGATGGGGATATTGAAAGGTTGGGGAGGGATCAGTCAGGGAGGGGGAGATTGCAGTGTTGGGTAGGGATCAGTCAGGGAGGGGTGGGTGCAGAGTTGGGGAGGGATCAGTCAGAGAGGGGGAGATTGCAGTGTTAGTTTGGGATTTGTCAGGGAAGGTGTGAGTTCAGAGTTGGGTCGGGATCAGTCAGGGAGGGAGAGATTGCAGTGATGGCTAGGGATCAGTCCGGGAGCGGAGAATGCAGTGTTGTGCAGGGATCAGTTAGGGAGGGGTGATTGCAGTGTTGCGAATGCATCAGTCAGGGAATGGGTTGAGTGCCGTGTTGTGTAGCTATCAGTCATGGAGGGGGAGATTGCAGTGTTGGGTAGTGATCCGTCAGGGAGAGGGAGATTGCAGTGTTGGGTAGGGATCAGTCAGGGAAGGGGAGATTGCGGTGTTGGGTAGGGATCAGTCAGGGAAGGGGAGATGGCAGTGTTCGGTAGGGATCAGTCAGGGAGGGGGTGAGCGCAGTGTTTGGTAGGGATTAGTCGGGGAGGGAGCGATTGCAGTGTTGGGTAGGGATCAGTCAGGGAAGGGGAGTTTGCTGTGTTGGGGAGGGATCAGTCAGGGAGGGGGAGATTGCAGTGTTGGGTAGGGATCAGTCAGGGAATGGGAGTTTGCAGTGTTGGGGAGGGATCAGTCATGGAGGGGGGATTGCAGTGTTGGGTCGGGATCAGTCAGGGAAGGGGAGTTTGCAGTTTTGGGGAGGGATCAGTCAGGGAAGGGGAGATTGCGGTGTTGGGAAGGGATCAGTCAGGGAGGGGGAGATTGCAGTGTTGGGTAGGGATCAGTCAGGGAAGGGGAGATTGCAGTGTTGGGTAGGGATCAGTCAGGAGGGGGGATTGCAGTGTTGGGGAGGGATCAGTCAGGGAGGGGGAGACTGCAGTGTTGGGTAGGGATCAGTCAGGGAGGGGGAGATTGCAGTGATGTGTAGGGTTCAGTCAGCGAGGGGGAGATTGCAGTGCTGGGTAGGGATCAGTCAGGGAGGGGGAGATTGCAGTGTTGGGTAGGGATCAGTCAGGAAGCGGAGATTGCGGTGTTGGGTAGGGATCAGTCAGGGAGGGGGAGATTGCTGTGTTCGGTAGGGATCAGTCAGGGAGGGGGTGAGCGCAGTGTTGGGTAGGGATTAGTCGGGGAGGGAGCGATTGCAGTGTTGGGTAGGGATCAGTCAGGGAAGGGGAGTTTGCAGTGTTGGGGAGGGATCAGTCAGGGAGGGGGAGATTGCAGTGTTGGGTAGGGATCAGTCAGGGAATGGGAGTTTGCTGTGTTGGGGAGGGATCAGTCATGGAGGGGGAGATTGCAGTGTTGGGTCGGGATCAGTCAGGGAAGGGGAGATTGCAGTGTTGGGGAGGGATCAGTCAGGGAGGGGGAGATTGCAGTGTTGGGTAGGGATCAGCCAGAGAAGGGGAGTTTTCAGTTTGGGGAGGGATCAGTCAGGGAGGGGGAGATTGCACTTTTGGATAGGGATCAGTCAGGGAGGGGGTGATTGCACTGTTGGGTAAGGATCAGTAAGGGGGGATTGCAGTGTTGGAAAGGGATCAGTCAGGGAGGATGAGATTGCAGTGTTGGGTAGGGATCCGTCAGGGAGGGGGAGATTACAGTGTTGGGTAGCGATCAGTCAGGGAGGGGGAGATTGCAGTGTTGGATAGGGATCAGTCAGGGTGGGGGAGATTGCAGTGTTGGGTAGGGATCAGTCAGGGAGGGGGAGATTGCAGTGCTGCGTAAGGATCAGTCGGGGGGATATTGCAGTGTTGGGTAGGGATCAGTCAGGGAAGGGGAGTTTGCAGTGTTGGGTAGAGATCAGTCAGGGAGGGGGAGATTGCAGTGTTGGGTGGGGATCAGTCAGGGAAGGGGAGATTGCAGTTTTGGGTAGGGATCAGTCAGGGAGGGGGTGAGTGCAGAGTTGGGTAGGGATTAGTCGGGGAGGGAGCGATTGCAGTGTTGGGTAGGGATCAGTCAGGGAAGTGGAGTTTGCAGTGTTGGGGAGGGACCAGTCAGGGAGGGGGAGATTGCAGTGTTGGGTATGGTTCAGTCAGGAGGGGGGATTGCAGTGTTGGGTCGGGATCAGTCAGGGAGGGGGAGTTCGCAGTGTTGGGGAGGGATCAGTCAGGGAGGGGGAGATTGCAGTGTTGGGGAGGGATCAGTCAGGGAGGGGGAGATTGCAGTGTTGGGTAGGTATCAGTCAGGGAGGGGGAGATTGCAGTGTTGGGGAGGGATCACTCAGGGAGGGGAAGAATGCAGTGTTGGGTAGGGATCAGTCAGGGAGGGGAAATTGCAGTGTTGGGTAGGGATCAGTCAGGGAAGGGGAGTTTGCAGTGTTGGGGAGGTATCAGTCAGGGAGCGTGAGATTGCAGTGTTGGTAGGGATCAGTCAGGGAGGGGGAGATTACAGTGTTGGGTAGGGATCAGTCAGGGAGGGGGAGATTGCAGTGTTGGTTAGGGATCAGTCAGGGAGGGGGAGATTGCACTGTTGTATAGGGATCAGTCAGGGAGGGGGTGATTGCACTGTTGGGTAAGGATCAGTAAGGGGGGATTGCAGTGTTGGGTAGGGATCAGTCAGGGAGGATGAGATTGCAGTGTTGGGTAGGGATCCGTCAGGGAGGGGGATATTACAGTATTGTGTAGGGATCAGTCAGGGAGGGAGAGATTGCAGTGTTGGGTTGGGATCAGTCATGGTGGGGCAGATTGCAGTGTTGGGAAGGGATCTGTCAGGGAGGGGGTGATTGCAGTGTTGGGTAGGGATCAGTCAGGGAGGGGGAGATTACAGTGTTGGGTAGGGATCAGTCAGGGAGGTGTAGATTGCAGTGTTGGGTAGGGATCAGTCATGGTGGAGGAGATTGCAGTGTTGGGTAGGGATCAGTCAGGGAGGGGGAGATTGCAGTGTTGGGTAAGGATCAGTCAGGGGAGAGATTGCAGTGTTGGGTAGAGATCAGTCATGTAGGGGGAGATTGCACTGTTGGGTAGGGATCAGTCAGGGAGGGGGTGTTGCATTGCTGGGTAAGAATCAGTCAGGGGGATATTGCAGTGTTGGGTAGGGCTCTGTCAGGGAACGGGAGATTGCGGTGTTGTGTAGGGATCAGTCAGGGAGGGAGAGATTGCAGTGTCGGGTAGGGATCAGTCAGGGAAGGGGACATTGCAGTGTTGGGTAGGGATCAGTCAGGGACGGGGTGAGTGCAGTGTCAGGTAGGGATTAGTCAGGGAGGGGAGATTGCAGTGTTGGGGAGGGAACAGTCAGGGAAGGGGAGTTTGCAGTGTTGGGTAGGGATCATTCATGGAGGGGGAGATTGCAGTGTTGGGTCGGGATCAGTCAGGGAAGGGAGATTGCAGTGTTGGGTAGGGATCAGTCAGGCAGGGTGAGATTGCAGTGTTGGGGAGTGATCAGTCAGGGAGGGGGAGATGGCACTGTTGGATAGGGATCAGTCAGGGAGGGGGTGATTGCACTGTTGGGTCAGGATCAGTCAGGGGGGATTGCCGTTTTGGGTAGGGATCAGTGAGGGAGGGGGAGATTGCAGTGTTGGGTAGGGATCAGTCAGGGAGGGGGAGATTACAGTGTTGGGCAGGGATCAGTCAGGGAGGGGGAGATTGTAGTGTTGGGTAGGGTTCAGTCAGGGTGGGGGAGATTGCAGTGTTGGGTAGGGATCAGTCAGGGAGGGGGAGATTGCAGTGTTGGGTAGGGTTCAGTCAGGGAGGGGGAGATTGCAGTGTTAGGTAGGGATCAGTCAGGGAGGGGGTGATTGCAGTGTTGAGTAGGAATCAGTCAGGGATGGGGTGATTGCAGTGTTTGGTAGGGTTCAGTCAGGGAGGGGGAGATTGCAGTGTTGGGTTGGGATCAGTAAGGGAGGGGTAGATTTCAGTGTTGGGTAGCGATCAGTCAGGGAGGGGGATATTGAAGCGTTGTGTAGGGATCAGTCAGGGTGGGGGAGATTGCAGTGTTGGGTAGGGATCAGTCAGGGAGGGGGAGATTGCAGTGTTGGGTACGGATTAGTCAGGGAGGGGTGAGTGCAGAGGTGGGGAGGCATCAGTCAGGGAGGGGGAGATTGCAGTGTTGTGTAGGGATCATTCAGGGAGGGGAAGATTGCAGTGTTGGGTAGGGATCAGTCAGGGAGGGGGAGATTGCAGTGTTGGGTAGGGATCAGTCAGGTCGGTGTGATTTCAGAGTTCGGTCGGGATCAGGAAGGGAGGGGGAGATTGTAGTGTTGGGTAGGGATCAGTCAGGGTGGGGGATATTACAGTGTTGGGTAGGGATCAGTCAGGGATGGCGTGATTGCAGTGTTGGGTATGGATCAGTCAGGGAGGGGGAGATTGCAGTGTTGGTTTGGGATCAGTCAGGGAAGGGGTGAGTGCAGAGTTGCGTCAGGATCAGTCAGGGAGGGAGAGATTGCAGTGTTGGCTCGGGATCAGTCCGGGAGCGGAGATTGCATTGTTGTGCAGGCATCAGTCAGGTAGGGGGTGATTGCAGTGTTGGGAAGGTATCCGTCAGGGAATGGGTTGAATGCCGTGTTGTGTCGGGATCAGTCAGGGAGGGGGTGATTACAGTGTTGGGTCGGGATCAGTCAGGGAGGGGGAGATTGCAGTTTTGGGTAGGGATCAGTCAGGGAGGGGGAGATTGCTGTGTTGGGTAGGGATCCGTCAGGGAGGGGGAGATTGCAGTGTTGGGTAGGGATCAGTCAGGGAGGGGGACATTACAGTGTTGGGTAGGGATAAGTCAGCGAGGGGGAGATTGCAGTGTTGGGTAGGGAACAGTCAGGGTGGTGATGATTTCAGTATTGGGTAGGGATCAGTCACGAGGGGGAGACTGCTGTGTTGGGGAGGGATCAGTCAGGGAGGGGGTGATTGCAGTGTTGGATAGGGGTCAGTCCGGGAGGAGGAGATTTCAGCATTGGGTAGGGATCAGTCCGGGGGGATATTGCAGTGTTGGGTAGGGATCAGTCAGGGAGGGGGAGATTGCATTGTTGGGTAGGGATCAGTCTGGGAGGGGGTGATTGCAGTGTTGGGTAGGTATCAGTCAGGGTGGGGATGACTTCAGTATTGGGTAGGGATCAGTCACGAGGGGGAGACTGCTGTGTTGGGTAGGGATAAGTCGCGGAGGGAGCGATTGCAGTGTTGTGTAGGGATCAGTCAGGGAAGGGGAGTTTGCAGTGTTGGGGAGGGATCACTCAGGGAATGGGAGTTTGCAGTGTTGGGGAGGGATCAGTCATGGAGGGGGAGATTGCAGTGTTGGGTCGGGATCAGTCAGGGAAGGGGAGATTGCAGTGTTGGGTAGGGATCAGTCAGGGAGGGGGTGATTGCAGTGTTGGGGAGGGATCAGTCAGGGAGGGGGAGATTGCACTGTTGGATAGGGATCAGTCAGGGAGGGGGTGATTGCACTGTTGGGTAAGGATCAGTCAGGGGGGATTGCAGTGTTGGGTAGGGATCAGTCAGGGAGAGGGTGAGCGCAGTGTTGGGTATGGATTAGTCGGGGAGGGAGCGATTGCAGTGTTGGGTAGGCATCAGTCAGAGAAGGGGAGTTTGCAGTGTTGGGGAGGGATCAGTCAGGGAGGGGGAGATTGCAGTGTTGGGTAGGTATCAGTCAGGGAGGGGGAGATTGCAGTGTTGGGTAGGGATCACTCAGGGAGGGGAAGAATGCAGTGTTGGGTAGGGATCAGTCAGGGAGGTGGAGATTGCAGTGTTGGGTAGGGATCAGTCACGGAAGGGGAGTTTGCAGTGTTGGGGAGGTATCAGTCAGGGAGGGGAGATTGCAGTGTTGGTAGGGATCAGTCAGTGAGGGGGAGATTACAGTGTTGGGTAGGGATCAGTCAGGGAGGGGGAGATTGCAGTGTTGGTTAGGGATCAGTCAGGGAGGGGGAGATTGCAGTGTTGGATAGGGATCAGTCAGGGAGGGGGTGATTGCACTGTTGGGTAAGGATCAGTCAGGGAGGGGGAGATTGCAGTGTAGGATAGGGATCAGTCAGGGAAGGGGTGATTGCAGTGTTGGGTAGGTATCAGTCAGGGAGGGGGGATTGCAGTGTTGGGTAGGGATCAGTCAGGGAGGATGAGATTGCAGTGTTGGGTAGGGATCCGTCAGGGAGGGGGAGATTACAGTGTTGGGTAGGGATCAGTCAGGGAGGGGGAGATTGCAGTGTTGGGTAGGGATCAGTCATGGTGGTGGAGATTGCAGTGTTGGGTAGGGATCTGTCAGGGAAGGGGTGATTGCAGTGTTGGGTAGGGATCAGTCAGGGAAGGGAGATTGCGGTGTTGGGTAGGGATCAGTCAGGGAGGGGGAGATTGCGGTGTTGGGTAGGGATCAGTCAGGGAGGGGGAGATTACAGTGTTGGGTAGGGATCTGTCAGGGAGGGGGAGATTGCAGTGTTGGGTAGGGATCAGTTATGGTGGGGGAGATTGCGGTGTTGGGTAGGGATCAGTCAGGGAGGGGGAGATTACAGTGTTGGGTCGGGATCAGTCAGGGAGGGGGAGATTGCAGTGTTGGGTAGGGATCAGTCATGGTGGGGGAGATTGCAGTGTTGGGTAGGGATCAGTCAGGGAGGGGGAGATTGCGGTGTTGGGTACGGATCAGTCAGGGAGGGGGAGATTACAGTGTTGGGTAGGGATCAGTCAGGGAGGGGGAGATTGCAGTGTTGGGTAGGGATCAGTCATGGTGGGGGAGATTGCGGTGTTGTGTAGGGATCAGTCAGGGAGGGGGAGATTACAGTGTTGGGTAGGGATCAGTCAGGGAGGGGGAGATTGCAGTGATGGGTAGGGATCAGTCATGGAGGGGGTGATTGCAGTGTGGGGTAGGGATCAGTCAGGGAGGGGGAGATTGCAGTGTTGGGTAGGGATCAGTCAGGGACGGGGTGAGTGCAGTGTTGGGTAGGGATTAGTTAGGGAGGAGAGATTGCAGTGTTGGGGAGGGATCAGTCACGAGGGGGAGACTGCAGTGTTTGGTAGGGATCAGTCAGGGAGGTGGAGATTGCAGTGTTGGGTAGGGATCAGTCAGGGAAGGGGAGATTGCGGTGTTGGGAAGGGATCAGTCAGGGAGGGGGAGATTGCATTGTTGGGTAGGGATCAGTCAGGGAAGGGGAGATTGCAGTGTTGGGTAGGGATCAGTCAGGAGGGGGGATTGCAGTGTTGGGGAGGGATCAGTCAGGGAGGGGGAGACTGCAGTGTTGGGTAGGGATCAGTCAGGGAGGGGGAGATTGCAGTGTTGTGTAGGGATCAGTCAGCGAGGGGGAGATTGCAGTGCTGGGTAGGGATCAGTCAGTGAGGGGGAGATTGCAGTGTTGGGTAGGGATCAGTCAGGGAAGGGAAGATTGCGGTGTTGGGTAGGGATCAGTCAGGGTGGGGGAGATTGCAGTGTTCGGTAGGGATCAGTCAGGGAGGGGGTGAGCGCAGTGTTGGGTAGGGATTAGTCGGGGAGAGATTGCAGTGTTGGGTAGAGATCAGTCAGGGTGGGGATGACTCCAGTATTGGGTAGGGATCAGTCACGAGGGGGGGACTGCTGTGTTGGGTAGGGATTAGTCGCGGAGGGAGCGATTGCAGTGTTGTGTAGGGATCGGTCAGGGAGTGGGAGATTGCAGTGTTGGTAGGGTTCAATCAGGGTAGGGGTGATTGCAGTGTTGGGTAAGGATCAGTCAGGGGGGATTTCAGTGTTGGGTAGGGATCAGTCAGGGAGGCGGAGATTACAGTGTTAGGTAGGGATCAGTCAGGGTCGGGGAGATTGCTGTGTTGGGTATGTATCTGTCAGGGAGGTGGAGATTGCAGTGTTGGGTCGTGATTAGTCAGGGAAGGGGAGATTGCAGTGTTGGGTAGGGATCAGTCAGGGAGGGGGAGATTGCAGTGTTGGGTAGGGATCAGTCAGGGAGGGGGTGATTGCAGTTTTGGGTATGGATCAGTGAGGGAGGGGGAGATTGCAGTGTTGGGTAGGGATCATTCAGGGAGCGGGTGATTGCAGTTTTGCGTAGGGACCAGTCAGGGAAGGGGAGATTGCAGTGTTGGGTAGGGATCAGTCAGGGATGGGTTGATTGCAGTGTTGGGTAGGGATCAGTCAGGGAGGGGGAGATTGCAGTGTTGTGTCGGGATCAGTCAGGGTGGGAGTGATTGCAGTGTTGGGTAAGGATCAGTCAGGGGGGATTGCAGTGTTGGGTAGGGATCAGTCAGGGATGGGGATATTGAAAGGTTGGGGAGGGATCAGTCAGGGAGGGGGAGATTGCAGTGTTGGGTAGGGATCAGTCAGGGAGGGGTGGGTGCAGAGTTGGGGAGGGATCAGTCAGAGAGGGGGAGATTGCAGTGTTAGTTTGGGATTTGTCAGGGAAGGTGTGAGTTCAGAGTTGGGTCGGGATCAGTCAGGGAGGGAGAGATTGCAGTGATGGCTAGGGATCAGTCCGGGAGCGGAGAATGCAGTGTTGTGCAGGGATCAGTTAGGGAGGGGTGATTGCAGTGTTGCGAATGCATCAGTCAGGGAATGGGTTGAGTGCCGTGTTGTGTAGCTATCAGTCATGGAGGGGGAGATTGCAGTGTTGGGTAGTGATCTGTCAGGGAGAGGGAGATTGCAGTGTTGGGTAGGGATCAGTCAGGGAAGGGGAGATTGCGGTGTTGGGTAGGGATCAGTCAGGGAAGGGGAGATGGCAGTGTTCGGTAGGGATCAGTCAGGGAGGGGGTGAGCGCAGTGTTTGGTAGGGATTAGTCGGGGAGGGAGCGATTGCAGTGTTGGGTAGGGATCAGTCAGGGAAGGGGAGTTTGCTGTGTTGGGGAGGGATCAGTCAGGGAGGGGGAGATTGCAGTGTTGGGTAGGGATCAGTCAGGGAATGGGAGTTTGCAGTGTTGGGGAGGGATCAGTCATGGAGGGGGGATTGCAGTGTTGGGTCGGGATCAGTCAGGGAAGGGGAGTTTGCAGTTTTGGGGAGGGATCAGTCAGGGAAGGGGAGATTGCGGTGTTGGGAAGGGATCAGTCAGGGAGGGGGAGATTGCAGTGTTGGGTAGGGATCAGTCAGGGAAGGGGAGATTGCAGTGTTGGGTAGGGATCAGTCAGGAGGGGGGATTGCAGTGTTGGGGAGGGATCAGTCAGGGAGGGGGAGACTGCAGTGTTGGGTAGGGATCAGTCAGGGAGGGGGAGATTGCAGTGATGTGTAGGGATCAGTCAGCGAGGGGGAGATTGCAGTGCTGGGTAGGGATCAGTCAGGGAGGGGGAGATTGCAGTGTTGGGTAGGGATCAGTCAGGAAGCGGAGATTGCGGTGTTGGGTAGGGATCAGTCAGGGAGGGGGAGATTGCAGTGTTCGGTAGGGATCAGTCAGGGAGGGGGTGAGCGCAGTGTTGGGTAGGGATTAGTCGGGGAGGGAGCGATTGCAGTGTTGGGTAGGGATCAGTCAGGGAAGGGGAGTTTGCAGTGTTGGGGAGGGATCAGTCAGGGAGGGGGAGATTGCAGTGTTGGGTAGGGATCAGTCAGGGAATGGGAGTTTGCTGTGTTGGGGAGGGATCAGTCATGGAGGGGGAGATTGCAGTGTTGGGTCGGGATCAGTCAGGGAAGGGGAGATTGCAGTGTTGGGGAGGGATCAGTCAGGGAGGGGGAGATTGCAGTGTTGGGTAGGGATCAGCCAGAGAAGGGGAGTTTTCAGTTTGGGGAGGGATCAGTCAGGGAGGGGGAGATTGCACTTTTGGATAGGGATCAGTCAGGGAGGGGGTGATTGCACTGTTGGGTAAGGATCAGTAAGGGGGGATTGCAGTGTTGGAAAGGGATCAGTCAGGGAGGATGAGATTGCAGTGTTGGGTAGGGATCCGTCAGGGAGGGGGAGATTACAGTGTTGGGTAGCGATCAGTCAGGGAGGGGGAGATTGCAGTGTTGGATAGGGATCAGTCAGGGTGGGGGAGATTGCAGTGTTGGGTAGGGATCAGTCAGGGAGGGGGAGATTGCAGTGCTGCGTAAGGATCAGTCGGGGGGATATTGCAGTGTTGGGTAGGGATCAGTCAGGGAAGGGGAGTTTGCAGTGTTGGGTAGAGATCAGTCAGGGAGGGGGAGATTGCAGTGTTGGGTGGGGATCAGTCAGGGAAGGGGAGATTGCAGTGTTGGGTAGGGATCAGTCAGGGAGGGGGTGAGTGCAGAGTTGGGTAGGGATTAGTCGGGGAGGGAGCGATTGCAGTGTTGGGTAGGGATCAGTCAGGGAAGGGGAGTTTGCAGTGTTGGGGAGGGATCAGTCAGGGAGGGGGAGATTGCAGTGTTGGGTATGGTTCAGTCAGGAGGGGGGATTGCAGTGTTGGGTCGGGATCAGTCAGGGAGGGGGAGTTCGCAGTGTTGGGGAGGGATCAGTCAGGGAGGGGGAGATTGCAGTGTTGGGGAGGGATCAGTCAGGGAGGGGGAGATTGCAGTGTTGGGTAGGTATCAGTCAGGGAGGGGGAGATTGCAGTGTTGGGGAGGGATCACTCAGGGAGGGGAAGAATGCAGTGTTGGGTAGGGATCAGTCAGGGAGGGGAAATTGCAGTGTTGGGTAGGGATCAGTCAGGGAAGGGGAGTTTGCAGTGTTGGGGAGGTATCAGTCAGGGAGCGTGAGATTGCAGTGTTGGTAGGGATCAGTCAGGGAGGGGGAGATTACAGTGTTGGGTAGGGATCAGTCAGGGAGGGGGAGATTGCAGTGTTGGTTAGGGATCAGTCAGGGAGGGGGAGATTGCACTGTTGTATAGGGATCAGTCAGGGAGGGGGTGATTGCACTGTTGGGTAAGGATCAGTAAGGGGGGATTGCAGTGTTGGGTAGGGATCAGTCAGGGAGGATGAGATTGCAGTGTTGGGTAGGGATCCGTCAGGGAGGGGGATATTACAGTATTGTGTAGGGATCAGTCAGGGAGGGAGAGATTGCAGTGTTGGGTTGGGATCAGTCATGGTGGGGGAGATTGCAGTGTTGGGAAGGGATCTGTCAGGGAGGGGGTGATTGCAGTGTTGGGTAGGGATCAGTCAGGGAGGGGGAGATTACAGTGTTGGGTAGGGATCAGTCAGGGAGGTGTAGATTGCAGTGTTGGGTAGGGATCAGTCATGGTGGAGGAGATTGCAGTGTTGGGTAGGGATCAGTCAGGGAGGGGGAGATTGCAGTGTTGGGTAAGGATCAGTCAGGGGAGAGATTGCAGTGTTGGGTAGAGATCAGTCATGTAGGGGGAGATTGCACTGTTGGGTAGGGATCAGTCAGGGAGGGGGTGTTGCAGTGCTGGGTAAGAATCAGTCAGGGGGATATTGCAGTGTTGGGTAGGGCTCTGTCAGGGAACGGGAGATTGCGGTGTTGTGTAGGGATCAGTCAGGGAGGGGGAGATTGCAGTGTCGGGTAGGGATCAGTCAGGGAAGGGGACATTGCAGTGTTGGGTAGGGATCAGTCAGGGACGGGGTGAGTGCAGTGTCAGGTAGGGATTAGTCAGGGAGGGGAGATTGCAGTGTTGGGGAGGGAACAGTCAGGGAAGGGGAGTTTGCAGTGTTGGGTAGGGATCATTCATGGAGGGGGAGATTGCAGTGTTGGGTCGGGATCAGTCAGGGAAGGGAGATTGCAGTGTTGGGTAGGGATCAGTCAGGCAGGGTGAGATTGCAGTGTTGGGGAGTGATCAGTCAGGGAGGGGGAGATGGCACTGTTGGATAGGGATCAGTCAGGGAGGGGGTGATTGCACTGTTGGGTCAGGATCAGTCAGGGGGGATTGCCGTTTTGGGTAGGGATCAGTGAGGGAGGGGGAGATTGCAGTGTTGGGTAGGGATCAGTCAGGGAGGGGGAGATTACAGTGTTGGGCAGGGATCAGTCAGGGAGGGGGAGATTGTAGTGTTGGGTAGGGTTCAATCAGGGTGGGGGAGATTGCAGTGTTGGGTAGGGATCAGTCAGGGAGGGGGAGATTGCAGTGTTGGGTAGGGTTCAGTCAGGGAGGGGGAGATTGCAGTGTTAGGTAGGGATCAGTCAGGGAGGGGGTGATTGCAGTGTTGAGTAGGAATCAGTCAGGGATGGGGTGATTGCAGTGTTTGGTAGGGTTCAGTCAGGGAGGGGGAGATTGCAGTGTTGGGTTGGGATCAGTAAGGGAGGGGTAGATTTCAGTGTTGGGTAGCGATCAGTCAGGGAGGGGGATATTGAAGCGTTGTGTAGGGATCAGTCAGGGTGGGGGAGATTGCAGTGTTGGGTAGGGATCAGTCAGGGAGGGGGAGATTGCAGTGTTGGGTACGGATTAGTCAGGGAGGGGTGAGTGCAGAGGTGGGGAGGCATCAGTCAGGGAGGGGGAGATTGCAGTGTTGTGTAGGGATCATTCAGGGAGGGGAAGATTGCAGTGTTGGGTAGGGATCAGTCAGGGAGGGGGAGATTGCAGTGTTGGGTAGGGATCAGTCAGGTCGGTGTGATTTCAGAGTTCGGTCAGGATCAGGAAGGGAGGGGGAGATTGTAGTGTTGGGTAGGGATCAGTCAGGGTGGGGGATATTACAGTGTTGGGTAGGGATCAGTCAGGGATGGCGTGATTGCAGTGTTGGGTATGGATCAGTCAGGGAGGGGGAGATTGCAGTGTTGGTTTGGGATCAGTCAGGGAAGGGGTGAGTGCAGAGTTGCGTCAGCATCAGTCAGGGAGGGAGAGATTGCAGTGTTGGCTCGGGATCAGTCCGGGAGCGGAGATTGCATTGTTGTGCAGGGATCAGTCAGGTAGGGGGTGATTGCAGTGTTGGGAAGGTATCCGTCAGGGAATGGGTTGAATGCCGTGTTGTGTCGGGATCAGTCAGGGAGGGGGTGATTACAGTGTTGGGTCGGGATCAGTCAGGGAGGGGGAGATTGCAGTTTTGGGTAGGGATCAGTCAGGGAGGGGGAGATTGCTGTGTTGGGTAGGGATCCGTCAGGGAGGGGGAGATTGCAGTGTTGGGTAGGGATCAGTCAGGGAGGGGGACATTACAGTGTTGGGTAGGGATAAGTCAGCGAGGGGGAGATTGCAGTGTTGGGTAGGGAACAGTCAGGGTGGTGATGATTTCAGTATTGGGTAGGGATCAGTCACGAGGGGGAGACTGCTGTGTTGGGGAGGGATCAGTCAGGGAGGGGGTGATTGCAGTGTTGGATAGGGGTCAGTCGGGGAGGAGGAGATTTCAGCGTTGGGTAGGGATCAGTCCGGGGGGATATTGCAGTGTTGGGTAGGGATCAGTCAGGGAGGGGGAGATTGCATTGTTGGGTAGGGATCAGTCTGGGAGGGGGTGATTGCAGTGTTGGGTAGGTATCAGTCAGGGTGGGGATGACTTCAGTATTGGGTAGGGATCAGTCACGAGGGGGAGACTGCTGTGTTGGGTAGGGATAAGTCGCGGAGGGAGCGATTGCAGTGTTGTGTAGGGATCAGTCAGGGAAGGGGAGTTTGCAGTGTTGGGGAGGGATCACTCAGGGAATGGGAGTTTGCAGTGTTGGGGAGGGATCAGTCATGGAGGGGGAGATTGCAGTGTTGGGTCGGGATCAGTCAGGGAAGGGGAGATTGCAGTGTTGGGTAGGGATCAGTCAGGGAGGGGGTGATTGCAGTGTTGGGGAGGGATCAGTCAGGGAGGGGGAGATTGCACTGTTGGATAGGGATCAGTCAGGGAGGGGGTGATTGCACTGTTGGGTAAGGATCAGTCAGGGGGGATTGCAGTGTTGGGTAGGGATCAGTCAGGGAGAGGGTGAGCGCAGTGTTGGGTATGGATTAGTCGGGGAGGGAGCGATTGCAGTGTTGGGTAGGGATCAGTCAGAGAAGGGGAGTTTGCAGTGTTGGGGAGGGATCAGTCAGGGAGGGGGAGATTGCAGTGTTGGGTCGGTATCAGTCAGGGAGGGGGAGATTGCAGTGTTGGGTAGGGATCACTCAGGGAGGGGAAGAATGCAGTGTTGGGTAGGGATCAGTCAGGGAGGTGGAGATTGCAGTGTTGGGTAGGGATCAGTCACGGAAGGGGAGTTTGCAGTGTTGGGGAGGTATCAGTCAGGGAGGGGAGATTGCAGTGTTGGTAGGGATCAGTCAGTGAGGGGGAGATTACAGTGTTGGGTAGGGATCAGTCAGGGAGGGGGAGATTGCAGTGTTGGTTAGGGATCAGTCAGGGAGGGGGAGATTGCAGTGTTGGATAGGGATCAGTCAGGGAGGGGGTGATTGCACTGTTGGGTAAGGATCAGTCAGGGAGGGGGAGATTGCAGTGTAGGATAGGGATCAGTCAGGGAAGGGGTGATTGCAGTGTTGGGTAGGTATCAGTCAGGGAGGGGGGATTGCAGTGTTGGGTAGGGATCAGTCAGGGAGGATGAGATTGCAGTGTTGGGTAGGGATCCGTCAGGGAGGGGGAGATTACAGTGTTGGGTAGGGATCAATCAGGGAGGGGGAGATTGCAGTGTTGGGTAGGGATCAGTCATGGTGGTGGAGATTGCAGTGTTGGGTAGGGATCTGTCAGGGAAGGGGTGATTGCAGTGTTGGGTAGGGATCAGTCAGGGAAGGGAGATTGCGGTGTTGGGTAGGGATCAGTCAGGGAGGGGGAGATTGCGGTGTTGGGTAGGGATCAGTCAGGGAGGGGGAGATTACAGTGTTGGGTAGGGATCTGTCAGGGAGGGGGAGATTGCAGTGTTGGGTAGGGATCAGTTATGGTGGGGGAGATTGCGGTGTTGGGTAGGGATCAGTCAGGGAGGGGGAGATTACAGTGTTGGGTCGGGATCAGTCAGGGAGGGGGAGATTGCAGTGTTGGGTAGGGATCAGTCATGGTGGGGGAGATTGCAGTGTTGGGTAGGGATCAGTCAGGGAGGGGGAGATTGCGGTGTTGGGTACGGATCAGTCAGGGAGGGGGAGATTACAGTGTTGGGTAGGGATCAGTCAGGGAGGGGGAGATTGCAGTGTTGGGTAGGGATCAGTCATGGTGGGGGAGATTGCGGTGTTGTGTAGGGATCAGTCAGGGAGGGGGAGATTACAGTGTTGGGTAGGGATCAGTCAGGGAGGGGGAGATTGCAGTGATGGGTAGGGATCAGTCATGGAGGGGGTGATTGCAGTGTGGGGT
Source organism: Chiloscyllium punctatum (assembly GCF_047496795.1). Lineage (NCBI taxonomy): Eukaryota > Metazoa > Chordata > Chondrichthyes > Orectolobiformes > Hemiscylliidae > Chiloscyllium > Chiloscyllium punctatum. The sequence goes on along the minus strand of NC_092761.1, from coordinate 26,382,413 downwards.
AGGGATCAGTCAGGGAGGGGGAGATTGCAGTGTTGGGTAGGGATCAGTCAGGGACGGGGTGAGTGCAGTGTTGGGTAGGGATTAGTTAGGGAGGGGAGATTGCAGTGTTGGGGAGGGATCAGTCACGAGGGGGAGACTGCAGTGTTTGGTAGGGATCAGTCAGGGAGGGGGAGATTGCAGTGTTGGGTAGGGATCAGTCAGGGAAGGGGAGATTGCGGTGTTGGGAAGGGATCAGTCAGGGAGGGGGAGATTGCATTGTTGGGTAGGGATCAGTCAGGGAAGGGGAGATTGCAGTGTTGGGTAGGGATCAGTCAGGAGGGGGGATTGCAGTGTTGGGGAGGGATCAGTCAGGGAGGGGGAGACTGCAGTGTTGGGTAGGGATCAGTCAGGGAGGGGGAGATTGCAGTGTTGTGTAGGGATCAGTCAGCGAGGGGGAGATTGCAGTGCTGGGTAGGGATCAGTAAGTGAGGGGGAGATTGCAGTGTTGGGTAGGGATCAGTCAGGGAAGGGAAGATTGCGGTGTTGGGTAGGGATCAGTCAGGGTGGGGGAGATTGCAGTGTTCGGTAGGGATCAGTCAGGGAGGGGGTGAGCGCAGTGTTGGGTAGGGATTAGTCGGGGAGAGATTGCAGTGTTGGGTAGAGATCAGTCAGGGTGGGGATGACTCCAGTATTGGGTAGGGATCAGTCACGAGGGGGGGACTGCTGTGTTGGGTAGGGATTAGTCGCGGAGGGAGCGATTGCAGTGTTGTGTAGGGATCAGTCAGGGAAGGGGAGTTTGCAGTGTTGGGGAGGGATCACTCAGGGAAGGGAAGTTTGCAGTGCTGGGGAGGGATCAGTCATGGAGGGGGAGATTGCAGTGTTGGGTAGGGATCATTCAGGGAAGCGGAGTTTGCAGTGTTGGGGAGGGATCAGTCATGGAGGGGGAGATTGCAGTGTTGGGTCGGGATCAGTCAGGGAAGGGGAGATTGCAGTGTTGGGTAGGGATCAGTCAGTGAGGGGGAGATTGCAGTGTTGGGGAGGGATCAGTCAGGGAGGGGGAGATAGCACTGTTGGATAGGGATCAGTGAGGGAGGGGGTGATTGCACTGTTGGGTAAGGATCAGTCAGGGGGGATTGCAGTGTTGGGTAGGGATCAGTCAGGGAGGGGAGATTACAGTGTTCGGTAGGGATCAGTCATGGAGGGGGAGATTGCAGTGTTGGGTAGGGATCAGTCAGGGAGGGGGAGATTGCAGTGCTAGGTAAGGATCAGTCAGGGGGGATATTGAGTTTTGGGTAGGGATCAGTCAGGGATGGGGTGATTGCAGTGTTCGGTAGGGATTAGTCGGGGAGGGGGTGATTGCAGTGTTGGGTAGGGATCAGTCAGGGAGGGGGTGAGCGCAGTGTTGGGTAGGGATTAGTCGGGGAGGGAGCGATTGCAGTGTTGGGTAGGGATCAGTCAGGGAAGGGGAGTTTGCAGTGTTGGGGAGGGAACAGTCAGGGAGGGGGAGATTGCAGTGTTGGGTAGGTATCAGTCAGGGAGGGGGAGATTGCAGTGTTGGGGAGGGATCACTCAGGGAGGGGAAGAATGCAGTGTTGGGTAGGGATCAGTCAGGGAGGGGGAGATTGCAGTGTTGGGTAGGGATCAGTCAGGGAAGGGGAGTTTGCAGTGTTGGGGACTTATCAGTCTGGGAGGGGAGATTGCAATGTTGGTAGGGATCAGTCAGGGAGGGGGAGATTGCAGTGTTGGTTAGGGATCAGTCAGGGAGGGGGAGATTGCAGTGTTGGATAGGGATCAGTCAGGGAGGGGGTGATTGCACTGTTGGGTAGGGATCAGTTAGGGAGGGGGAGTTTGCAGTGTTGGGGAGGGATCACTCAGGGAAGGGGAGTTTGCAGTGCTGGGGAGGGATCAGTCATGGAGGGGGAGATTGCAGTGTTGGGTAGGGATCATTCAGGGAAGCGGAGTTTGCAGTGTTGGGGAGGGATCAGTCATGGAGTGGGAGATTGCAGTGTTGGGTCGGGATCAGTCAGGGAAGGGGAGATTGCAGTGTTGGGTAGGGATCAGTCAGTGAGGGGGAGATTGCAGTGTTGGGGAGGGATCAGTCAGGGAGGGGGAGATTGCACTGTTGGATAGGGATCAGTGAGGGAGGGGGTGATTGCACTGTTGGGTAAGGATCAGTTAGGGGGGATTGCAGTGTTGGGTAGGGATCAGTCAGGGAGGGGAGATTACAGTGTTCGGTAGGGATCAGTCATGGAGGGGGAGATTGCAGTGTTGGGTAGGGATCAGTCAGGGAGGGGGAGATTGCAGTGCTAGGTAAGGATCAGTCAGGGGGGATATTGAGTTTTGGGTAGGGATCAGTCAGGGATGGGGTGATTGCAGTGTTCGGTAGGGATTAGTCGGGGAGGGGGTGATTGCAGTGTTGGGTAGGGATCAGTCAGGGAGGGGGTGAGCGCAGTGTTGGGTAGGGATTAGTCGGGGAGGGAGCGATTGCAGTGTTGGGTAGGGATCAGTCAGGGAAGGGGAGTTTGCAGTGTTGGGGAGGGAACAGTCAGGGAGGGGGAGATTGCAGTGTTGGGTAGGTATCAGTCAGGGAGGGGGAGATTGCAGTGTTGGGGAGGGATCACTCAGGGAGGGGAAGAATGCAGTGTTGGGTAGGGATCAGTCAGGGAGGGGGAGATTGCAGTGTTGGGTAGGGATCAGTCAGGGAAGGGGAGTTTGCAGTGTTGGGGACTTATCAGTCTGGGAGGGGAGATTGCAATGTTGGTAGGGATCAGTCAGGGAGGGGGAGATTGCAGTGTTGGTTAGGGATCAGTCAGGGAGGGGGAGATTGCAGTGTTGGATAGGGATCAGTCAGGGAGGGGGTGATTGCACTGTTGGGTAAGGATCAGGCAGGGAGGGGGAGATTGCAGTGTTGGATAGGGATCAGTCAGGGAGGGGGTGATTGAAGTGTTGGGTAGGTATCAGTCAGGGAGGGCGGATAGCAGTGTTGGGTAGGGATCAGTCAGGGAGGATGAGATTGCAGTGTTGGGTAGGGATCCGTCAGGGAGGGGGAGATTACAGTGTTGGGTAGCGATCAGTCAGGGAGGGGGAGATTGCAGTGTTGGGTAGGGATCAGTCATGGTGGGGGAGATTGCAGTGTTGGGTAGGGATCAGTCAGGGAAGGGGTGATTGCAGTGTTGGGTAGGGATCAGTCAGGGAAGGGAGATTGCGTTGTTGGGTATGGATCAGTCAGGGAGGGGGAGATTGCCGTGTTGGGTAGGGATCAGTCAGGGAGGGGGAGATTACAGTGTTGGGTAGGGATCAGTCATGGAGGGTGAGATTGCAGTGTTGGGTAGGGATCAGTTATGGTGGGGGAGATTGCGGTGTTGGGTAGGGATCAGTCAGGGAGGGGGAGATTACAGTGTTGGGTCGGGATCAGTCAGGGAGGGGGAAATTGCAGTGTTGGGTAGGGATCAGTCATGGTGGGGGAGATTGCATTGTTGGGTAGGGATCAGTCAGGGAGGGGGAGATTGCGGTGTTGGGTACGGATCAGTCAGGGAGGGGGAGTTTGCAGTGTTGGGGAGGGATCACTCAGGGAATGGGAGTTTGCAGTGTTGGGGAGGGATCAGTCATGGAGGGGGAGATTGCAGTGTTGGGTCGGGATCAGTCAGGGAAGGGGAGATTGCAGTGTTGGGTAGGGATCAGTCAGGGAGGGGGTGATTGCAGTGTTGGGGAGGGATCAGTCAGGGAGGGGGAGATTGCACTGTTGGATAGGGATCAGTCAGGGAGGGGGTGATTGCACTGTTGGGTAAGGATCAGTCAGGGGGGATTGCAGTGTTGGGTAGGGATCAGTCAGGGAGAGGGTGAGCGCAGTGTTGGGTATGGATTAGTCGGGGAGGGAGCGATTGCAGTGTTGGGTAGGGATCAGTCAGAGAAGCGGAGTTTGCAGTGTTGGGGAGGGATCAGTCAGGGAGGGGGAGATTGCAGTGTTGGGTCGGTATCAGTCAGGGAGGGGGAGATTGCAGTGTTGGGTAGGGATCACTCAGGGAGGGGAAGAATGCAGTGTTGGGTAGGGATCAGTCAGGGAGGTGGAGATTGCAGTGTTGGGTAGGGATCAGTCACGGAAGGGGAGTTTGCAGTGTTGGGGAGGTATCAGTCAGGGAGGGGAGATTGCAGTGTTGGTAGGGATCAGTCAGTGAGGGGGAGATTACAGTGTTGGGTAGGGATCAGTCAGGGAGGGGGAGATTGCAGTGTTGGTTAGGGATCAGTCAGGGAGGGGGAGATTGCAGTGTTGGATAGGGATCAGTCAGGGAGGGGGTGATTGCACTGTTGGGTAAGGATCAGTCAGGGAGGGGGAGATTGCAGTGTAGGATAGGGATCAGTCAGGGAAGGGGTGATTGCAGTGTTGGGTAGGTATCAGTCAGGGAGGGGGGATTGCAGTGTTGGGTAGGGATCAGTCAGGGAGGATGAGATTGCAGTGTTGGGTAGGGATCCGTCAGGGAGGGGGAGATTACAGTGTTGGGTAGGGATCAGTCAGGGAGGGGGAGATTGCAGTGTTGGGTAGGGATCAGTCATGGTGGTGGAGATTGCAGTGTTGGGTAGGGATCTGTCAGGGAAGGGGTGATTGCAGTGTTGGGTAGGGATCAGTCAGGGAAGGGAGATTGCGGTGTTGGGTAGGGATCAGTCAGGGAGGGGGAGATTGCGGTGTTGGGTAGGGATCAGTCAGGGAGGGGGAGATTACAGTGTTGGGTAGGGATCTGTCAGGGAGGGGGAGATTGCAGTGTTGGGTAGGGATCAGTTATGGTGGGGGAGATTGCGGTGTTGGGTAGGGATCAGTCAGGGAGGGGGAGATTACAGTGTTGGGTCGGGATCAGTCAGGGAGGGGGAGATTGCAGTGTTGGGTAGGGATCAGTCATGGTGGGGGAGATTCAGTGTTGGGTAGGGATCAGTCAGGGAGGGGGAGATTGCGGTGTTGGGTACGGATCAGTCAGGGAGGGGGAGATTACAGTGTTGGGTAGGGATCAGTCAGGGAGGGGGAGATTGCAGTGTTGGGTAGGGATCAGTCATGGTGGGGGAGATTGCGGTGTTGTGTAGGGATCAGTCAGGGAGGGGGAGATTACAGTGTTGGGTAGGGATCAGTCAGGGAGGGGGAGATTGCAGTGATGGGTAGGGATCAGTCATGGAGGGGGTGATTGCAGTGTGGGGTAGGGATCAGTCAGGGAGGGGGAGATTGCAGTGTTGGGTAGGGATCAGTCAGGGACGGGGTGAGTGCAGTGTTGGGTAGGGATTAGTTAGGGAGGGGAGATTGCAGTGTTGGGGAGGGATCAGTCACGAGGGGGAGACTGCAGTGTTTGGTAGGGATCAGTCAGGGAGGGGGAGATTGCAGTGTTGGGTAGGGATCAGTCAGGGAAGGGGAGATTGCGGTGTTGGGAAGGGATCAGTCAGGGAGGGGGAGATTGCATTGTTGGGTAGGGATCAGTCAGGGAAGGGGAGATTGCAGTGTTGGGTAGGGATCAGTCAGGAGGGGGGATTGCAGTGTTGGGGAGGGATCAGTCAGGGAGGGGGAGACTGCAGTGTTGGGTAGGGATCAGTCAGGGAGGGGGAGATTGCAGTGTTGTGTAGGGATCAGTCAGCGAGGGGGAGATTGCAGTGCTGTGTAGGGATCAGTCAGTGAGGGGGAGATTGCAGTGTTGGTTAGGGATCAGTCAGGGAAGGGAAGATTGCGGTGTTGGGTAGGGATCAGTCAGGGTGGGGGAGATTGCAGTGTTCGGTAGGGATCAGTCAGGGAGGGGGTGAGCGCAGTGTTGGGTAGGGATTAGTCGGGGAGAGATTGCAGTGTTGGGTAGAGATCAGTCTGGGTGGGGATGACTCCAGTATTGGGTAGGGATCAGTCACGAGGGGGGGACTGCTGTGTTGGGTAGGGATTAGTCGCGGAGGGAGCGATTGCAGTGTTGTGTAGGGATCAGTCAGGGAAGGGGAGTTTGCAGTGTTGGGGAGGGATCACTCAGGGAAGGGAAGTTTGCAGTGCTGGGGAGGGATCAGTCATGGAGGGGGAGATTGCAGTGTTGGGTAGGGATCATTCAGGGAAGCGGAGTTTGCAGTGTTGGGGAGGGATCAGTCATGGAGGGGGAGATTGCAGTGTTGGGTCGGGATCAGTCAGGGAAGGGGAGATTGCAGTGTTGGGTAGGGATCAGTCAGTGAGGGGGAGATTGCAGTGTTGGGGAGGGATCAGTCAGGGAGGGGGAGATAGCACTGTTGGATAGGGATCAGTGAGGGAGGGGGTGATTGCACTGTTGGGTAAGGATCAGTCAGGGGGGATTGCAGTGTTGGGTAGGGATCAGTCAGGGAGGGGAGATTACAGTGTTCGGTAGGGATCAGTCATGGAGGGGGAGATTGCAGTGTTGGGTAGGGATCAGTCAGGGAGGGGGAGATTGCAGTGCTGGGTAAGGATCAGTCAGGGGGGATATTGAGTTTTGGGTAGGGATCAGTCAGGGATGGGGTGATTGCAGTGTTCGGTAGGGATTAGTCGGGGAGGGGGTGATTGCAGTGTTGGGTAGGGATCAGTCAGGGAGGGGGTGAGCGCAGTGTTGGGTAGGGATTAGTCGGGGAGGGAGCGATTGCAGTGTTGGGTAGGGATCAGTCAGGGAAGGGGAGTTTGCAGTGTTGGGGAGGGAACAGTCAGGGAGGGGGAGATTGCAGTGTTGGGTAGGTATCAGTCAGGGAGGGGGAGATTGCAGTGTTGGGGAGGGATCACTCAGGGAGGGGAAGAATGCAGTGTTGGGTAGGGATCAGTCAGGGAGGGGGAGATTGCAGTGTTGGGTAGGGATCAGTCAGGGAAGGGGAGTTTGCAGTGTTGGGGACTTATCAGTCTGGGAGGGGAGATTGCAATGTTGGTAGGGATCAGTCAGGGAGGGGGAGATTGCAGTGTTGGTTAGGGATCAGTCAGGGAGGGGGAGATTGCAGTGTTGGATAGGGATCAGTCAGGGAGGGGGTGATTGCACTGTTGGGTAGGGATCAGTTAGGGAGGGGGAGTTTGCAGTGTTGGGGAGGGATCACTCAGGGAAGGGGAGTTTGCAGTGCTGGGGAGGGATCAGTCATGGAGGGGGAGATTGCAGTGTTGGGTAGGGATCATTCAGGGAAGCGGAGTTTGCAGTGTTGGGGAGGGATCAGTCATGGAGTGGGAGATTGCAGTGTTGGGTCGGGATCAGTCAGGGAAGGGGAGATTGCAGTGTTGGGTAGGGATCAGTCAGTGAGGGGGAGATTGCAGTGTTGGGGAGGGATCAGTCAGGGAGGGGGAGATTGCACTGTTGGATAGGGATCAGTGAGGGAGGGGGTGATTGCACTGTTGGGTAAGGATCAGTTAGGGGGGATTGCAGTGTTGGGTAGGGATCAGTCAGGGAGGGGGAGATTACAGTGTTCGGTAGGGATCAGTCATGGAGGGGGAGATTGCAGTGTTGGGTAGGGATCAGTCAGGGAGGGGGAGATTGCAGTGCTGGGTAAGGATCAGTCAGGGGGGATATTGAGTTTTGGGTAGGGATCAGTCAGGGATGGGGTGATTGCAGTGTTCGGTAGGGATTAGTCGGGGAGGGGGTGATTGCAGTGTTGGGTAGGGATCAGTCAGGGAGGGGGTGAGCGCAGTGTTGGGTAGGGATTAGTCGGGGAGGGAGCGATTGCAGTGTTGGGTAGGGATCAGTCAGGGAAGGGGAGTTTGCAGTGTTGGGGAGGGAACAGTCAGGGAGGGGGAGATTGCAGTGTTGGGTAGGTATCAGTCAGGGAGGGGGAGATTGCAGTGTTGGGGAGGGATCACTCAGGGAGGGGAAGAATGCAGTGTTGGGTAGGGATCAGTCAGGGAGGGGGAGATTGCAGTGTTGGGTAGGGATCAGTCAGGGAAGGGGAGTTTGCAGTGTTGGGGACTTATCAGTCTGGGAGGGGAGATTGCAATGTTGGTAGGGATCAGTCAGGGAGGGGGAGATTGCAGTGTTGGTTAGGGATCAGTCAGGGAGGGGGAGATTGCAGTGTTGGATAGGGATCAGTCAGGGAGGGGGTGATTGCACTGTTGGGTAAGGATCAGGCAGGGAGGGGGAGATTGCAGTGTTGGATAGGGATCAGTCAGGGAGGGGGTGATTGAAGTGTTGGGTAGGTATCAGTCAGGGAGGGCGGATAGCAGTGTTGGGTAGGGATCAGTCAGGGAGGATGAGATTGCAGTGTTGGGTAGGGATCCGTCAGGGAGGGGGAGATTACAGTGTTGGGTAGCGATCAGTCAGGGAGGGGGAGATTGCAGTGTTGGGTAGGGATCAGTCATGGTGGGGGAGATTGCAGTGTTGGGTAGGGATCAGTCAGGGAAGGGGTGATTGCAGTGTTGGGTAGGGATCAGTCAGGGAAGGGAGATTGCGTTGTTGGGTATGGATCAGTCAGGGAGGGGGAGATTGCCGTGTTGGGTAGGGATCAGTCAGGGAGGGGGAGATTACAGTGTTGGGTAGGGATCAGTCATGGAGGGTGAGATTGCAGTGTTGGGTAGGGATCAGTTATGGTGGGGGAGATTGCGGTGTTGGGTAGGGATCAGTCAGGGAGGGGGAGATTACAGTGTTGGGTCGGGATCAGTCAGGGAGGGGGAAATTGCAGTGTTGGGTAGGGATCAGTCATGGTGGGGGAGATTGCATTGTTGGGTAGGGATCAGTCAGGGAGGGGGAGATTGCGGTGTTGGGTACGGATCAGTCAGGGAGGGGGAGATTACAGTGTTGGGTAGGGATCAGTCAGGGAGGGGGAGATTGCAGTGTTGGGTAGGGATCAGTCATGGTGGGGGAGATTGCGGTGTTGGGTAGGGATCAGTCAGGGAGGGGGAGATTACAGTGTTGGGTAGGGATCAGTCAGGGAGGGGGAGATTGCAGTGATGGGTAGGGATCAGTCATGGAGGGGGTGATTGCAGTGTGGGGTAGGGATCAGTCAGGGAGGGGGACATTGCAGTGTTTGGTAGGGATCAGTCAGGGAGGGGGAGATTGCAGTGTTGGGTAGGGATCAGTCAGGGAAGGGGAGATTGCGGTGTTGGGAAGGGCTCATTCAGGGAGGGGGAGATTGCAGTGTTGGGTAGGGATCAGTCAGGGAAGGGGAGATTGCAGTGTTGGGTAGGGATCAGTCAGGAGGGGGGATTGCAGTGTTGGGGAGGGATCAGTCAGGGAGGGGGAGACTGTAGTGTTGGGTAGGGATCAGTCAGGGAGGGGGAGATTGCAGTGTTGTGTAGGGATCAGTCAGCGAGGGGGAGGTTGCAGTGCTGGGTAGGGATCAGTCAGGGAAGGGGAGATTGCGGTGTTGGGAAGGGATCAGTCAGGGAGGGGGAGATTGCAGTGTTGGGTAGGGATCAGTCAGGGAAGGGGAGATTGCGGTGTTGGGTAGGGATCAGTCAGGGTGGGGGAGATTGCAGTGTTCGGTAGGGATCAGTCAGGGAGGGGGTGAGCGCAGTGTTGGGTAGGGATTAGTCGGGGAGGGAGCGATTGCAGTGTTGGATAGAGATCAGTCAGGGAAGGGGAGTTTGCAGTGTTGGGGAGGGATCAGTCAGGGAGGGGGAGATTGCAGTGTTGGGTAGGGATCAGTCATGGAAGGGGAGTTTGCTGTGTTGGGGAGGGATCAGTCATGTAGGGGGAGATTGCAGTGTTGGGTCGGGATCAGTCAGGGAAGGGGAGATTGCAGTGTTGGGGAGGGATCAGTCAGGGAGGGGGAGATTGCAGTGTTGGGTAGGGATCAGCCAGGGAAGGGGAGTTTGCTGTGTTGGGTAGGGATCAGTCAGGGAGGATGAGATTGCAGTGTTGGATAGGGATCAGTCAGGGTGGGGGAGATTGCAGTGTTGGGTAGGGATCAGTCAGGGAGGGGGAGATTGCAGTGCTGCGTAAGGATCAGTCGGGGGGATATTGCAGTGTTGGGTAGGGATCAGTCAGGGAGGGGGAGATTGCAGTGTTGGGTAGGGATCAGTCAGGGAGGGGGTGAGTGCAGAGTTGGGTAGGGATTAGTCGGGGAGGGAGCGATTGCAGTGTTGGGTAGGGATCAGTCAGGGAAGGGGAGTTTGCAGTGTTGGGGTGGGATCAGTCAGGGAGGGGGAGATTGCAGTGTTGGGTAGGGATCAGTCAGGAGGGGGGATTGCAGTGTTGGGTCGGGTTTACTCAGGGAGGGGGAGATTGCCGTGTTGAGTAGGGATCAGTCAGGGAAGTGGAGTTTGCAGTGTTGGGTAGGGATCAGTCAGGGAGGGGGTGATTGCAGTGTTGGGTCGGGATCAGTCAGGAAGGGGAGTTTGCACTGTTGGGGAGGGATCAGTCAGGGAGGGGGTGATTGCAGTGTTGGGTCGGGATCAGTCAGGAAGGGGAATTGCAGTGTTGGATAGGGATCAGTCAGGGAGGGGGAGATTGCAGTGTTGGGTAGAGATCAGTCAGGGAGGGGGAGATTGCAGTGTTGCGTAGGGATCAGTCAGGGAGGGTGGAGATTTCGGTGTTGGGTAGAGATCAGTCAGGGAAGGGGAGTTTGCAGTGTTGGGGAGGGATCAGTCAAGTCGGGGGAGATTGCAGTGTTGGTAGGGATCAGTCAGGGGGGGATTGCAGTGTTGGATGGGGAACAGTCAGGGAGGGTGGAGATTGCAGTGTTGGGTAGAGATCAGTTAGGGAGGGGGAGATTGCAGTGTTGAGAAGGGATCAGTCAGGGAGGGGGAGATTGCAGTATTGGTAGGGGTCAGTCAGGGTGGGGGGGATTGCAGTGTTGGGTAAGGATCAGTCAGGGGGGATTTCAGTGTTGGGTAGGGATCAGTCAGGGAGGAGGAGATTACAGTGTTGGGTAGGGATCAGTCAGGGAGGGGGAGATTGCAGTGTTGGGTAGGGATCAGTCAGGGTGGGGGAGATTGGGGTGTTGGGTATGTATCTGTCAGGGAGGGGGAGATTGCAGTGTTGGGTCGTGATCAGTCAGCGAGGGGAAGATTGCAGTGTTGGGTAGGGATCAGTGAGGGAGGGGGAGATTGCAGTTTTGGGTCGGGATCAGTCAGGGAGGGGGTGATTGCAGTTTTGGGTATGGATCAGTGAGGGAGGGGGAGATTGCAGTGTTGGGTAGGGATCAGTCAGGGAGGGGGAGATTGCAGTGTTGGGTAGGGATCAGTCAGGGAGCGGGTGATTGCAGTTTTGGGTAGGGATCAGTCAGGGAGGGGGAGATTGCAGTGTTGGATAGGGATCAGTCAGGGATGGGTTGATTGCAGTGTTGGGTAGGGATCAGTCAGGAAGGGGGAGATTGCAGTGTTGGGTAAGGATCAGTCAGGGGGGATTGCAGTGTTGGGTAGGGATCAGTCAGGGAGGGGGATATTGATAGGTTGGGTAGGGATCAGTCAGGGAGGGGGAGATTGCAGTGTTGGGTAGGGATCAGTCAGGGAGGGGTGAGTGCAGAGTTGGGGAGGGATCAGTCAGAGAGGGAGAGATTGCAGTGTTGGCGAGGGATAAATCCGGGAGCGGAGATTGTAGTGTTGTGCAGGGATCAGTCAGGGAGGGGGTGATTGCAGTGTTGGGAAGGGATCAGTCAGGGAATGTGTTGAGTGCCGTGTTGTGTAGGGATCAGTCAGGGAGGGGGAGATTGCAGTGTTGGGTAGGGATCCGTCAGGGAGAGGGAGATTGCAGTGTTGGGTAGGGAACAGTCAGGGTGGGCAGACTGCAGTGTTGGGTAGGGATCAGTCAGGGAGGGGGAGATTGCAGTGTTGGATAGGGATTAGTCAGGGAGGGGGAGATTGCAGTGTTGGGTAGGGATCAGTCAGGGGGGATTTTGCAGTGTTGCGTAGGGATCAGTCAGGGAGGGGGTGATTGCAGTGTTGTGTAGGGATCAGTCAGGGAGGGGGTGATTGCATTGTTGCGTAGGGATCAGTCTGGGAGGGGGTGATTGCAGTGTTGGGTAGGGATCAGTCAGGGATGGGGAGATTGCACTGTTGGGTAGGGATTAGTCAGGGAGGGCGAGATTGCAGTGCTGGGGAGGGATCAGTCAGGGAGGGGGAGATTGCAGTGTTGGGTTGGGATCAGTCAGGGAGGGGGAGATTGCAGTGTTGGGTAGGGATCAGTCAGGGAAGGGGAGATTGCAGTGTTGGGTAGGGATCAGTCAGGGAGGGTGTGAGCGCAGTGTTGGGTAGGGATTAGTCGGGGAGGGAGCGATTGCAGTGTTGGGTAGGGATCAGTCAGGGAAGGGGAGTTTGCAGTGTTGGGGAGGGATCAGTCATGGAGGGGGAGATTGCAGTGTTGGGTAGGGATTAGTCAGGGAGGGGGTGATTGCATTGTTGCGTAGGGATCAGTCTGGGAGGGGGTGATTGCAGTGTTGGGTAGGGATCAGTCAGGGATGGGGAGATTGCACTGTTGGGTAGGGATTAGTCAGGGAGGGCGAGATTGCAGGGCTGGGGAGGGATCAGTCAGGGAGGGGGAGATTGCAGTGTTCGGTTGGGATCAGTCAGGGAAGGGGAGATTGCGGTGTTGGGTAGGGATCAGTCAGGGAGGGGGAGATTGCAGTGTTGGGTAGGGATCAGTCAGGGAAGGGGAGATTGCAGTGTTGGGTAGGGATCAGTCAGGGAGGGTGTGAGCGCAGTGTTGGGTAGGGATTAGTCGGGGAGGGAGCGATTGCAGTGTTGGGTAGGGATCAGTCAGGGAAGGGGAGTTTGCAGTGTTGGGGAGGGATCAGTCATGGAGGGGGAGATTGCAGTGTTGGGTAGGGATCAGTCAGGGAAGGGGAGTTTGCAGTGTTGGGGAGGGATCAGTCAGGGAGGGGGAGATTGCAGTGTTGGATAGGGTTCAGTCAGGGAGGGGGTGATTGCACTGTTGGGTAAGGATCAGTCAGGGGGGATTGCAGTGTTGGGTAGGGATCAGTCAGGGAGGGGGAGATTGCAGTGTTGGGTAGTGATCAGTCAGGGAGGGGGGAGATTGCAGTTTTGGGTTGGGATCCGTCAGGGAGGGCGAGATTACAGTGTTGGGTAGGGATCAGTCAGGGAGGGGGAGATTGCAGTGTTGGGTAGGGATCAGTCATGGTGGGGGAGATTGCAGTGTTGGGTAGGGATCAGTGAGGGAGGGGGAGATTCCAGTGTGGGGTAGGGATCAGTCAGGGAAGGGGAGATTGCGGTGTTGGGTAGGGATCAGTCAGGGAGGGGGAGATTGCAGTGTGGGGTAGGGATCAGTCAGGGAAGGGGAGATTGCAGTGTTGGGTAGGCATCAGTCAGGGATGGGGTGAGTGCAGTGTTGGGTAGGTATCAGTCAGGGAAGGGGAGTTTGCAGTGTTGGGTTAGGGATCAGTCATGGAGGGGGAGATTGCAGTGTTGGGTCGGGATCAGTCAGGGAAGGGGAGATTGCAGTGGGGAGATTGCAGTGTTGGGGAGGGATCAGTCAGCGAGGGGGAGATTGCACTGTTGGATAGCGATCAGTCAGGGAGGGGGTGATTGCACTGTTGGGTAAGGATCAGTCAGGGGGGATTGCGGTGTTGGGTAGGGATCAGTCAGGGAGGGGGAGATTGCAGTGTTGGGTAGGGATCCGTCAGGGAGGGGGAGATTACAATGTTGGGTAGGGATCAGTCATGGAGGGGGAGATTGCAGAGTTGGGTAGGGATCAGTCAGACTGGGGGAGATTGCAGTGTTGGGTACGGATCAGTCATGGAGGGGGAGATTGCAGTGCTGGGTAAGGGTCAGTCAGGGGGGATATTGCACGTTTGGGTAGGGATCAGTCAGGGAGGGAGTGATTGCAGTGTTGGGTAGGAATCAGTCAGGGATGGGGTGATTGCAGTGTTGGGTAGGGATCAGTCAGGGAAGGGGAGATTGCAGTGTTGGGTCGGGATCAGTCAGGGAGGGGGTGAGCGCAGTGTTGGGTCGGGATTAGTCGGGGAGGGAGCGATTGCAGTGTTGGGTAGGGATCAGTCAGGGAAGCGGCGTTTGCAGTGTTGGGGAGGGATCAGTCAGGGAGGGGGAGATTGCAGTGTTGAGTAGGTATCAGTCAGGGAGGGGGAGATTGTATTTTTGGGTAGGGATCAGTCAGGGAAGGGGAGTTTGCAGTGTCGGGGAGGGATCAGTCAGGGAGGGGGAGATTGCAGTGTTGGGTAGGTATCAGTCAGGGAGGGGGAGATTGCAGTGTTGGGTAGGGATCAGTCAGGGAGGGGGAGTTTGCAGTGTTGGGGAGGGATCAGTCAGGGAGGGGGAGATTGCAGTGTTGGGTAGGGATCAGTCAGGGAGGGGGAGATTGCAGTGTTGGGTAGGAATCAGTCAGGGAGGGGGAGATTGCAGTGTTGGGTAGGGATCAGTCAGGGAAGGGGAGTTTGCAGTGTTGGGGAGGTATCAGTCAGGGAGCGGGAGATTACAGTGTTGGTAGCGATCAGTCAGGGAGGGGGAGATTACAGTGTTGGGTAGGGATCAGTCAGGGAGGGGGAGATTGCAGTGTTGGTTAGGGATCAGTCAGGGAGGGGGGGATTGCACTGTTGGATAGGGATCAGTCAGGGAGGGGGTGATTGCACTGTTGGGTAGGGATCAGTCAGGGAGGATGAGATTGCAGTGTTGGGTAGGGATCCGTCAGGGAGGGGGATATTATAGTGTTGGGTAGGGATCAGTCAGGGAGGGGGAGATTGCAGTGTTGGGTTGGGATCAGTCATGGTGGGGGAGATTGCAGTGTTGGGTAGGGATCTGTCAGGGACGGGGAGAATACAGTGTTGGGTAGGGATCAGTCAGGGAGGTGTAGATTGCAGTGTTGGGTAGGGATCAGTCATGGTGGGGGAGATTGCAGTGTTGGGTAGGGATCAGTCAGGGAGGGGGAGATTGCAGTGTTGGGTAAGGATCAGTCAGGGGAGAGATTGCAGTGTTGGGTAGGGATCAGTCATGTAGGGGGAGATTGCACTGTTGGGTAGGGATCAGTCAGGGAGGGGGTGATTGCAGTGCTGGGTAAGGATCAGTCAGGGTGAATATTGCAGTGTTGGGTAGGGCTCTGTCAGGGAACGGGAGATTGCAGTGTTGGGTAGGGATCAGTCAGGGAGGGGGAGATTGCAGTGTAGGGTAGGGATCAGTCAGGGAAGGGGACATTGCAGTGTTGCGTAGGGATCAGTCAGGGACGGGGTGAGTGCAGTGTCGGGTAGGGATTAGTCATGGAGGGGGAGATTGCAGTGTTGTGTCGGGATCAGTCAGGGAAGGGAGATTGCAGTGTTGGGTAGGGATCAGTCAGGCAGGGGGAGATTGCAGTGTTGGGGTGGGATCAGTCAGGGAGGGGGAGATGGCACTGATGGATAGGGATCAGTCAGGGAGGGGGTGATTGCACTGTTGGGTCAGGATCAGTCAGGGGGGATTGCCGTTTTGGGTAGGGATCAGTCAGGGAGGGGGTGATTGCAGTGTTGGGTATAGATCCGTCAGGGAGGGGGAGATTACAGTGTTGGGCAAGGATCAGTCAGGGAGGGGGAGATTGTAGTGTTGGGTAGGGTTCAGTCAGGGTGGGGGAGATTGCAGTGTTGGGTAGGGATCAGTCAGGGAGGGGGAGATTACAGTGTTGGGTAGGGTTCAGTCAGGGATGGGGAGATTGCAGTGTTGGGTAGGGATCAGTCAGGGAGGGGGTGATTGCAGTGTTGGGTAGGAATCAGTCAGGGATGGGGTGATTGCAGTGTTTGGTAGGGTTCAGTCAGGGAGGGGGAGATTGCAGTGTTGGGTAGGGATCAGTCAGGGAGGGGGAGATTGCAGTGCTGGGTAAGGATCAGTCAGGGGGGATATTGCAGTTTTGGGTAGGGATCAGTCGGGGAGGGGGTGATTGCAGTGTTGGGTAGGATTCAGTCAGGGATGGGGTGATTGCAGTGTTTGGTAGGGTTCAGTCAGGGAGGGGGAGATTGCAGTGTTGGGTAGGGATCAGTCAGTGAGGGGGATATTGAAGCGTTGGGTAAGTATCAGTCAGGGTGGGGGAGATTGCAGTGTTGGGTAGGGATCAGTCAGGGAGGGGGAGATTGCAGTGTTGGGTAGGGATTAGTCAGGGAGGGGTGAGTGCAGAGGTGGGGAGGCATCAGTCAGGGAGGGGGAGATTGCAGTGTTGTGTAGGGATCATTCAGGGAGGGGGAGATTGCAGTGTTGGGTAGGGATCAGTCAGGGAGGGGGAGATTCCAGTGTTGGGTACGGATCAGTCAGGTAGGTGTGATTTCAGAGTTGGGTCGGGATAAGTCAGGGAGGAGGAGATTGCAGTGTTGGGTAGGGATCAGTCAGGGTGGGGGATATTACAGTGTTGGATAGGGATCAGTCAGGGAGGGCGTGATTGCAGTGTTGGGTAGGGATCATTCAGGGAGGGTGAGATTGCAGTGTTGGTTTGGGATCAGTCAGGGAAGGGGTGAGTGCAGAGTTGAGTCGGGATCAGTCAGGGAGGGAGAGATTGCAGTGTTGGCTAGGGATCAGTCCGGGAGCGGAGATTGCATTGTTATGCAGGGATCAGTCAGGGAGGGGGTGATTGCAGTGTTGGGAAGGTATCAGTCAGGGAATGGGTTGAGTGCCTTGTTGTGTAGGGATCAGTCAGGGAGGGGGTGATTACAGTGTAGGGTAGGGATCAGCCAGGGAGGGGGAGATTGCAGTGTTGGGTAGGGATCAGTCAGGGAGGGGGACATTACAGTGTTGGGTAGGGATAAGTCAGGGAGGGTGAGATTGCAGTGTTGGGTAGGGATCAGTCAGGGTGGGGATGATTGCAGTATTGGGTAGGGATCAGTCACGAGGGGGAGACTGCTGTTGGGTAGGGATCAGTCAGGGAGGGGGAGATTGCAGTGTTGGATAGGGATCAGTCCGGGAGGGGGAGATTTCAGCGTTGGGTAGGGATCAGTCAGGGGGTGATTGCAGTGTTGTTTAGGGATCAGTCAGGGAGGGGGAGATTGCATTGTTGGGTAGGGATCAGTCTGGGAGGGGGTGATTGCAGTGTTGGGTAGGGATCACTCAGGGATGGGGAGATTGCAGTGTTGGGTAGGGATCAGTAAGGAGGGGGGATTGCAGTGTTGGGGAAGGATCAGTGAGGGAGGGGGAGACTGCAGTGTTGGGTTGGGATCAGTCAGGGAGGGGGAGATTGGAGTGTTGTGTAGGGATCAGTCAGGGAGTGGGAGATTGCAGTGCTGGGTAGGGATCAGTCAGGGTGGGGGAGATTGCAGTGTTGAGTAGGGATCAGTCAGGGAAGGGGAGTTTGCAGTGTTGGGGAGGGATCCGTCAGGGAGAGGGAGATTGCAGTGTTGGGTAGGGATAATTCAGGGAGGGGGAGTTTGCAGTGTTGTGTAGGGATCAGTCAGGGAGCGGGAGTTTGCAGTGTTGGGTAGGGATCAGTCAGGGAAGGGGAGATTGCAGTGTTGGGTAGTGATCAGTCAGGGAGGGGGAGATTGCAGTGTTGGGTAGGGATCAGTCAGGAGGGGGGATTGCAGTGTTTGGGAGGGATCAGTCAGGGAGGTGGAGACTGCAGTATTGGGTAGGGATCACTCAGGGAGGGGGAGATTGCAGTGATGTGTAGGGATCAGTCAGCGAGGGGGAGATTGCAGTGCTGGGTAGAGATCAGTCAGGGAAGGGGAGATTGCAGTGTTGGGTAGGGATCAGTCAGGGAAGGGGAGTTTGCAGTGTTGGGGAGGGATCAGTCAGGGAAGGGGAGTTTGCAGTGTTGGGGAGGGATCAGTCATGGAGGGGGAGATTGCAGTGTTGGGTCGGGATCAGCCAGGGAAGGGGAGTTTGCAGTTTGGGGAGGGATCAGTCAGGGAGGGGGAGATTGCATTGTTGGATAGGGATCAGTCAGGGAGAGGGTGATTGCACTGTTGGGTAAGGATCAGTCAGGGGGGATTGCAGTGTTGGGTAGGGATCAGTCAGGGAGGATGAGATTGCAGTGTTGGGTAGGGATCCGTCAGGGAGGGGGAGATTACAGTGTTGGGTAGGGATCAGTCAGGGTGGGGCAGATTGCAGTGTTGGGTAGAGATCAGTCAGGGAGGGGGAGATTGCAGTGCTGCGGAAGGATCAGTCGGGGGGATATTGCAGTGTTGGGTAGGGATCAGTCAGGGTGGGGGAGATTGCAGTTTTGGGTAGGGATCAGTCAGGGAGGGGTAGATTGCAGTGTTGGGTAGGGATCAGTCAGCGAAGGGGAGTTTGCAGTGTTGGGGAGGGATCAGTCAGGGAGGGGGAGATTGCAGTGTTGGTAGGGATCAGTCAGGGAGGGTAAGATTGCAGTGTTGTGTAGGGATCAGTCAGGGAGGGTGGAGATTGCAGTGTTGTGTAGAGGTCAGTCAGTGAGGGGGAGATTGCAGTGTTTGGTCGGGATCGGTCAGGGAGGGGGAGATTGCAGTGTTGGTAGGGATCAATCAGGCTTGGGGTGATTGCAGTGTTGGGTAAGGATCAGTCAGGGGGGATTTCAGTGTTGGATAGGGATCAGTCAGGGAGGCGGAGATTACAGTGTTGGGTAGGGATCTGTCAGGGAGGGGGAGATTGCAGTGTTGGGTAGGGATCCGTCAGGGTGGGGGAGATTGCTGTGTTGGGTATGTATCTGTCAGGGAGGGGGAGATTGCAGTGTTGGGTCGTGATCAGTAGTTAGGGGAAGATTGCAGTGTTGGGTAGGGATCAGTCAGGGAGGGGGAGATTGCAATGTTGGGTAGGGATCAGTCATGGAAGGGGAGATTGCAGTGTTGGATAGGGATCAGTCAGGGAGGGGGAGATTGCAGTTTTGGGTATGGATCAGTCAGGGAGGGGGAGATTTCAGTGTTGGGTAGGGATCAGTCAGGGAGCGGGTGATTGCAGTTTTGGGTAGGGATCAGTCAGGGAGGGGGAGATTGCAGTGTTCGGTAGGGATCAATCAGGGATGGGTTGATTGCAGTGTTGGGTAGGAATCAGTCAGGAAGGGGGAGATTGCAGTGTTGTGTCGGGATCAGTCAGGGTGGGAGTGATTGCAGTGTTGGGTAAGGATCAGTCAGGGGGGATTGCAGTGTTGGGTAGGGATCAGTCAGGGGGGATTGCAGTGTTGGGTAGGGATCAGTCAGTGAGGGGGATATTGATAGGTTGGGTAGGGATCAGTCAGGGAGGGAGAGATTGCAGTGTTGGGTAGGGATCAGTCAGGGAGGGGTGAGTGCAGAGTTGGGGAGGGATCATTCAGAGAGGGGGAGATTGCAGTGTTGGGTCGGGATCAGTCAGGGAGGGGTAGATTGCAGTGTTGGCTTGG
Organism: Chiloscyllium punctatum; assembly: GCF_047496795.1. Lineage (NCBI taxonomy): Eukaryota > Metazoa > Chordata > Chondrichthyes > Orectolobiformes > Hemiscylliidae > Chiloscyllium > Chiloscyllium punctatum. Next base: position 26,363,307 of record NC_092761.1, on the reverse strand, counting down.
GATCAGTCATTGAAGGGGAGTTTGCAGTGTTGGGGAGGGATCAGTCAGGGAGGGGGAGATTGCAGTGTTGGTAGGGATCAGTCAGGGAAGGGGAGTTTGCAGTGTTGGGGAGGGATCATTCAGGGAGGGGGAGATTGCAGTGTTGGTAGGGATCAGTCAGGAGGGGGGATTGCAGTGTTGGGTATGTATCTGTCAGGGAGGGGGAGATTGCAGTGTTGGGTCGTGATTAGTCAGGGAAGGGGAGATTGCAGTGTTGGGTAGAGATCAGTCAGGGAGGGGGAGATTGCAGTGTTGGGTAGGGATCAGTCAGGGAGGGGTGATTGCAGGTTTGGGTATGGATCAGTGAGGGAGGGGGAGATTGCAGTGTTGGGTAGGGATCAGTCAGGGAGCGGGTGATTGCAGTTTTGCGTAGGGATCAGTCAGGGAAGGGGAGATTGCAGTGTTGGGTAGGGATCAGTCAGGGATGGGTTGATTGCAGTTTTGGGTAGGGATCAGTCGGGGAGGGGGAGATTGCAGTGTTGTGTCGGGATCAGTCAGGGTGGGAGTGATTGCAGTGTTGGGTAAGGATCAGTCAGGGGGGATTGCAGTGTTGGGTAGGGATCAGTCAGGGAGGGGGATATTGAAAGGTTGGGTAGGGATCAGTCGGGGAGGGGGAGATTGCAGTTTTGGGTAGGGATCAGTCAGGGAGGGGTGAGTGCAGACTTGGGGAGGGATTAGTCAGAGAGGGGGAGATTGCAGTGTTGGTTAGTGATCTGTCAGGGAAGGGGTGAGTTCAGAGTTGGGTCGGGATCAGTCAGGGAGGGAGAGATTGCAGTGTTGGCAAGGGATCAGTCCGGGAGCGGAGAATGCAGTGTTGTGCAGGGATCAGTTAGGGAGGGGTGATTGCAGTGTTGGAAATGCATCAGTCAGGGAATGGGTTGAGTGCCGTGTTGTGTAGCTATCAGTCATGGAGGGGGAGATTGCAGTGTTGGGTAGTGATCCGTCAGGGAGAGGGAGATTGCAGTGTTGTGTCGTGATCCGTCAGGGAGAGGGAGATTGCAGTGTTGGGTAGGGATCAGTCAGGGCGGGGGACATTACAGTGTTGGGTAGGGATAAATCAAGGAGGGGGAGATTGCAGTATTGGGTAGGGATCAGTCATGAGGGGGAGACTGCAGTGTTGGGTAGGGATCAGTCAGGGAGGGAGAGATTGCAGTGTTGGGGAGGGATCAGTCAGGGAAGGGGAGATTGCGGTGTTGGGTAGGGATCAGTCAGGGTGGGAGTGATTGCAGTGTTGGGTAAGGATCAGTCAGGGGGGATTGCAGTGTTGGGTAGGGATCAGTCAGGGATGGGGATATTGAAAGGTTGGGGAGGGATCAGTCAGGGAGGGGGAGATTGCAGTGTTTGGTAGGGATCAGTCAGGGAGCGGTGGGTGCAGAGTTGGGTAGGGATCAGTCAGAGAGGGGGAGATTGCAGTGTTAGTTTGGGATCTGTCAGGGAAGGGGTGAGTTCAGAGTTGGGTCGGGATCAGTCAGGGAGGGAGAGATTGCAGTGTTGGCTAGGGATCAGTCCGGGAGCGGAGAATGCAGTGTTGTGCAGGGATCAGTTAGGGAGGGGTGATTGCAGTGTTGCGAATGCATCAGTCAGGGAATGGGTTGAGTGCCGTGTTGTGTAGCTATCAGTCATGGAGGGGGAGATTGCAGTGTTGGGTAGTGATCCGTCAGGGAGAGGGAGATTGCAGTGTTGGGTAGGGATCAGTCAGGGAAGGGGAGATTGCGGTGTTGGGTAGGGATCAGTCAGGGAAGGGATGATGGCAGTGTTCGGTAGGGATCAGTCAGGGAGGGGGTGAGCGCAGTGTTTGGTAGGGATTAGTCGGGGAGGGAGCGATTGCAGTGTTGGGTAGGGATCAGTCAGGGAAGGGGAGTTTGCTGTGTTGGGGAGGGATCAGTCAGGGAGGGGGAGATTGCAGTGTTGGGTAGGTATCAGTCAGGTAAGGGGAGTTTGCAGTGTTGGGGAGGGATCAGTCATGGAGGGGGGATTGCAGTGTTGGGTCGGGATCAGTCAGGGAAGGGGAGTTTGCAGTTTTGGGGAGGGATCAGTCAGGGAAGGGGAGATTGCCGTGTTGGGAAGGGATCAGTCAGGGAGGGGGAGATTGCAGTGTTGGGTAGGGATCAGTCAGGGAAGGGGAGATTGCAGTGTTGTGTAGGGATCAGTCAGGGGGGGGATTCCAATGTTGGGGAGGGATCAGTCAGGGAGGGTGAGACTGCAGTGTTGGGTAGGGATCAGTCAGGGAGGGGGAGATTGCAGTGTTGTGTAGGGATCAGTCAGCGAGGGGGAGATTGCAGTGCTGGGTAGGGATCAGTCAGGTAGGGGGAGATTGCAGTGTTGGTTAGGGATCAGTCAGGGAAGGGGAGTTTGCAGTGTTGGGGAGGGATCAGTCAGGGAGGGGGAGATTGCAGTGTTGGGTAGGGATCAGTCAGGGAATGGGAGTTTGCTGTGTTGGGGAGGGATCAGTCATGGAGGGGGAGATTGCAGTGTTGGGTCGGGATCATTCAGGGAAGGGGAGATTGCAGTGTTGGGGAGGGATTAGTCAGGGAGGGGGAGATTGCAGTGTTGGGTAGGGATCAGCCAGAGAAGGGGAGTTTTCAGTTTGGGGAGGGATCAGTCAGGAAGGGGGAGATTGCACTTTTGGATAGGGATCAGTCAGGGAGGGGGTGATTGCACTGTTGGGTAAGGATCAGTAAGGGGGGATTGCAGTGTTGGGTAGGGATCAGTCAGGGAGGATGACATTGCAGTGTTGGGTAGGGATCCGTCAGGGAGGGGGAGATTACAGTGTTGGGTAGGGATCAGTCAGGGAGGGGGAGATTGCAGTGTTGGATAGGGATCAGTCAGGGTGGGGGAGATTGCAGTGTTGGGTAGGGATCAGACAGGGAGGGCGAGATCGCAGTGCTGCGTAAGGATCAGTCGGGGGGATATTGCAGTGTTGGGTAGGGATCAGTCAGGGAAGGGGAGTTTGCAGTGTTGGGTAGGGATCAGTCAGGGAGGGGGTGAGTGCAGAGTTGGGTAGGGATTAGTCGGGGAGGGAGCGATTGCAGTGTTGGGTAGTGATCAGTCAGGGAAGGGGAGTTTACAGTGTTGGGGAGGGATCAGTCAGGGAGGGGGAGATTGCAGTGTTGGGTAGCGATCAGTCAGGAGGGGGATTGCAGTGTTGGGTCGGGATCAGTCAGGGAGGGGGAGATTGCCGTGTTGAGTAGGGATCAGTCAGGGAAGTGGAGATTGCAGTGTTGGGTAGGGATCAGTCAGGGAGGGGGTGATTGCAGTGTTGGGTAGGGATCAGTCAGGGAAGGGGAGTTTGCAGTGTTGGGGAGGGATCAGTCAGGGAGGGGGAGATTGCAGTGTTGTTAGGGATCTGTCAGGAGGGGGAATTGCAGTGTTGGATAGGGATCAGTCAGGGAGGGTGGAGATTGCAGTGTTGGGTAGAGATCAGTCAGGGAGGGGGAGATTGCAGTGTTGGGTAGGGATCAGTCAGGGAGGGGGAGATTGCAGTGTTGGGTAGAGATCAGTCAGGGAGGGGGAGATTGCAGTGTTGCGTAGGGATCAGTCAGGGAGGTTGGAGATTTCGGTGTTGGGTAGAGATCAGTCAGGGAACGGGAGTTTGCAGTTTTGGGGAGGGATCAGTCAGGTAGGGGGAGATTGCAGTTTTGGTAGGGATCAGTTAGTGAAGGGGAGATTGCAGTGTTGGGTAGAGATCAGTCAGGGAGGGGGAGATTGCAGTGTTGGGTAGGGATCAGTCAGGGAGGGGGAGTTTGCAGTGTTGGGTAGGGATCAGTCAGGGAGAGGGAGATTGCAGTGTTGGGGAGGGATCAGTCAGGGAGGGGGTGATTGCAGTTTTGGGTATGGATCAGTGAGGGAGGGGGAGATTGCCGTGTTGGGTAGGGATCAGTCAGGGAGGGGGAGATTGCAGTGTTGGGTAGGGATCAGTCAGGAAGCGGGTGATTGCAGTTTTGGGTAGGGATCAGTCAGGGAGGGGGAGATTGCAGTGTTGGATAGGGATCAGTCAGGGATGGGTTGATTGCAGTGTTGGGTAGGGAGCAGTCAGGGAGGGGGAGATTGCAGTGTTGGGTAAGGATCAGTCAGGGGGGATTGCAGTGTTGGGTAGGGATCAGTCAGGGAGGGGGATATTGATAGGTTGTGTAGGGATCAGTCAGGGAGGGGGAGATTGCAGTGTTGGGTAGGGATCAGTCAGGGAGGGGTGAGTGCAGAGTTGGGGAGGGATCAGTCAGAGAGGGGGAGATTGCAGTGTTGGTTTGGGATCAGTCAGGGAAGGGGTGAGTTCAGAGTTGGGTCGGGATCAGTCAGGGAGGGAGAGATTGCAGTGTTGGCGAGGGATAAATCCGGGAGCGGAGATTGCAGTGTTGTGCAGGGATCAGTCAGGGAGGGGTTGTTTGCAGTGTTGGGAAGGGATCAGTCAGGGAATGTGTTGACTGCCGTGTTGTGTAGGGATCAGTCAGGGAGCGGGAGATTGCAGTGTTGGGGAGGGATCAGTCAGGGAGGGGGAGATTGCAGTGTTGGGTAGGTATCAGTCAGGGAAGGGGAGTTTGCAGTGTTGGGTAGGGATCAGTCAGCGAGGGGGAGATTGCAGTGCTGGGTAGGGATCAGTCAGGTAGGGGGAGATTGCAGTGTTGGGTAGGGATCAGTCAGGGAAGGGGAGATTGCGGTGTTGGGTAGGGATCAGTCAGGGAGGGGGAGATTGCAGTGTTCGGTAGGGATCAGTCAGGGAGGGGGTGAGCGCAGTGTTGGGTAGGGATTAGTCAGGGAGGGAGCGATTGCAGTGTTGGGTAGGGATCAGTCAGGGAAGGGGAGTTTGCAGTGTTGGGGAGGGATCAGTCAGGGAGGGGGAGATTGCAGTGTTGGGTAGGTATCAGTCATGGAGAGGGAGATTGCAGTGTTGTGTCGTGATCCGTCAGGGAGAGGGAGATTGCAGTGTTGGGTAGGGATCAGTCAGGGCGGGGGACATTACAGTGTTGGGTAGGGATAAATCAAGGAGGGGGAGATTGCAGTATTGGGTAGGGATCAGTCATGAGGGGGAGACTGCAGTGTTGGGTAGGGATCAGTCAGGGAGGGAGAGATTGCAGTGTTGGGGAGGGATCAGTCAGGGAAGGGGAGATTGCGGTGTTGGGTAGGGATCAGTCAGGGTGGGAGTGATTGCAGTGTTGGGTAAGGATCAGTCAGGGGGGATTGCAGTGTTGGGTAGGGATCAGTCAGGGATGGGGATATTGAAAGGTTGGGGAGGGATCAGTCAGGGAGGGGGAGATTGCAGTGTTTGGTAGGGATCAGTCAGGGAGGGGTGGGTGCAGAGTTGGGTAGGGATCAGTCAGAGAGGGGGAGATTGCAGTGTTAGTTTGGGATCTGTCAGGGAAGGGGTGAGTTCAGAGTTGGGTCGGGATCAGTCAGGGAGGGAGAGATTGCAGTGTTGGCTAGGGATCAGTCCGGGAGCGGAGAATGCAGTGTTGTGCAGGGATCAGTTAGGGAGGGGTGATTGCAGTGTTGCGAATGCATCAGTCAGGGAATGGGTTGAGTGCCGTGTTGTGTAGCTATCAGTCATGGAGGGGGAGATTGCAGTGTTGGGTAGTGATCCGTCAGGGAGAGGGAGATTGCAGTGTTGGGTAGGGATCAGTCAGGGAAGGGGAGATTGCGGTGTTGGGTAGGGATCAGTCAGGGAAGGGATGATGGCAGTGTTCGGTAGGGATCAGTCAGGGAGGGGGTGAGCGCAGTGTTTGGTAGGGATTAGTCGGGGAGGGAGCGATTGCAGTGTTGGGTAGGGATCAGTCAGGGAAGGGGAGTTTGCTGTGTTGGGGAGGGATCAGTCAGGGAGGGGGAGATTGCAGTGTTGGGTAGGTATCAGTCAGGTAAGGGGAGTTTGCAGTGTTGGGGAGGGATCAGTCATGGAGGGGGGATTGCAGTGTTGGGTCGGGATCAGTCAGGGAAGGGGAGTTTGCAGTTTTGGGGAGGGATCAGTCAGGGAAGGGGAGATTGCCGTGTTGGGAAGGGATCAGTCAGGGAGGGGGAGATTGCAGTGTTGGGTAGGGATCAGTCAGGGAAGGGGAGATTGCAGTGTTGTGTAGGGATCAGTCAGGGGGGGGATTCCAATGTTGGGGAGGGATCAGTCAGGGAGGGTGAGACTGCAGTGTTGGGTAGGGATCAGTCAGGGAGGGGGAGATTGCAGTGTTGTGTAGGGATCAGTCAGCGAGGGGGAGATTGCAGTGCTGGGTAGGGATCAGTCAGGTAGGGGGAGATTGCAGTGTTGGTTAGGGATCAGTCAGGGAAGGGGAGTTTGCAGTGTTGGGGAGGGATCAGTCAGGGAGGGGGAGATTGCAGTGTTGGGTAGGGATCAGTCAGGGAATGGGAGTTTGCTGTGTTGGGGAGGGATCAGTCATGGAGGGGGAGATTGCAGTGTTGGGTCGGGATCATTCAGGGAAGGGGAGATTGCAGTGTTGGGGAGGGATTAGTCAGGGAGGGGGAGATTGCAGTGTTGGGTAGGGATCAGCCAGAGAAGGGGAGTTTTCAGTTTGGGGAGGGATCAGTCAGGAAGGGGGAGATTGCACTTTTGGATAGGGATCAGTCAGGGAGGGGGTGATTGCACTGTTGGGTAAGGATCAGTAAGGGGGGATTGCAGTGTTGGGTAGGGATCAGTCAGGGAGGATGACATTGCAGTGTTGGGTAGGGATCCGTCAGGGAGGGGGAGATTACAGTGTTGGGTAGGGATCAGTCAGGGAGGGGGAGATTGCAGTGTTGGATAGGGATCAGTCAGGGTGGGGGAGATTGCAGTGTTGGGTAGGAATCAGACAGGGAGGGCGAGATCGCAGTGCTGCGTAAGGATCAGTCGGGGGGATATTGCAGTGTTGGGTAGGGATCAGTCAGGGAAGGGGAGTTTGCAGTGTTGGGTAGGGATCAGTCAGGGAGGGGGTGAGTGCAGAGTTGGGTAGGGATTAGTCGGGGAGGGAGCGATTGCAGTGTTGGGTAGTGATCAGTCAGGGAAGGGGAGTTTACAGTGTTGGGGAGGGATCAGTCAGGGAGGGGGAGATTGCAGTGTTGGGTAGCGATCAGTCAGGAGGGGGATTGCAGTGTTGGGTCGGGATCAGTCAGGGAGGGGGAGATTGCCGTGTTGAGTAGGGATCAGTCAGGGAAGTGGAGATTGCAGTGTTGGGTAGGGATCAGTCAGGGAGGGGGTGATTGCAGTGTTGGGTAGGGATCAGTCAGGGAAGGGGAGTTTGCAGTGTTGGGGAGGGATCAGTCAGGGAGGGGGAGATTGCAGTGTTGTTAGGGATCTGTCAGGAGGGGGAATTGCAGTGTTGGATAGGGATCAGTCAGGGAGGGTGGAGATTGCAGTGTTGGGTAGAGATCAGTCAGGGAGGGGGAGATTGCAGTGTTGGGTAGGGATCAGTCAGGGAGGGGGAGATTGCAGTGTTGGGTAGAGATCAGTCAGGGAGGGGGAGATTGCAGTGTTGCGTAGGGATCAGTCAGGGAGGTTGGAGATTTCGGTGTTGGGTAGAGATCAGTCAGGGAACGGGAGTTTGCAGTTTTGGGGAGGGATCAGTCAGGTAGGGGGAGATTGCAGTTTTGGTAGGGATCAGTTAGTGAAGGGGAGATTGCAGTGTTGGGTAGAGATCAGTCAGGGAGGGGGAGATTGCAGTGTTGGGTAGGGATCAGTCAGGGAGGGGGAGTTTGCAGTGTTGGGTAGGGATCAGTCAGGGAGAGGGAGATTGCAGTGTTGGGGAGGGATCAGTCAGGGAGGGGGTGATTGCAGTTTTGGGTATGGATCAGTGAGGGAGGGGGAGATTGCCGTGTTGGGTAGGGATCAGTCAGGGAGGGGGAGATTGCAGTGTTGGGTAGGGATCAGTCAGGAAGCGGGTGATTGCAGTTTTGGGTAGGGATCAGTCAGGGAGGGGGAGATTGCAGTGTTGGATAGGGATCAGTCAGGGATGGGTTGATTGCAGTGTTGGGTAGGGAGCAGTCAGGGAGGGGGAGATTGCAGTGTTGGGTAAGGATCAGTCAGGGGGGATTGCAGTGTTGGGTAGGGATCAGTCAGGGAGGGGGATATTGATAGGTTGTGTAGGGATCAGTCAGGGAGGGGGAGATTGCAGTGTTGGGTAGGGATCAGTCAGGGAGGGGTGAGTGCAGAGTTGGGGAGGGATCAGTCAGAGAGGGGGAGATTGCAGTGTTGGTTTGGGATCAGTCAGGGAAGGGGTGAGTTCAGAGTTGGGTCGGGATCAGTCAGGGAGGGAGAGATTGCAGTGTTGGCGAGGGATAAATCCGGGAGCGGAGATTGCAGTGTTGTGCAGGGATCAGTCAGGGAGGGGTTGTTTGCAGTGTTGGGAAGGGATCAGTCAGGGAATGTGTTGACTGCCGTGTTGTGTAGGGATCAGTCAGGGAGCGGGAGATTGCTGTGTTGGGGAGGGATCAGTCAGGGAGGGGGAGATTGCAGTGTTGGGTAGGTATCAGTCAGGGAAGGGGAGTTTGCAGTGTTGGGTAGGGATCAGTCAGCGAGGGGGAGATTGCAGTGCTGGGTAGGGATCAGTCAGGTAGGGGGAGATTGCAGTGTTGGGTAGGGATCAGTCAGGGAAGGGGAGATTGCGGTGTTGGGTAGGGATCAGTCAGGGAGGGGGAGATTGCAGTGTTCGGTAGGGATCAGTCAGGGAGGGGGTGAGCGCAGTGTTGGGTAGGGATTAGTCAGGGAGGGAGCGATTGCAGTGTTGGGTAGGGATCAGTCAGGGAAGGGGAGTTTGCAGTGTTGGGGAGGGATCAGTCAGGGAGGGGGAGATTGCAGTGTTGGGTAGGGATCAGTCAGGGAATGGGAGTTTGCTGTGTTGGGGAGGGATCAGTCATGGAGGGGGAGATTGCAGTGTTGGGTCGGGATCA